>NC_069674.1:19011892-19314922 GCF_023699985.2 Odocoileus virginianus
ATGGAACAACTGGAGAAGTAAAAAGAAGGTGGAAAAGTATGTCTCAGAAAACGAAGAATTTCCTAGGGCAGAAGTCACAGGGATGGTAAGATCCAGTATGATATCACTTTGACTTCAGGAGAAAAGAAGGAATTGACACAATTCGATACTACATTCGGGAGAAGGCTATGGCACCCCACTCTAGTACTGTTGCCTGGAAAATCCCATGGATGGAGGAGCCTACTCCGTGGATGGAGTAGGCTGCGGTCCATGGGGTCGCTAAAAGTTGGATACGACTGAGCAACTTCAGTTTCACGCATTGGAGAAGGAAACGGCAACCCCCTCCAGTGTTCTTGTCTGGAGAATCCCAGGGACGGGGGAGCCTGGTGGGATGCCATCTGTGGGGTCGCACAGAGTCGGACACGACTGAAGTGACTTAGCAGCAGCAATGCAACATTGCAGGAGAAGGAGACTTGAGAAGGCTCTTTGGCTTGTGGTAGGATGGTCACTAATCACATTAGAGCAATTTCATTAGACTGGGAATATGAATCAGATTGGGGGGAGTTAAGGGAAGTGGTAAGTAGAGATTGTAGGTAAAGACTGTTCAGTAGTAGATAATGACTGTAAAAATGTCAGTAAAACAGACTATAATAGCAGCTTTCATAGTTATTGAATGTGTAATATGAGAGATTCTGTTTATTAGAAATGAGAAAACTTGAGGCAGTCTTCGTGCTGAATGTTCTTAAATTTCACAGTATAGAAGACTTATTACACATGCTACTTCAGGGCTCTGCCACTTGCTAAATAACTCTGTAATCTTAAGGAAAGTTGCTTAATCTTCTCATGCATTGGTTTTTTCCTTGTAAATGTTGGAGATCTAGTTCATAGATCTGTTATGTTCATAGATCTATGTTATTTCTTAGATCTGTTAAATGAATCTTTTTAAAATGCTTAGAAAATGCTTAGTATGTAGTAAATATTTGATAAATATTAGCTGTTATTATCATCCACTGCTGAAGTGAGGGTAAGGAGTAGGATTGGACAATAGTAGAGAAAAAATAGGAAAAAAATTAATAAAATCATTGCCAAGTAGTGGTAAGAACTGAATAGAAAAGCCTTAGAACCTTTGCTCTGACCCTCTGCTTGGAGGAACAGTTTTCCAATTACTGTATAACTATCTCAGCTCCCTCAGACCTTTGTTCACATAATGTCCTTTTCAATAGGCCTGCCCTATTTATTTACAGTTAGCATTCAAGCCTCTCTCTCCTAATATTTGCATTGTTTTACTTAAAAAAAAAAAATACAATGTGCTAAGTCACTTCAGTTGTGTCTGACTCTTTGTGAACCTGTGAATTGTAGCCTGCCAGGCTTCTCTGTCCATGGGGTTCTCTAGCAAGGATACTGGAGTGGGCTGCCATGCCCTGCTCCAGGTGATCATCCCAACCCAGGGATTGAACCCATTTCTCTTAAATCTCTTGCATTGTAGGCAGTTCTTGACCACTAGCGCCATCTGGGAAGCCCTTAAAATACAATACTTCAAACATATCATATAATCCACTTACTTATTATGTATTCTGTTTGTTGTCAGTCTCCATCTACTAGGATGGGGATGTTTGTTCCTTGATAGACCCAGGTTCTGGGAATAATATTTGGTACATAATAGGTGCTCAGTATATGCTCTTTGAATGAGTAAATTATTTCTTCATTGAAGTGAGGTGGATGGGGAAATCAGTTTAAGTGGTGCTGGGGATACAATTTTGGAGGAAAAGCCAATTTTATGAGATTGATGGATACTATATAGAAGTTGATCTTCTCAGATCAACTTCCTCTTCTCAAGTGGGTTTTCTGAGTCCATTTTGGTACTGTTTTTCCTGGAAATCACTTGGGAAACCCATTAAACTGAGGAAAGAAAAATGTTAAGACACCTCTCTTTTCCTATCATAATTATATTTTACTTTTGATTAGCTGGTAAAAGCTGAAATTTTTGTGTTTATTAAAATTTAGGAACTGTTCTAAACATTTATATTATTAATTTTTAAAAACTCTACAGCCCTAGCAGGTACATTGCAGTTTCCTTGTATGCCATCATTAGGGTGAAGGAAAAGCCCTTTGCGCTGAGACAAAGGGCAGTGCTTCCCCAGACTCTTGTGTTCTGTTGACAGGGAGCTCCTCACACCTCCTTTCTCCCTCTGGCAGTCACAGGCTTGACACCACTGCTCGCCTGAAGTCCAGATCTCATTATATCTTTTATCCTTTTTTATGTCAGTTACTACCATTATCCCAAGTGACAGTTCATGTCTCACACTTGAATCCTCACAAAGTTCTGAATGTTTCTTACCTTTTCAGCCCTTTCCATAATCAGCAAAATTTCTCATATCACTGTTTTTTTTTTTTTTTCCCCTAAACACTTCCTCCACTTCCTACTGTTATGAAGACAGTTTCCCCTGTCATCCTTGCAAGTTTTGGCTATATTTTTCACTTCATTTTTATATGCTGTCATCAAGGGTCAGTGGTGAGTTTCATGTACTGAGATTTAAGACTGCATTTCTCATTATGGCCACTTCTACTGACTAGGAGTCAAAAAGGGAGCCTGGTTTATATTGCCAAAAACCCTTAGGTTTGCTGGCATTTCTTGCATTCTGAGCTACTCATCTTTTAGCTCATAGTGTACTGTCATTTTTGCTAATAACACTATCTGTTTAAAAATTCTTGATAGTTGCAGTGTGTACCCTTTGTGTTGTTTCTATTACTTTGACCTCTTAAGTTCTAAAATTCTTTAATGATTTGCTCTCCACCCAATCTCAGCCACTACTTCATGGTTGTATGTTTTTTTTTCCCCCCAGCTGTGCTGCTTGGCATGCCGGATCCCAGTTCCCTAGCGAGGGATTGAACCTGTGCCCCCTTTAATGGTAGTGAGGAGTCCTGACCACTGGACCACCAGGGAAGTCCCCATAGTCGTATCTTATGCCTTGTTATTACCAATAACATGAGCCCTGCCTCCCATGATTTTCAATTCATGCAACCCCTCTCTGACCACCATATGTCTTTTCACTCCTTCCAGGCACTTCCCGACTCAACAATCTTATTGTCATTAGGAGCTCCGATCCAAAGATTCTATTTTCTTTTGCACTGTCCGCCCCACCCCCACCTTGATTTTGTTTCTTCCCTTCTTACCTAGTGTACATTCATTACCTAGGTATCAATCATTCTATTCCTGAGTTGATGAGAGATTATTCTAGTCTATCTTAACTAAACCTTGAAGGCATATTTAATGTAGACTTTGATTATACCAATGTTTGTGGGTGGGGAAGTTGTCTGCTTTTCACCTCATTCACCCTCCTCTCCTCCATCCTACACCCAAACGACCTGACAACCTATATACCAAAGGAAATTGGGAAGAGAGGTTATGAGTTGGTTACTATTACAGAAAGTTACTTTGAATGGAAGACTGGACCACCCCTTTAAATTAGAGATCCATTGGGACTTCCCTGGTGGCCCTGTGGTTACAACTCCATGCTCCCAATGTGGAGGACACGGGTTTGATCCCTTGTCAGGGATCTAAATCCCACATGCCACACAGTGTGGCAAATAAAAGAGTGATCTGTTGTTGTTTCACCACTGCCTCTAACCTCCTTTAGCAACACTTGCTTTCTCCCCGACTCCTGCCAAACTTGGTGTCCTTCTCTACCCCTGCCCTTTCTCTGTATTTCCCTACTTCCACATGGATGTATTTCAAATAAACCTTTGGCTCTATTTGAATCAATATTTTATACTCTAAACTCTTCTTTCAGATATCTTGATAGTCCATTCTGCCATCTGTGATGTGAGTTGGTTTTACTTTCATTAATAGTTTCCAACAGAAAGATACTGAACATGACAACAAAAGGGTTAATTGATACAAATAGGGAAATCATGTGTAAAATTGTGGGGAAAATGAAAGATACGTTTTTTGGTTACTCTGAATGTGCTTGTCATAATGCTCATGATTTCTAGAAGAGTTACACTGTATTGCAACATGTAGAGAAGCTTGGAGATTAGTTGGAAAAACAACTTCATGGTTCGTTTCTTTTATCTTTTCACTTCTGTTCTCTGAAGCAGACGTTCTTTAATCAGTTTTCTTTTGATTCCCTTTCAGAATGTTCTCTTATACTGGGATCAGCAATCATATTACAAGTTGGGATATTGTGTGTGTGTTACTACTGATATCAGATCTTTTCATATTTTAGTAGTTAGGACCCTAGATTTGTACCAAGAGATTGGTCTGTAGATAGATATATACATAGACCTGTTTTCTCATGCTGTTTCAGAGTTGTATTGTTTACTATGTTACAATAAGCTCTGTGTTGGCCTTTGAGCACTTGAGATGTGGCTAGTCTGAATTAAGTTGTGCGCTAAGTATAAATTAATGATTATGTGTTGAGTTGGTAATATTTTGAATATATTGGGTTAGATAAATTACCTGTTTTTTTTCTCGATGTGTCTAGTAGAAAATTTACAATTACATATGTGGTTTGCATTTTATATCTCTTTGACATTGCTGTCTTATCTTTTTCCTTTGTTCTAACAGTTTCAGTTATTTTAATCCATTACATATTCTCTAAAAATGATTTTGGTGTTATGTAATATAAAAGGATTTTTTCCAAAGTTTAGTATTTTTATGTTGTTATGCTTATTAGTATTCACTTTCTGAAACCCTGAGTTGTCTTTTTCTTTTCCTTTTTTTTTTTTTTTTTAACCTTTTGACTTTCGTCTTATCTTCTCATGGTACTATATAGGCATGTTATGCTTTCTGTATATTGCCTGGAAGAATTTTGGAGGAATTTAAAAAGTATAAGACTTTATCTTTTATTTACTTCTTAATATTTAGGACTACTAATACTATAATTTATAAATCATTCTGTTACTAATGTAAAATTTTAAAATTTAAAGTAAAAGCAATTTGTATCTGGTAGAAAAGAAAAGGGACTGAAAATTTCACATGAGGAAAGTCTGCTTGAACATAAAACCCAGCAAACAAATAAATACACAAGCAAAAATGCACTGACTTAGTTTGCTGTTAAAGGTTTTATAAACTTTCATAAACTTGGACGTTAGCACCATTGCTACTGTTTCTCCTTCCATGTTGTAGTCCTTTGAGGGTTTAACTTTTTTGTTTTATTTCTCTTACATTTTTTGATCTTTGGAAAAAAAGGATTCATATTGGGTTCAAGGAATACCTTTATAGGGTTAAGCCTTAAACTGTTTAAACCCAAGTGGTGTAGCTCAGATCTGGGTAATTTTTAAGTGAATAAATGATTTGGGTAATTGTGGATTATATTTTAAAGTGAGCTGTTGACTTCTGAGCTCCAAAATCTATTTCAAATTAATCTGTCATATGTTGTTAGCATCAAGGTATTAACAAAAATGGCTTTGTTAGGTATTTGAAAATTATTTACTGGAGAACTATTTTATTATCCTTACCTACTTAGAGAACAGTAGGTACCTACATATTGAAAATAGTAGGTACTACACATTCACAAGTATATAAGAAAAAAATTTGGCCAACAAGCTTGAATTTTTTTTAAGATTGGAATTGATAAAATATAGGTTTAAAAATGAAAATTGGGAGAAAGAATATCTTGGGAGAAAAGAGTAGAGAAATAGAGATAATAGGGATTGTGAGAAGGAAGTAGAAAAGTGAGCTCATAGAAGTTCACATTCTTAGATGCTCAATGGAAGGATAGTTTTGTTACTCTTCGATAGACTGAAACAAAGATTTTGCTACTTGTCAACTTTCTGGATCTTAGAATGCCCTGTTTAACTTTTTGGTTCTTCCTAAGTTTTGAGGATAGGCCTGATTTCTGTTGGCTGTGCAGACTTAGATTTGTGTTGATCTATAAGAATAATTTCTGAATCCATCTGTGTTGTGTATGTCATATGTTCTCTTTTAATTTGTTGAATATTATTTCGTGGTGTGGATATACCACAGTTTGTTTATTTGGCTTGTTTCTAGTTTTTTTGCTCTTCCTAATTGAATTGTTTTGAGCATTTGCCTACACATTTTTGCATGGTATAGGTTTTCATTTCTTTGGGATAAATTCCCAAGAGCATGCTTACTTGATCATCAGATAAGTGCATATTTAGTTTTAGAAGAAACTATAAGATTATTTTCTAGAGTTGCTCTGTGACTTTGCATTTCTGTAAGCATTGTATGAGTGATTCAGTTTCTCTGCATTCTGATCAGAGTGGGTGTGTATTATCCCTATTTTTTATTATAGTCACTCAAATGTGTAATATTTCATTGTAGTTTTAATTTACACTTCCTTATGGTTAAAGTTGTAGAACCCCTTTTCATGTCCTTATTGGTCATTTGTGTATCCTCTTTGGTGAAATGTCTGATGTCTTTTGCCCATTTTCCAGTTTGATATTTTTGCTCTTGAGTTGTGAGGATTTTCTATATTCTAGATACGAGTACTTTGTCAAGTATGTGGTTTGCAAGTATTTTTTTCCCAGTATGTAGCTTGTCTTTTCATCTTCTTCATAGGGTCATTCATAGAAAAAACTTTTAATTTGATGAGGGTCAATATGTTAATTCTGTTTTATGTATTGTGCTTTTTGTTACAAGTCTAAGAACTCTTTGCCTAGTCCTGAGTCTTGAAGATGTCTTTCTAAATTTTTTCCTAGAAGTTTTATTGTCTTTCATTTTACATTTAGTGTATGATCCATTTTGAGCCACTTTTTGTATAAGATAGGAGGTTTCAGTTGATTTTTTTTTTTCTTTTCTTTTTAGTTCATTTGTTCCAGCACCTTCTGTTGAAAAGGCTGTCTTTCCTCTGTTGAATTGCTTTGCATATTGTTGTCAACAGTTACTTGGACATATTTGTGTGGACCTATTTCTGGATGTTCTGTTCCATTCCATCCATGTATGTGTCTGTCTCCATCAGTACTACACTGTTTGAGTAATGTAGCTGTGTAAGGCAAGGTAAGGTGAAGTCGCTCAGTTGTGTCTGACTCTTTGGGGCCCCACAGACTGTAGCCTACCAGGCTCCTCCGTCCATGGGATTTTCCAGGCAAGGGTACTGGAGTGGGTTGCCCTTTCCTTCTCCAGAGGATCTTCCCAACCCAGGGTTCGAACCCAGGTCTCCCTCATTGTAGGCAGATGCTTTACCGCCTGAGCCACCAGGGAAGCCTGTGTAGTAAGCCTCAATATCAGGCTTACTACACAATTTGATTCTTTAGGTCTTAAGATTTTAGGTCTTGTAGGATCTCCTTTCCATACAGATTTTAGAATAAGCTTATTTATACCTGTAAAAAAAACTTTCTGTGAAAGATTTTGCTAAGATTTTGTGAAAATCTTGCTAAGAATTACATCTATATCAATTACATACCTTATTTATGGAGTATTGTTTTTCACTGTGTTGTGTCTTCCAGGCATTGAACATCCTAAGTCTCCAGTTCTTTAGGTCTTTTAAAATTTTTTTCGTCAGCATTTTGTAACTTTCAATATATAGACCTTGCCCATTTTGTTAGATTTACACCTAAGTATTTCATTTTGTTTGGAGTGATTTTTAAATGACATTGTGTTTGTAACTTAGGTTTTCTTATGTTTATTATTAGTATATAGAACTATGGTTGCTTTTTATGTGTTAACCTTTTATCATTTGACCTTGCAGAACTAATTTATTAGTTCTTTTAGTTCATTTTTTTTTTTATAGATTCTTCAGTATTTTCTAAATGAAAAGTCATGTTATCTGCAAACAGGGACAGATTTTTTTCTTCTGTTCCAATCTGTTTGCCTTTATTTCCTTTTCTTAACCTTGTTTGCTGAACTTCCAGTGTTGAAAAAGATTGGTGAGAGTGGCCATCTTTGCCTTGTACTTGAGCTTATGTGGGAAACAGTTTTCGCCATTAAGTTGTGATGTTATGCATGGGTTTTTTTTTTTTTTAATCAACTTTATTTTTTTTAACCAAATTGAGGAAGTTCTTCTCTATTCCTAGTTTACTGAGAATTTTTATTTTGAATTTTGATAAATGCTTTTCTGTCAATTGATATGATCATGTAATTTTTCTTCTCTAGCCCTTTTATTTGGTGGATTACAGTGATTGATTTTCCAGTGTTGAACCAGCCTTGCTTTCCTAGAATAAGTTTAGTAATCTTTTTATATGTTTCTGGATTTTATTTGCTTACATTTTGTTTAGGATTTTTGCATCTTAACTTCATGAAAAATAGTGGTGTGAAGTTTTTGTTTATATTTTTTGGTACTGTGTCTGTCTGGTTTTGATGCCACAGTGATACTCACCTCATAAAATGAGTTAGGAAGAGTTCCTCGTCTTTTCTGGAAGGTAGTATAACAATAAAACTAATTCTTTACATTTTTGGTAAAATTCTCCAGTGAAGCCATCTGGGCCTGGGAATTTCCTTTTCCTGAGTTCTAAACTATGGAGTCAAAAATTTTTTTTTTTAATGCTTATATGACTATTCAAATGATTTCTTTCATATTTTATTGAGTTATGGTGATATGTGGGGTTTTTTTTAAATGTTTTTTTCAGTTTTATTGAGATATAATTGACATAGAGCACTGTGTAAAGTTAAGATGTACAGCATAATAATTTCACTTACATGATTATCAGAATAAATTTGGTGAACATCATCATCTCATGCAGATACAAAATTAAAGAAATAGAAAAAAATTTTTCCTTGTGATGAGAACTCTTAGGATTTACTTTCTTAACAGCTTTCATATATAACATACAGCAGTGTTAACTGTATTCATCATGTTGTATGTTACATTCCTAGTATTTATTTATCTTAAAACAGAAAATTTGAACCTTTTGACCACATTCATTCAATTCACCCCCCACATCCCCTGTTCCCTGCCTCTGGTTACTCATCTCCTTTTTTTTAATGAGTTTGTTTTTGAAGTATTACTGACCTCCAACACTATGTTAGTTCCTGTTATATACAACATAGTGCTTTTGTATTCCTATACATTTCAAAATGATCACCTGATGTCTAGTTATGATTTGTATTTATTATATTCCTCAACATGATGTGTGGTTTTTAATAATTTTTTCTAAGTTGAATTTATGAATATGAAGTTGTTCTCAGTATTTCCTTATTATTATTTTAATGACTGAGAGATCTGTAGTGATAATCCCCTATTTCCTTCTGATAGTTGTGATTCAAGTCTTTCTTTTTGTTTTTGTTAGTCTTGCTAGAGGTTTATAAGTTTATTTGAAACAAAGAACCAGCTCTTTGTTTCATTATTTTTTCTGTCTCATTTCTGTTTTCAGTTTTATTGATCTCTGTCTTTGTTATTTTCTCTTTTATGCTTGCTTTGAGTTAATTTTCCTCCTCTTTGTAGTTTCTTGCAATGGGAACTAGGATGATCACTTTAAGGCCTTTTTTGTCTCCTAAAGTAAGCGTTTAGGGCCATACATTTTCCTCTGGGTGCTGCTTTAGCTGCATTTCGCCTTTGATACATTGTAAGTTGTACTCCATTATGCTCAGTGAACATACTCTTTATGATGTCAGTTCTTTGAAATTTGTTGAGGTTTTATGGCCCAGGATATTGTTTATCTGGAAGAATGTTCTATGGATGCTTGAAAAGAGTATATGTTCTACTTACTTTTTGACTCTTATTGGAATACCACCTCCCTCTCCCTGTGCAGCTCTCTCCTTACTGCCTGCCCCACCCATTCTATTTGGTCCATGTTCCTTATTGGTTTGTAGAGCATCATTGACATTTATTCTTAATTCTTCTCCTTATAATTTTTTATTTCCCATAAATTCTTAATTTTTTGTCTCATGTCTCATTTGACATTTTCTGTAGTTTTAAACAAAATTTAATATTGTCACTAGTTTTTAATGTTGACAGTGTAATTTGTGCTTACACTAATGGCAGATTGACCTTGAAATATTACTGCTCCAAGGTGAAATATGGTGGTGTTTTTATTATTCTTTAAAAAGTCACTCATAAAGTATGATTCTTGGGATAAATATAGACTGAATAGGAATTGTATGCCAGGCATATTGCTGTGCATTAAATAGGAGGAAAATCTGTGTTTTCAAGGTACTTCATTGGACACAAGATGAACACTTCTTCAGTGTTTATAATAGTATAAGACAGATGCTTAATGGAGAGGTACTATAAGAATTCAGAAAAGGAGTAATTAAAGAATGTAGGCAGGACTAATTTGTGTAACCTTGTGAAAAAAAATAATACAGTTGAACCTTGAACAGTGTGGAGGTTAGGGACATTGACCCTCCTTGCAGTCAAAAATCCAGGTATAAAGAAAATTAAAAAAGAAAAACTCTCTGTTTAAGTTATAGTTGCATGCTAAGTCACTTCAGTCTTGTCTGACTCTTCGAAACCCTATGAACTGTAGACCGCCAGGCTCCTCTGTCTGGGGAATTCTCCAGGCAAGGATACTGGAGTGGGTTGCCATTTCCTACTCCAGGGAATCTTCCCCACCCAGGGATGGAACCCACGTCTCTTATGTCTCCTGCATTGACTGGCGGGTTCTTTACCACTAGTGCCACCTGGGAAGCCAAGTTATAGTTGACCCTTCATATATGTGGTTCTTTCTTCCATGTCCCAGATTTCTCTGTATCTGAGGTTTTGCATTTGTGAATTCAATCAGCAGCAGATCATGTAGCATTTACTGTTGAAAAAAATTCCTATGTAAGTGGACCTGTGCTTTTCAAACACATGTTGTTGAAGGGTTAACTATTTCAATGAGTGGTAGATGGAGTTGGAAAGGAAGTTAAATTGAAACTAGGGAACATTGTATAAGGGGACTATTGAACAAAAACGAGCATGGCCTGTGGGAGAGGGGGACATTCTTTGAGGCAGTGGGGTTATTCAGTAGTTGAACAACTTAGGGGTTAGGAGTACCTAACTTTACAGTTGGCCCTTCATATCCCTGCTTCCATATCTGCGGATTCAACCAGCCTGCAGATTGTGTAGTATTGTAGTGTTTATTGGGGAAAAAAAAAAAATCCATGTATAAGTGGATCCCCAGTTCAAACCCGTGTTGATCAAGGGTCAACTAGAGGGAAGTTTCTGAATACTGAGAAAGAGCTTCAGTTTGAGTAGGAGGCAGTAGCAGATTTAAAGGTTCTCATTCTGAAGAGTGACTTGAAGAATGGAGTATAAATCATTGGCATAACCTGGGAGATAGTTAGAAATGCAAATTTTAATACCCTACCTTACCTACAGAATCAGAACCTAAATTTTTTAATAAGATAGGTAATTTATGTGCATGCTTATAAGACTGCTAAATTGAAGATTATGTTCAAGTTTTGGCACTGGGCAACTGAAAACTGGGTGGACCATTGACAGGAAATAAAAAGCCTGGGTGGCAAAAAAAACTGTGATTATTTTTTACTCCCAGGCTGAGAGAACTTTTTGTTGATAGAAAATGAGCATAATGATAACATTGGAGAAAATCTTGAAAAGTGAATGGAAAAAGCTTATAATTCCAAAATCCTAAAATAAATAGCATTTTCATTATTTTTATATGTTGTCTTGATTTCTTATTAATAAGTAACTTGTTTTTATATTTTTTGTATACTTTAAAACTCATTATATAAATGTTTTCTATTTCTTTACAATTTGAAATACATACATACCCTCTCATCCACATTTTTTAAAATGCAAATTAAAAATAACAGTGATTCCAGTATTTACATTTTTAGATTGGTAAGGATTAAAATGTTTGGTTCTAATAGATTTTAGTAAGAATGTAGATTGGTGCAACTTTTTAAAGGGTGATTTGGCAGTGTTTGTTAAAACTAAAAATTGCACATACCATTCTTGATCCAGCAGTTTCACTTCTAGGAATATGTTCTACAAATATACTGGCTCTAGCTCAACTAATCTACAAGGCTGACTTGTCACATTTACCAATTTTTTTGTATCAGTGTACTCAGGAAAATATTTTTTTTAATGAGTATAGACAAAATAGCATTATTTCATAATAAAGTTTTTCAGTTTACTCTGATTTCTTTCCCATTCTTTGAAGAGTTAGTTTATGTTTCCTCCCCCAGCACTTTCTGATTTCTTTATAATCTTTTAAAAAGTTATTTAAAAGTTATGTTGTGTTTCCTTCTAGCATTTTAATAGTTTTAGGGTTCTTTTGTCAGTTTCAAAGTGCATCTACCAGCCTTTGTTTTTTAATAAATTTTTTTTAATTAAAAATTTTTATAAGTTTAAAAAAATTTGCAGTTATGTATATTGGATGGAATTATTTTAATAGTTTTTTAAGATTTTTGATGGGATTTGGTTTACAATCCCCGACCCACTCCCACCCCCCCCCTTATTTTAAGGAATATTGGAAGCTAAGGGTCATAGGTTGGTTGACTTTTTTTATGAACATATTTAATATTCAGAAAAATATTTCACAATCATAATTATTAATATTTCAGTGTAAATATTACATGCATTTCCCATAGATACGTGCTGAAAAATATCTAGAGCAACTATCGCTAAGACATGCTAATATTTTATTAATTGCTATAAAAATTAAGAATGATATCTTGATTGAGGCCTTGGGGAACAATAATAAAATTACCTAAAGAGTGGAGTAATGAAATATTTCATTCAAACAAGAATGTGAAAGAACTGGAAACAGTGGCCTAAATCTTGATATAAAAGACAAAAAGTTTAATGACTGGAAATACAAAACTAACAAATATATTTACTAATAAATATAAAGTGCTTATAGAAGTATTTATAAATATTTATAAATAAGAACTATTTATAAATGAGATTTCTATATTTATTAATATATTAATAAATATAGGTATTTATACATGTATGTGTGTTAAGTCACTTCAGTTGTGTCCAACTCTGACCCTATGGACTGTAGCCCATCAGGTCCCCTGTCCATTGGGTTCTTCAGGAAAGAATACTGGGGTGGGTTGCCACGACCTCCTCCAGTGGATCATCCCAACCCACGGATCAAACCCACTTCTCTTGTGTCTCCTGCATTGGCAGGTGGGTTCTTTGCCACTAGTGCCACCTGGGAAGCCCGTTTATACATGTAGGTAGCTATAAATACAGATATATTTTTAAATTAATAAATATATTTATACATATAGACTATACTCTAAATACATGTGTTATAGCAATGTATTAGTAAGCCAATATGGTATATATTAATATAAAATATAATCAGGGTCATGTGTCTGATTTGTTGAGATCTTTGAGATGAATATGTAAATTTGGTAATTTCAGTGAATTTGTTATTCAGCAGACTGAATTTTGGAGATATGGTTTGTTTCTGATAATACTAACATACCAGAACATATGTTGAAGAGTGTGCATTGCATTATTGTAATACCAAAAGGCTGAAACTGCTGAAATTCATGTCAGCAGAGTTTACTAAATTATGTTTGCATCTATATGATGGAATATGTTGTAGCCATGGAAAAGAAAGTAGAGGTAAGTGTATTAAGATAGAAAAATTTGTAGTGTAAAGTAAAAAAGGTTCAGAACAGTGCACACAGTCCTTTTCATTTTCAGTTAAAAAAAAGATGCTTGTGAACATATATATACATTGGATATATCTGGAAGAGTACTAAAAATTATTTATAGTGGTTGCCACTAGGATCCTAACAGGTGGAGACAAAGTTAATAAATTTGATCAAGTAAAACTTGATCAGTTTTACTAACTAGTAAAATTAAATATTCGCAGCATATATTCCTTGTAGAAGATGTGAAAATGACATGTAGAGGACAAGTCTCCCAACGGTGATGTTTGTTAAAAATTTTGTTTTACTGTGTTTCCTTTCAGTTTTTTTATATTTTTCTTTTTTGTATTAGTTTACTTACCACAACATTGGTATTTTTCACTGTCTTTTTAAAGGAATTAGTTTTATTTACTTATGTATAGTTCTGGTGTTTGTTAGTTTTCATTTGAACTGCCTATGCAAATTTACTTTTCTTATATACTGTACACTGGAATTTGTCAAGAAGAGTTGACTCATCAGTTTTTGCTGGGATGTTTTACCATGTGCAGTTTTGGTCATGGTCTATTTAATTTTGTTAATTAACTCTGCCATTAATATTCTTTATGAATTGGGCAAAAAACTGATATTGTATTTCTTAGCTAATCCATGAGAAAATTGTAAGCATCTTTTATTTAATACTGTAGGACTGCTAACTCAGTCATGTTCATTGAGTCTCAGAATTCTTTCCATTCTTCGGTATTTCAGTTGTTCTTCTCCCTAAAAGTTACTGGTCATGATTTTGACATTTTTGTTTTGGAGGCTTCCTGTTCCAATGATGAGAGTTTAAATGTAGAATTCTGTTTGTATGTGACTTATTCACATCTTTGATAAAATTTTGTTATGTAGTTGCTATTAGTTATTCTGCTACATAGATGACACTTTCAGAGTAGTGGGAGACAGTCTCATTCATGGAAATACCCATCTTCACAATCACTGAAACCAGAGTTCAGCCCGTTTAAGTTGACCGCAAAATTAGTATTAACTGGACTCTCAGGTGCTAGGCAAGGTTGAAATAGCTTACATTTCTTTTAGCTGTATTTTAGCCTTAGCTGTATTTCCAGACATAAAAACACTGGAGCAGAGGACATCATTATATAAGGTTTTTGCACGGTTACTGGTTTTCAAAAGGATTGAATCAATTTATAATGTCGTCAGCAGTGTATAAACACCTTGATTTCAATAGATTTTCTTTCGAATTAGTTATTATTATTAGAAAATATTAACTAGGAGTAAAATGATCTTGTGGAGTTACATTTTCATTTGCTTTGTGTAGAAATTCAGTAGGAACAACAAATTAGAAGTGGGTTTGGAAAATGTTAACTTCTAAATAGAGCATTCGGTTATGCAACCGTCACTACATTATTGTTTTGAATCAAAAGTTAAGATTGGTTATTAGCATAATGAAATAGAGTGTCCCTGGAAGAAAGTCATGAAGAGTACTATTGTATTCTTGGAACAGAGGAGTTCTTTTGTCTTATGTCCCCCTAGGCTGAGAATAGAATAATATGCTACTTTTATCCTGCAGCTTAACAGTCACTATGCTTAAGTCTGTCTCTGTGTGTCTGCTTGGTTCAGTCAATTAAAAAACTTACTGTTTGTTTGTTTGCCAAGTTAGTAATGTCATTATATATTTTGCAAGGAATTGAATAAAAAATTATTTTTGTCGTGTTTTAATAGCTTTTCGTGTTTGTTTTTTATTTAACAAAAATTTTAGTGTAGCCCTGTTTTTATTGTTTTTGAGTCTACTTACTTTTTAAAACTAAGTAATTTAGGAGAAACTTGGAAATAATCTTTTAAATTAAACAAATCACTAGTTCACTTGTCAGAAAATAAGGAGTACTAATACATTAAGTGAATATTTTTATTTACTTTCCTGTTGGTGACCTTTTAAGACCATCCAGCAATTTTGTTAAAAACTGACTGTATGGCAGGTTATTTTTTTTTTTTTAATACCAGCAAGACAAGAAATTATAATTGCATCTTTTAAAAGATTTATTTTTAACTCACTTAGAATTTCTTATTTGTGAGGCACATGCTTAAGGTTCTCCCCCCCCCCCCCCCGTTTAATTTCTTTTGGAGTCAGTCATTATCTTTAGAGCCAGTTTGAAAGAGCTGTTTTGATGCTTTCTGCCATGACTGACTTATAGTGAGGAACCTTTAATATATTGGGTTAGCCAAAAAGTTCATTCTAGTTTTTCCATAAGCTGCGTTAGGAAAAACTTGAACTAACTTTTTGGCTGACCCAATACAGTATAACAAGATCTCATTTGGCTATTGAGTGTGTCTTCCAGCTCTCTGCTAGCTGTAGGACACTGCCTTCAAAGTGTTGGCATGTAGGCTAGCTGAATTACAAGGTTCGCTTATATAATGTAAGACATGAATAATACAAGTCGTTGTGTACACAGGAGCTGAATAAAGAGAAGGAAAAGAACAATGAGTAATTTCATTTCAAGGCTGTTTTCTATATTTAACTTTGTTTATCTCTTGATGATTTTACGTCCCTAAACCTTTATCAGATTGCTTTAAAATTAGTCTTCAGCATGATTTTTTCATAAGCAGTTATCTTATTTACAATTTTAGTACCTTATATTTCTAAGCTTGTATTACAACTCCTAATAATTTATAATTGCAAGATATTCTATAGTTTAATAGTTGTTTGAGGAATCTCAAGTTTTATAAGATAGGTATCTTATAAAGTCATTTATAATATAGTAGTTTCTTTGAAGTGTCAAGTTTTTCCAGTAGTTTGAATGGTCTCTGAGTGGTTTTGTATGCATAATGACGTTTTATCAACTAGAATCCCTTGTCTCTATTCCAATCCATGAACTAATAAATTTACTTGTAATTTAGGAAAATTGTCTTGACTATTTCAGGATTCAGACTTCTAGAGGAGAGTTAAAAGACTTCCCTCTCTTCCTCCCCTCAACTCCCCCTTCTCACCCCCTATACTTTGCTTTGCTAGGGGTCTTTACCACCAACTGAAGAGTGAAATATGTGAGTTTTGACAAATGCATGCACCTGTGTAGCTACACTTGTTTCAAGATCTGTAACATTCCAGTTACCCCAGAAATCACTTATGCCTCTTACCACTCAATACCTGTCTACCAGAATGCATCTCTGTTCTGATTCTGTTACCAGACCTTAGTTTTGCTGTTGATGGAATTTTACATAAGTGGAATAATTTTGTGACTGACTTCTTATACTTAGTGTAATACTTCTGAGATTGTCCATGTCATATTTATCAGCAGTTCCTTTGTATTGCTGAATAGTTGTAGTATTCCAGTGAATAAATATACCACAGTTTGTTTATCCATTCATATGTTGGTGGACATTTGGGTTGTTTTCAGTTTGGCTAACTCTGAATAAGGCTGTTTATGAACATTCTAAGCTCTTTTGTGGACATGTGTTTTCATTTTTTTCTGGGTAAATCTCTAGAAGTGGAATTGCTAGGTTATGTGGTAAGTGTCTGCTTAAAAACTGTTTTCCCAAGGCCAGAATTTAGAGGGCAGTGGAAGTGAGAAATACCTTTAAAGGCTATACCATGAATGATCTTAGAGGTCATGTTAAAGAACATTTATCCCAAGTACAATATAAAGCCATGGAAGGCTTTAAGAGACCACTTTTTGAAGAGTGGATTAAAGGTGAGGCTGAAGATGGAAGACCCTGTGAAGAGAACTCTTTCCTTGCAAATGACATAAAACTTGACCCAAACTGGCTTAAACATGAGAATAGTTTGGGTCACATAAACGAGAAAGCCCAGGTAGTATCATCAAAACTGTAAATATTAAATCTGTGTCTGAGTTAAAAATTCATATTTCACCAGCCCTCACATCACTGAGCTCTGTATGTTTATTCAAGTGACACCAACCCCATGCTTAGGAAATGAAGTGCATTGTGCCTGTTAGATGCTCAATAAATACTTTGGTGAATGAATGAATGTTCATGGGCATCTCTGAGAGTCATACTGAGAGTCATTCTTGAAACCTCTTTATCTTCCTTTCTCTAATATCTAGTCTATTCTCCTGTCAAAATATTTCTCAAACTTCTTCACTCTTCTTGATCTCTGCTGTCACTATGCTCTCTTTTTCTCCTACCTGTCGGTCTTTGGCATGTCTTTGCGGTCTTCATAAACATCCTTTGTCTCCACTGCAGTCTCTACAAGGTTGGAATCACTCTGACCTTGGTCTTGTGTACTCGTTTCTTTCTTTGTGCTCTTCCCTGGATATGAAGTAGATTTTTTTTTTTTAAAGGAAGATTAAAAGTATGATATTAGGAGTAAGGCATGAGATCTTAAGTGATTATGACATACAGTGAACTACATACTGCTTTGCTTTGAGGAGAAAATAGGAAATATGCTAATGGTTATAATAAAACTATGTTCAGGGAAGGAGTAGATACAGAAAATTTGTAGGAAAATTTCTAGTAGAGTCCTTCCTGGTTTGCTTGAGAACTGAGAAAATAACTCAAGAAAATAGAAAACCAAAATTGTCCCTTTGGTTTTCAATCTACAAATTAAATATCCACAGTATAATCTTCATGTACATTACAAGTTATCTGTAACAATTTTGTTTTTCCAGGCTAATAAATGAGTTTAAAATCTGTGAAGGAAAAAAGTTTGCTACATAATTCAGTTAAAACACCAGCATTTATATTTTCTCTTTGCTCTTGACTGTCCTTATCATTCTACCCTATATTTTCCTCAGACATTCAAGTTTTCTGTAAATTTTACCTCTTTACATCATAGACTCTTAATGAAAAAAGGTTGGCTCATGCTGATGATGGAGAAAGTTGGAACAGCATGGAGTAGACAGAATTGCACAGTAGTTTGCACAGCTATGTTTAGAACATAGCTGACTTATTTTTAAATCTGGAA
Source organism: Odocoileus virginianus (assembly GCF_023699985.2). Lineage (NCBI taxonomy): Eukaryota > Metazoa > Chordata > Mammalia > Artiodactyla > Cervidae > Odocoileus > Odocoileus virginianus. The sequence continues at coordinate 19,030,240 of NC_069674.1, forward strand.
GAACCTGAAATTTGCCTGTCTAAATAGAGTAAAGGTCATTGAGTATAGTATAATAAATTCATTAGTCCTTAATTTTTCTCCCCCCACACCCCCCAACGACAACAGCAGTAACTTCATTATGATCACCAACTCACCATCTTCCGTGCCTAACACTATATCTGAAATATAGTAGGAACATAGGATTTGCCACTTTAAAAGTGATGCACTTCAGTTCCCTGAAAAATTCACAGATGGTGAGATATAAAGTGAACACTGCTAAAAATACTCAGTCCTAGAAATGGAAATGTATTTTATGGAGGAGTAAGAATTTGACCTAAATATGTAGTCTATATAAGTTTTTTTAAATGTGAATTTATTTCTTGTTTATCTTTTTTCTAGACATTTAAATATAGCATGTAACCCTGCTCCAACTAGTGATCACTGTGTTGTACTAATATGACTTTCTTTGAGTATATTTTCCTTAAAAGCATTGTTCTTTAAAAATTTAACTATAGTCACAGAAGTGATAAAATTTTAGAAAAATTCAAGCTGTACAAATAGAGTGAAAGTCCCTTTTAATTGAACCGCACTGCCCTTTGCCCATCCAGATCACTTAGTTAACTCCTCTAGTCAATTTGGCATTTATACTTATGAGATTTTATATGTATGCACAAATATACACACTTAAATAAAAAACAGTGTTTAAAATTACAGTTGCCTGCCTTAAGTGAATTTTAGGAGCCTTTCTGCACTTTAGAGTTTTAGGAAGATTTCTGCACTTACAGCACTCCTGGCTTATATAACCAAGGCATGTCCTTTTTTAAAAAATTAATTTACTAAAACCGGAGAGCAGCACCTTAGAAAATAAGCCAGACTTATTAAGAATCTGCTTTAGTAGCCAATCTGTCTTCCATATCATCTTCTATAATTTATAAGTTAGTAAAATTAATCTGATGTGTTTGATACAATCTGTATACAAAGAAGTACTCTGCTAATTCAGACTGTCCTCCAATCTAAATTAGTAAAACTTCTGTGTTTGCATACAGAAAATTTAGGAAAAACTTTTTTTATACCATAGCTAGCTATTACTTTAACACTAACATTAAGAGCCATTTAATTAACATCAAAATGAAGCAGGTCAAAGGCTAACAGTTTTGCTGAGAGAGCCCACTGGTCTTAGCAAACACTGTCTTCCAGCAACACAGGAGAAGACTCTGCACATGGATATCAACAGGTGGTCAACACCGAAATCAGATTGATTATATTCTTTGCAACCAAAGATAGAGAAGTTCTATACAGTCAGCAAAAACAAGACCAGGAACTGACTGTGGCTCAGATCATGAACTCCTTATTGCCAGATTTTTAATTGAAGAAGTAGGGAAGCCACCAGAGAAGGCAGTGGCGACCCACTCCAGTCCTCTTGACTGGAAAATCCCATGGACAGGGGAGACTGGTAGGCTGCAGTCCACGGGGTCGCGAAGAATCAGACACGACTGAGCGACTTCACTTTCACTTTTCACTTTCATGCATTGGAGAAGGAAATGGCAACCCACTCCAGTGTTCTTGCCTGGAGAATCCCAGGGACGGCAGAGCCTGATGGGCTGCCATCTATGAGGTGGCACAGAGTTGGACACAACTGAAGCGACTTAGCATCAGCAGCAGCAGCGGGGAAAACCACTAAACCATTCAGATATGACCTAAATCAAATCCCTTATGATTATACAGTGGAAGTGAGAAATAGATTCGAGGGATTAGATCTGATAGACAGAGTGAAGAACTATGGACAGAAGTTCATGACATTATACAGGAGACAGGGATCAAAACCATCCCCAAGAAAAAGAAATGAAAAAAGGCAAAATGGTTGTCCGAGGAGGCCTTACAAGTAGCTGGGAAAAGAAAAGACGGGAAAGGCAAAGGAGAAAACGAAAGATATACCCATTGGAATGCAGAGTTTCAAAGAATAGCAAGGAGAGATAAGAAAGCCTTCCTCAGTGATCAGTGCAAAGAAATAGAGGAAAACAACAGAATGGGAAAGACTAGAGATGTCTTCAAGGAAATTAGAGATATCAAGGGAACATTTCATGCAAAGATGGGCTCAATAAAGGACAGAAATGGTATGGACCTAAGGGAAGCAGAAGATATTAAGAAGAGGTGGCAAGATTACACAGAAGAACTATACAAAAAAGATCATGACACACAACCATGATGGTATGATCACTGAACTAGAGCCAGACATCCTGGAATGTGAGGTCAAGTGGGCCTTAGGAAGCACCGCTATGAACAGAGCTAGTGGAGGTGATGGAATTCCAGTTGAGCTATTTCAGGTCCTAAAAAATGATGTTGTGAAAGTGCTGCACTCAATATGCCAGCAAATTTGGAAAACTCAGCAGTGGCCACAGAACTGGAAAAGGTCAGTTCATTCCAATCCCAAAGAAAGGCAATGCCAAACAATGTTCAAGTTACCACACAATTGCACTCATTTCACACGCTAGTAAAGTAATGCTCAAAATTCTCCAAGCTAGGCTTCAACAGTATGTGAACCGTGAACTTCCAGATGTTCAAGCTGGATTTACAAAAGGCAGAGGAACCAGAGATCAAATTGCCAACATCTATTGGATCATCGAAAAAGCAAGAGAGTTCCAGAAAAGCATTGATTTCGGCTTTATCAATTATGCCAAAGCCTTTGACCGTGTGGATCACAACAAACTGTGGAAAATTCTGAAAGAAAAGGGAATACCAGACTACCTGACCTGCTTCCTGAGAAATCTGTATGCAGGTCAAGAGGCAACCATTAGAACTGGACATGGAACAACAGACTGGTTCCAAATCGGGAAAGGAGTACGTCGAGGCTGTATATTGTCACTCTGCTTATTTAACTTATGTGCAGAGTACATCATGAGAAATGCTGGGCTGGATGAAGCACAAGCTGGAATCAAGATTGCTGGGAGAAATATCAATAACCTCAGATATGTAGATGATGCCACCCTTATGGCAGAAAGCAAAAAACTAAAGAGCCTCTTGATGAAAGTGAGAGAGGAGAGTGAAAAAGTTGGCTTAAAGCTCAACATTCAAAAAACAAAGATCATGGCATCCAGTCCCATCACTTCATGGCACATAGCTGGGAAAACAATGGAAACAGTGACAGACTTTATTTTTCGGGGCTCCAAAATCGCTGCAGATGGTGACTGCAGCCATGAAATTAAAAGACATTTGCTCCTCAAAAGAAAACCTGTGACCAACCTAGACGGCATATTAAAAAGCAGAGACATTACTTTGCCGACTGAGGTCCGTCTAGTCAAAGCTATCGTTTTTCTAGTAGCCATGTATGGATGTGAGAGTTGGTCTGTAAAGAAAGCTGAGTGCCAAAGAACCGATACTTTTGAACTGTGGTGTTGGAGAAGACTCTTGAGAGTCCCTTGGACAACAAGGAGATCCAACCAGTCCATCCTAAAGGAAATCAGTCCTGACTACTCATTGGAAGTACTGATGCTGAAGCTGAAACTCCAGTCCTTTGGCCACCTGATGGGAAGAACTGACTCATTTGAAAAGCCCCTGATGTTAGGAAAGACTGAAGGTAGGAGAAGAAGGGGACGACAGATTATGAGGTGGTTGGATGGCATCACTGACTTGATGGACATGAGTTTGAATACTCTCCAAGGTTGGTGATAGACAGGGAATCCTGGCATGCTGTAGTCCATGAGGCCGCAAAGAGTCTGACGTGACTGAGCGACTGAACTGAATTGAATTAACATCAAATATCAAAACATTGGGCTTTATTAAATATTACAGTTTTCTTGAGAATGATGACAATTTGGATTTTTAGAATCACGAGATATTGGATTATTTAATATTTCCTAAGTAACATTTTATTTTTTTCCTATTATTGGTCATGGTTGTTATATAGTCCCTTTAAGGTACTTTGTGCTTAATTGTGGGAGGTTTAAGCACCTTGTATTTTTAGAATTTTATAACTGGGAGAGATCTCAGTATTTAATACAATCCCTTTATTTTACAAACAAAGAAATCCATAGGAAGTTAGTAACTTGACCAGTTACCCAAAACAAGTTGTGGTAAGAATCAGAACTGTAACCTAGATCTATCTATCTATCTATCTATCTATCTATCTATCTATCTATCTATCTATATATATATATCTTCTGGCCCTTTCTAGCCATGAATCTGCTTGAAATAGAGAATGAGCTTAATATTCACATGTTCACTTATTTCCTTGGTAAGAAAATCTGCCAGAACCTATGATGGCCAAAAGCACTTTGGGTAAAGTGAAATTTCCTGTGAGAAAATACTGTCTTAGTGATATGTGGTTGATACTATCTTTTATTTTTCCGTATCTTTTTTTCTCTCCTTCTCCTTTCTCTCTTAGAGTGCACATAAAAAGACTGTAAGGAGGACCTATTATAAGGAAATTGGACCTAGCGAGATGGGGTGAAGCTGGAGTAGGTTATGTTTTGTAGCTTCTCTGGTGGCTCAGTGGTAAAGAATCCTCCTTCCAATGCAGGAGATGCAGGCTTGATCCCTGGGTTAGGAAGATCCCTTGGAGAAGGAAATGGCAACCCAGCCAGTATTCTTTCCTAGGAAATCCCATGGATGGAGGAGCCTGGCTGGCTGCAGTTCATGTGGCTGGAAAAGAGTTGGACACAACGTAGCAACTAAACAATAGCAACAGCAAGTAACCATACTAGTTCTGATATTCCAACCTAGGCACTGGAAACCAAAAGAACCAAAATCAGTAGATTTATGAAGCATCCACGAGTGCACCAAAGCTGGCGGTATTACAAACGTATTGAACTGTCTTTCTGTTAGTTTTCGACCATGTACGTATAAAGTCTATCTTCTGTGTTTTCTTTTTAAAAAAACTTTTCCTTTTATCCTTCTTTAAGCATTCTTTGCTTAGTGTTTATTTTACAAAAGTGCATAAAATATAAAGTGAATATACTCATAAGACATGCTCTTTTAATTTTTTGTAATGTCACTGGTCTTATCCTTATTGTTTAAATTGTATGATTTGCTGATGTTAAAAACATATTAGTGAAATCATATATTGGTAAACAACTTACTTTTTAATATTTATTGCATTTCTTTCACGTGTTTTTTTATAAAGAGTTTATAGATGATGCAAGGACAGGCTATGGGATAAGATGAGGACAATTAGGTGATGATGTTTACTGCTGTAGTTGTTAATCATTACGTGGACAGAATTGTGAGTGCAGTGTTTGTTAACAGTAGCCTTTCCAAGAATATCTTCTTAGTATTTGATCAGTTCAGTACAGTCGCTCAGTTGTGTCCAATTCTTTGCAACCCCATGAACTGCAGCATGCCAGGCCTCCCTGTCCATCACCAACTCCCAGAGTTTACCCAAACTCATGTCCATTGAGTCAGTAATGCCATCCAACCATCTCATCCTCTGTCATCCCCTTCTCCTCCTGCCCTCAGTCTTTCCCAGCATTAGGGTCTTTTCAGATGAGCCAGGTCTTCGCATCAGGTGGCCAAAGTATTGGAGTTTCAGCTACCAACATCAGTCCTTCCAATGAACACCCAGGACTAATCTCCTTTAGAATGGACTGATTGGATTTCCTTGTTGTCCAAGGGACTCTCAAAAGTCTTCTCCAACACCACAGTTCAAAAACATCAATTCTTTGGCACTCAGCTTTCTCTATAGTCCAACTCTCACATCCATACATGACTACTGGAAAACCCATAGCCTTGACTAGATGGACCTTTGTTGGCAAAGTAATGTCTCTGCTTTTTAATATGCTGTCTAGGTTGGTCATAACTTTTCTTCCAAGGAGTAAGCATCTTTTAATTTCATGGCTGTAATCACCATCTGCAGCGATTTTGGAGCTCAAAAAATAAAGTCAGCTACTGTTTCCACTGTTTCCCTATCTATTTGCAATAAAGTGATGGGACCAGATGCCATGGTCTAAGTTTTCTGAATGTTGAGCTTTAAGGCAACTTTTTCACTCTCCTCTTTCACTTTCATCAGAGGCTTTTTAGTTCTTCACTTTTTGCCATAAGGGTGGTGTCATCTGCATATCTGAGGTTATTGATATTTCTCCCAGCAATCTTGATTCCAGCTTGTGCTTCATCCAGCCCAGCATTTCTTATGATGTACTCTGCACATAAGTTAAATAAGCAGAGTGACAATATACAGCCTCGCCTTGACATACTCCTTTCCCGATTTGGAACCAGTCTGTTGTTCCATGTCCAGTTCTAACGGTTGCTTCTTGACCTGCATACAGATTTCTCAAGAGGTAGGTCAGGTGGTGTAGTATTCCCATCTCTTTCAGAATTTTCCCCAGTTTGTTGTGATCCACACCGTCAAAGGCTTTGGTATAGTCAGTAAAGCAGAAATCAATGTTTTTCTGGAACGCTCTTGCTTTTTTGATGATCCAGTGGATGTTGGCGATTTTATCTCTGGTTCTTCTGCCTTTTCTAAAACCAGCTTGAACATCTGGAAGTCCATATATTACTGAAGCCTGGCTTGGAAAATTTTGAGCATTAGTTTACTAGCGTTGAGATGAGTGCAATTGTGTGGTAGTTTGAGCATTCTTTGGCATTGCCTTTCTTTGGGATTGGAATGATAACTGACCTTTTCCAGTCCTGTGGCCACTGCTGAGTTTTCTAAATTTGCTGGCATACTGCATGCAGCACTTTCACAGCAGCATCTTTTAGGACCTGAAATAGCTCAACTGGAATTCCATCCCCTCACCAGCTTTGTTCCTAGTGATGCTTCCTAAGGGCGACTTGACTTCACATTCCAGGATGTCTGGCTCTAGTTCAGTGATCACACCATGGTCATTATCTGTGTCATGAAGATCTTTTTTGTATAGTTCTTCTGTTATTCTAGCCACCTCTTCTTAATATCTTCTGCTTCTGTTAGGTCCATACCATTTCTGTCCTTTATTGAACCCATCTTTGCATGAAATGTTCCCTTGGTATCTCTAATTTCCTTGAAGACATCTCTAGTCTTTCCCATTCTGTTGTTTTCCTCTATTTCTTTGCATTGATCACTGAGGAAGGCTTTCTTATCTCTCCTTGCTATCCTTTGAAACTCTGCATTCCAATGGGTATATCTTTCCTTTTCTCCTTTGCTTTTCACTTCTCTTCTTTTCACAACTATTTGTAAGACCTCCCCAGACAGCCATTTTGGTTTTTTGCATTTCTTTTTCTTGGGGATGGTCTTGATCTCTGTCTCCTGTACAATGTCACGAACTTCCATCCATAGTTCATCAGGCACTCTATCAGATCTAGTCCCTTAAATCTATTTCTCACTTCCACTGTATAATCACAAGGGATTTGATTTAGGTCATATCTGAATGGTCTAGTGGTTTTCCCCACTTTTTTCAATTGAAGTCTGAATTTGGCAATAAGGAGTTCATGATCTGAGTCACAGTCAGCTCCCGGTCTTGTTTTTGCTGACTGTATAGAGCTTCTCCCTCTTTGGCTGCAAAGAATATAATCAATCTGATTTTGGTGTTGACCATCTGGTGATGTTCATGTGTAGAGTCTTCTCTTGTGTTGTTGGAAGAGGGTGTTTGCTATGACCAGTGCCTTGGCAAAACTCTTATTAGCCTTTGCCCTGCTTCATTCTGTACTCCAAGGCCAAATTTGCCTGTTTCTCCAGGTGTTTCTTGGCTTCCTACGTTTGCATTCCCGTCCTCTATAATGAAAAGGACATCTTTTTGGGGTGTTGGTTCTAACAGGTCTTTAGGTCTTCATAGAACTGTTCAACTTCAGCTTCTACAGCATTACTGGTTGGGACATAGACTTGGATTACCGTGAAATTGAATGGTTTGCCTTGGAGACAAATGGAGATCATTCTGTCGTTTTTGAGATTGCATCCAAGTACTGCATTTCGGACTCTTTTGTTGACTATGATAACTACTTCATTTCTTCTAAGGGATTCCTGCCCAAAATAGTAGATATAATGGTCATCTGAGTTAAATTCACCCATTCCAGTCCATTTTAGTTCGCTGATTCCTAGAATGTTGAAGCTGAAGAGTTATGAACATTAGCAAAATCACTGATTCTGATAAGCACCTTTAAAATTGTAAATTTTTTGCACAGCAGCCTTTATAGTTTTAAAATTTAAATAAAACATTTTAATAATCTCATCAGGATAGAGGTTAGGTGATCTTGTGGGGGTTAAAAGAAGAGATCATAAGAAAGTAAAAGTTTTCCTTAAAAATAACTAAGAATTAAACTTATTAGGCTACACTGTCCAGTAAAATGTGGTGACTGGCTCACCCACCAAGAATTCTAAGGTAACTTTCTCTCTTCATGGGTCTTTTTATAAAACATGATCTAAATTGGGTCAGCAAACTGGCCTGCAGACCAAATCCTGTCCATGGATTGTTTTTGTAAGGTCCGTGAACTAAGAGTGGTATTCTACATTTTTAAAAGTTTGTAAAAACAAATGAATATACAACAAAGATTGTACATGGCCCTCAGTGCCTAAAGTATTTGCCATCTAGCCTTTGAAGAAAAAATCTTCACTATCTGCCCAGAATCACCAGTAAGATCCTAAATCATTTCAGGCCTTTTAAAGTTATAGTAAAAATAAAAGATATGAAAAAAATCAACACAGATGTACTGTTTGTTACAATATTGTTCACAATGATAAAAAATTGAAAACAAGTTTTTAGTAACAGGGGACTGACTAAATAAATTACAGGACATCTGTGTAGAAGAATATTATGCATTGAGAGATATTTCACCCATGACTTATGAAGGGAAGATAGCATTAAGCACGGGGCCAGAGTCCAGAATAGGGGGCAGCATGATCCTTCCCCCATTTTAAATTATGTGAACATTTATAATATGTAATTGAGATGTGTGGATACAGAAAACTTTATGTACTAGAATATGGGATTGTGGGTGACTTCACATTTTTTGAGTTGTTGCAGTTTTGTAATTGCTAACTATTTTACAGTGAACTTAGATGATTGAATTTGAAAAAATTAACCATTAGTTTTAAGTCACAAAGAGAAGAGCTAACGTAGTATTAGAAGTATGAATGCTCTGTTGAAACTTAGATGTTTTTGGACAAATGAGAGAAAATAGAACTGCTGTCGAAATCCTCTCAATGTATTATCCTTAGACATTCAACAGGCTGAATGTGTAATAATGGCATTTCAGTGGGCTATTCAAAAAAAAAATACAATACGAGGTATATTCCTAACAATTTGAGGGACTGTGTATCATAGAGAACACTCCCTTCCACAAAAAATTTGTTAGTGTCATTTTTTTTTTTTTTTTTTGGTTGGTGTCATTTTAAGAGAGAAAATTTTGATTTAAATCATGAAATTAAATTAAATTAAAATGGCGCTTCCTTCTTTACCTTTGCACAGTACAAAATTGAGGGACAATTCTTATGTAAAACTAGACACTTGACCTTTTACATATGTATGCAAACTTGTCTCCAACACCCAGATCAAGATATGAAACTTTTACAGTCAGGTGGTTCCCTCTTTCCAGTCAGTTTCACTGTTTGCACTAAGAAGTAAGCATTCTGACTTTTGTTGTTTGTTGTTTAGCCAGTAAGTCCTGTCCAAATCTTTGTGTCCCCATGGACTGCAGGATGCCAGGCACTCCTTTCTTTCACTATCTCCTAGAGTTTGCTCAAGCTTATGTCCATTGAGTTGGTAATGCCATCCAGCCATCTCACCCTCTGTTGCCCCTTTCTCCACCTGCCCTCAATCTTTCAGAGCATTAGGGTCTTTTCTAATGAGTCAGCTCTTTGCATCAGGTGGCCAAAGTACCAGAGCTTCAGCCTCAGTCCTTCTAATGAATATTCAAGGTTGATTTCCTTTAGGATTGATTGGTTTGATCTCCTTGCAGCCCAAGGGACTCTCAAGAGTCTTTTCCAGCACCACAATTTGAAAGCATCAGTTCTGCAGTTCTCAGCCTTCTTTATAGTCCAGCTCTCACATCTGTACATGACTGTGAGAAAAACTTTAGCTTTGACTATATGGACCTCTTTTGGCAAAGTGTTGTCTCTGCTTTTTAATACACTGTCTAGGTTTGTCATCACTTTTCTTCCAAGGAGCAAGCATCTTTTAATTTCGTGGTTGCAGTCAATGTCCGCAGTGATTTTGGAGTGAAAATTTGTCACTGTATCCATTGTTTTCCCATCTGTTTCCCATGAAGTGATGGGATATGATGCCATGATGTTAGTTTTTTGAATGTTGAGTTTTAAGCCGCTTTTCCACTCTCCACTTTTACCCTCAACAGAGTGTCTTTCTTCTTCTCTTTCTGCCATTAGAGTAGTGTCATCTGAGGTTGTTGATATTTCTCCTGGCAGTCTTCATTCCAACTTGTGATTCATCCAGCCCGGCATTTTGCATGATGTACTCTGCATATAAGTTAAATAAGCAGCATGACAATGTACAGCCTCGTGCTCCTTTTCCATTTTGGAACCAGTCTGTTATTCCATGTCCGGTTCTAAGTGTTGCTTTTTGACCTGCATACAGGCTTCTCAGGAGACAGGTAAAGTGTCTGATATTCCCATCTCTTTAAGAATTTTCCACAGTTTATTATGATCCACACAGTCAAAGGCTTTAGCGTAATCAATGAAGCAGAAGTAGATTTTTTTCCCTTGCTTTCTTTCCCTTGCTTTCTCTGTGATCCAACGGATGTTGACTGTTTCATCTCTCTTTCCTCTGCCTTTTCTAAACCAGCGTATACATCCAGAAGTTCTTGGTTCGCAATACTGTTGAAGCCTAGCTTGAAGGATTTTGAGCTACCAACATGTAAAATGAGCTCAATTGTCCAGTAGTTTGAACATTCTTCGGTGTTACCTTTTTTAGGGATTGGAATGAAAACTGACATTTTCCAGTCCTGTGGCCGCTGCTGAGTTTTCCAAATTTGCTGGCATATTTAATGCAGCATCATCTTTTAGGATTTGAAATAGCTCATCTGGAATTCTGTCACCTCCACTAGTTTTGTCCATGGTAATGAGTCCTAAGGTGCACTTAACTTCACACTCCAGGAGGTCTGGCTTCAGGTGAGTGAGCACAACATTGCAGTTATCCAAGTCATTAAAACCCTTTTTTGTACAGTTTTTCTGTGTATTTCTAGCCACCTCTTCTTAAACTCTTCTGCTTCTGTTAGGTTCTTGCCATTTCAGTCCTTTATTGTGCCCATCTTTTCATGAAATGTTCCCTTGGCATCTCTAATTTACTTGAAAAGATCTCTAGTCTTTCCCACTGTATTGTTTTTCTCTGTTTCTTTGCATTTTTTACTTAAGAAGGCTTTCTTCTCTCTCCTTGCTATTCTCTGGAACTCTGCATTCAGTAGGGTATATCTTTTACTTTCTCCTTTGCTTTCGCTTCTCTTTTTTTCTCAGCTATTTGTAACGCCTCTTCAGACAACTACTTTGCCTTCTTGCATTTCTTTTTCTTGGGGATGGTTTTGGTCACCACCTCCTGTACAGTGTTATGAGTTTCCATCATGGTTCTTCTGGCACTCTTATCTACCAGATCTGATCCCTTGAATCTATTGGTCACCTCCACTGTCTAATCATGAAGAATTTGATTTAGGTCACACCTGAATGGTCTAGTGGTTTTCCTTACTTCCTTCATTTTAAGCCTGAATTTTGCAATAAGGAGCTCACAGTCTGAGCCACAGTCAGCTCCAGGTCTTGTTTTTGCTGACTTTGTAGAGCTTCTCCTTCTTTGGCTGCAAAGAATAGAATCAGTCTGATTTCAGTACTGATCATCTGGTGATGGCCATGTAGAGTTGTCTGTTGTGTTATTGAAGGAGGGTGTTTGCCATGACCAGTGCATTCTCTCAGCTCTGTTAGCCTTTGCCCTGCTTTATTTTGTACTTCAGGGCCAACCTTGCATGTTATTCCCAGTGTCTCTTGACTTCTTACTTTTGCATTCCAACCCCCATGATGAAAAAGCATCTGACTTTTGGTTAGTTCTATTAATGAAACCGTGTGTTCCTTTGTGCTTGGCTCCTTGCTCTAGACATAATAATAACTTTGAGATTTATTGAAGTAGTTATTTGTATTAGTAATACCTTTTCTGTTGTGAAGTAATATTCTGTTGTTTGAATATAGCACAGTTCATCCACTCCTCTGTTGATGGATGTTTAAATCATTTCCTTTTTTTGTCGCGGAAGGAAGGGAAGCTGTTATGAATAATGCTGCTGTGAACATTCTTGTACAAATCTTTCATTAGTCATACACACTCAATGTTACTTAAGTGTATATCTAGCTGAGGAATTTCTGGGTTATAGAGTAGGTGTGTGTTTAACTTTATTAAAAACTGCTAGATTCCAAAAATAGTTGTCCTGTTGTACGCTCTAATCAAAGTATGGCAGTTCTAGTTGCTTCATGTCCTCACTAACACTTGAAATTGATTATAGCAATTCTGGTGATTGTGTAGTAATATCTCAGTGTAGTTTTAATTTGCTTTTCCCTGATGACCAGTGGTGTTGAACACAATAATTGCTTATTGACCATTTTTGTAAATTGTATTGTCTTTTATTATTGATTTGTAGAAGTTCTTTATATATTTTGAATATGAATTCTTTTAGATGTTTTAAGCGTTATCTTGCAGTATTAACTTGCTTTTTCACTTCATGAAAATGCATTTGGATTTGGATTGCTTTAAATACTTTAATTTGAGGATAGTTGATATCTTAAAAATATCATGTCTTCCAATTTATAAGCATTGTGAACCTCTCTATACATTTCTGCAGTATTTTGTGATTCAGTATAGATGTGTTTCACATCTCAGTAAATTTATTCCTAAGTAATTGATGTTTTATTTAATTATAAGTGGTGTTGTAGTTTTACTTTCTGTCTATATTGTATGTTACTAGTATTTAGAAACACAGTAGATGTTGGTGTATACCTTTTGTATCCAGTGGTCATGCTAAATTCACTTAGTTCAAGTAGTTTTTCTATCCCTTTGGATCTTCTATGTATGAAGTTATATCATTTGCAAATAAAGACTGGTTTTAGTCTCACAATCTTTATCTGTTTATTGTCTTGCTGTACTGGCTAGGACATCTAGTAAAAACAAGTTTGTTTTTTTTAATTGGGGTATAATTGCTTTACAGTGTTGTGTTAGTTTCTGCTGTACAATGAAATGAGTCAGCTATATGTAGACTTAGGTCCCCTCCCTTTCGGACCTCCCTCCCATCTGTCTAGCAAAAGGAAGTCAGTTGAGAGCAGACTGTCTTGACTTTTTGATTTCAGGAAAAGTTTTCAGTATTTCACCAATTAGGTATGATGTTAGCTGTAAGTTTTTTACAGATACTCTATTACATTGAGGAAGTTTCCTTTTGTTTCTAATTTGCTGAGTTTTTATCATAAATAGATGTTAAATTTTGTCACTTTTCTGCATCTTTCAAATTGATCATGATCCTTTATTTGGTTAATGTGGTGATTTCCACTTACTGATTTTTTTAGTGTGTTTATATTTGTAATGTTTTATTTCAAAAGTATTGTCTGTATTTTAAATACCTTTTGTCGTATACTTTATAATACATTTGAAATATACATATGACTGAATAAATGAGGATGAGCATAATGGGCTATTAGAGCCCACTGATAATTGATTTGTATCTGAGCAGCTTTATTCTCATTTCCTGACCATCAAGCAACTTCATCTTCACTTGAACTTGCTCACTAAGGCCGTGGGTTGTGCAGGTCAGTCTTCACATCTGGGCTGCTTGACGTTATATTCTATTCTTTAGTGTCACTGGCATCCTGGTATACTCTCCTTGGCAGTGTGTTCAGTTACCCACTGACTAACTTTTGAATGTTAAATTAGTTTTTCATCCCTGGCATAATCACAGTCATGATATATATTCTTTAATATATTTGCTATATTTTGTTGAGCTTCAAAGATTTTTTTTAGTCTGTGTTCATGGAGATTCTTTTTTGGGAATATTCTTTTCTTGTCATGTTCTTGTCAGGTCATGATAGCAGAACATACTGCTTCATAAAGTGCCTTGGGGAGTGTTTGCTCTTCTGCTCTTCTCTGTAAGAGTTTGTCTGAGTTTTGTATTACTTATCTTTTACATTTTTTGAGGACTCATTCATGAAGCCATTTGAGAATATTTTAAAATACAAATAAAATTGCACTAACCTTTAGAGGGCAGTCTAGGTTTTCTATTTGTTTTGGGTTCAGTTTTTCTTTTTTCTTTTTCATTTTTTATGATTTCTGACCATGCTCTGTGGCTTGCAGCATCTTTGTTCACCAACCAGGGATAGAACCCATTTATTCCAGGAAGTCTTAGCCCCAGAATCTGTGCATTTAACCATTCCTTTAAACCACCTAAAAATTTATTCTACCTAAATACTCACATATGCAGCAAGTACCCATTTTATTATGGTATTGGTAATACATGTTTGTCTTCATTTTCTGTTTTTAATTGTTCTTTACATATAATAATATTGCTTAATTTTAAATTTTTATTTAAAACTGACTACAGCTTTTGAAATGATGTTAATAGTAATGATAGCATCCTACATTATTCCTGATTTTACTGAGAATTCCTTTAATGTTTTGTTATTAGAATGTATTAGGGTAGGTACCCATTATCATGTTATAGAGTAATCTTTTTATTCCTGTTCTGTTACGAGAGTTCATAAGGCCATGATAGTGGGTTTTTATTAAGTGACTTTTTAGTACTTCTGGAGGTGAACAGTTGTTTTTTTTTGGTTTGTTTTGACCTTTCGAGGAGATAAATACTTTCCTATTATGAAGTCCTTGCACTTCTGGGAAAACTCTAGTTTAATATTGTTGAATTTAGTTTTGCTAATATTGTGTTAGGATTTTTGTATTTATGTTTTTATGAGAAGGATCTGTAGTTTTCTTTACTCAAATTTTGGTATTAAGCTCATGATATAGTTTCCTCATCTGTTTTTCCTCTCCTTTTTCCTCTCCCTCCTCGTTTTCTCAAACTTCATCCTTCTCTACAGTTAAACCTACACCTAAAGTACAGGGCACTTTATACTTGTTCCTTACTCTAAGACCTGTTTATTGATTAGTCTTTGTTTAGGAGACATAATCTTATAAATCTAATTTTGCTACTTCTGCAATTTTAGTTTTGCCCTAGTAGCTTGTAGTCTAGATTGTTACTCAAAAACTTCGAGCTAGTTCTTCTGATTCTTAGTTTGATATAGATTTCTGCTTGGTTAGTGTATTCTTCACTTGATCTTAGCCAAAAGGCGGAGAAGCGATGGTTAGTGTATTCTTATACATTCCTGTTGCTTTGAAGGAGAATTACAAAAAAATTCTTATTTTGTGCATTCAAGCTTCTAGAAGCATTGTAGATGTTTGTAACAGTTTACTGTAATTTGCCTTGTTCCCCAAAATTGGTGAATGATAAATGCTGAAATTCTAGCCATTATCAAAAGTTAGACTCTTCCACAGGTTGTAAGTGTAGTAACAGAAGTTTACAGTTATCTTTGACATTTTATTATGTGTGTATATTATTATTACCATCTTGATTCTTAAACTTTCCCATTCATAGATATACTGTGATTTTTAGAGTAATTAGAAAGTAATGGTTGCATACTTCTATATCAGTCAGTTCAGTTTAGTCACTTAGTTGTGTCTGACTCTTTGCCACCCCATGAACTGCAGCACGCCAGGCCTCCCTGTCCATCACCAACTCCCAGAGTCCACCCAAACCCATGTCTATTGAGTCAGTGATGCTATCCAACCATCTCATCCTCTGTCATCCCCTTCTCCTCCTGCCCTCAGTCTTTCCCAGCATCAGGGTCTTTTCAGATGAGTCAGCTCTTCGCATCAGGTGGCCAAAGTATTGGAGTTTCAGCTTCCAACATCAGTCCTTCCGATGAACACCCAGGACTGATCTCTTTTAGGATGGACTGGTTGGATCTCCTTGCAGTCCAAGGGACTCTCAAGAGTCTTCTCCAGTAAGACTATAAATATATTGCAGAAATGATTGGAGTTAGATTGTAACTGGGTATCTAAATGGTGGCTTCATTTTAATGTTTTATTTTCATAATTTGCTTTTCTTATTCTCTCTTCTGGCATCACTACCATTATTCATATTAACTGTTTTCTCTGCTCTTTCAAAAACCCAGTTGTTTCCTTTGTGTTGCTAAACTTAAGAGTCTACCTTTGGCTGTTCTCTTTTCTTGTTAAAATGTAATTTAGACTCTAATAATTGTTTTATCTCACTTCCATACCTTTACTTTTTTACCTCTTGCATTTTCCATTATTTGTTTTCATTATTACTCCTTTTTGCACCTGCAATAGAATTTCTTCTTTCTGTGAAATATGAAACTGCACCCAATTCTAAACATCTTGATTATTTTCTCACTCTGTATATGCAAATAGTTATGAGTATCTAGGAGTTTACTGATGCCCTCAAAATCAGGACCATTTTGTACACATTTAGTTAGTGCTGGTTAATATCATTAGGGATAGTTTTACTATTTCAACATGTATTATTATTAATGATTTTGGTTTCATTGTAGGTGTCATGTGGTAGGTTAAGTATTTCATGTCAATATTTCTCATGTACTTTATTTACTTCCTGAATTTTGTCTAATTGGCAAACAAGCCTGTGTCCGCAAATTATTTCAGGTCTGTGAAGTTTGATAGTTAAGAATATGAGGATGCAGAAAGAATTTTTAGTATCTTAAAATAGTCCTTATAGTTTGTTTCTCATATCATGCTAGGGCCAACTCAGCAGGACATATAAAAGTAAATGCTTAGAGTGGAGGCAAATCATTTGCCTAATAAAATACTAAAAAGATTTCCTCAGGAACATTAAGAGAAATAGATTTGAAAGTAGTCCAAGACTTAGACTCATGCTCAAATTTGTGAGGTTTCCATGTTAGTTTAGAGCAGGGATTCATGCTGCTTATTTTTGTAGGGCCAAGTGGAATGATTTTTAAATTTTCAGGTGGTTGAAAAATAAAAAAAAGTAATATTTTATGATATAGGAAAACTAAGTGAAATTCAGATTTTAGTGTTTATAAATATAGTTTTATTGGAACATTGCCACACTCATTTAGGTATTGTCTGTAATTGCCTTTACATTTCAGTAGAGAGTTGAATAATTGCAAGTCTGTGTGGCATCCCTCATAGCTCAGTCAGTAAAGAATCTGCCTGTAATGCAGGAGACCCAGGTTTGATCCCTGGGTTTGGGAAGATCCTTTGGAGAAGGAAATGGCAACCCACTCCAGTATTCTTACCTGGAGAATCCCATGGATAGAGGATCCTGGAAGGCTTCAGTCCATGGGGTTGCAAGAGTCAGGTACGATTGAGCGACTAAACCACCACATGGCCCACACAGCATAAAATTTAACATTCAGCTGTTGTCGGAAAGTACTTGCTGATCCTTGATTTAGAGCCCCTTCTCTTTTAATGTTACATTTTTTAAAATGGGGCTTTTAATTTCTAAGATAGCAGTGGTATGGATGACTTAATATACATTCCACAATTAAATAAACAGCGTATTCTTCATCTCAGAATTTACATGTGTGTATGTTTGAGTCATTTTTTGTAACCCCCTGTGTTAGAAAACAGACTGTTACCAACCCCCACCCCCAGTCATAGATGTGTTTTTTTTTTTGATAAGGTAACTACTTCTGTTGACAACTTGCTCAAGTATGGTAGAGAACTGATTGGCACACTGATTAATTAATCTCTGGTTTGATTTTATATAGGTTTAATTTCATCTTATTAATAAGACTTTCATCAGGCTTAGCCTTTAATTTTTTTATACTCTTGGCCTTCTGAGAGAGCATCAAACTAATGGAAAACATTAATGCTGCTAATGTAATTATACAGTCAAAAGTTTTCATCTCATCGCTTTATTGTCTCTTTGTCAATTGTACCAAGTTTTTAACTAATTTAAAATAGTTCTTTCCATTGTAAATGTAAATGTTTATTTTCTAAAAATTAGGAAGGGGAAGAAAATAAAAGGAAGACAAGAAACTATTCATAATTGCCCTGCTAAGTGATAACGTCTGCTACTTTGGAATATTTCTTTTGAGTCAGCCTTTGTATCTCCCTCCATTTCTTCCAGTTGTGGAATCTGTTATTTGCTATACATTTGCCCATGGTACAGTACTTGAACACAGTGGATACAATCTTTACACTCAAGGAATTCGAAGTTTAATGTCTTTAAAATTATCTTTAAAAGTTAATTTTGCTATTATAGAGAAATGCATTAGCCATCTTTACAAAAATTACAGACAAGCCTCAAGTTTCCAATCCATTCCGTTTTCTTCATCGTTTCATAGATGTAACCACTGTTACCAGCTTGTGTTTAATTTTTCTATGATTTTGTGTATGTTATTATAGATTTTTCTCATCTTATTATGGAATTATTTTTCAGTAAATTGAACGTCTAGTCAGTCAAAAGTGCATTTAATACACCTAGCCTTCCAAACATTATAGCATAAGCTAGCCTACCCTTCCTTGTGCTCAGAACATTTATATTAGCGTATAGTTGGGCAGAATCACCCAACACAAGCCTTTTTTTAATAGTAAAGTGTTGACTGTCTCATGTAATTTATTGAATAACTGTAATGAAAGCAAGAAACAAAATGGTTATCTGGGTACAGAATAGTTTGAGTGTATCTATTTACCCTTGGGAAGGTGTGGCTGACTGGTAGCTGTGGCTCACTGGCTCATTACCGCTACCCAGCATCACAAGAGAATATTGTACTACATATTGCTAGCCTGGGAAAAGATCAGAATTCAAAATTCAAAGTACATTTTGGCTTCTATTGAATGCATTTTGCTTTCGCATCATGATAAAGTTGTAAGTTGAACCATTATAAGTTGAAGACCATCTGTATGTTTGTATATAAAGAAAGCATATGGTTTCTTCTTTAATGTAAAAACTGTTATATAGTACTTGCAACTAGCTTTTCTCATTCAATCTGTTTGTAATGTAGGGAATCTCTTTTAGTCTTTTAAATTGCTGTATAGTGTTTCATTTTATTGCTATGTTGCCATTTCCTATTCACGGACTTTTTTTTTTTTTTTTGGCTATGCTGCAGCATGAGGATCTTTAGTTCCCTGACCAGGGATCAAACCCATACCCCCTAAAGAGGAACTGCAGAATCTTAACCACTGGACCACCAGTGAGTTCCTTGATGGATGTTTAGATTTCCAATTTTTTTCTCTATTACAAACAGTGCTGGAACTATTTCCATATGGTACCTTACTAAAATGTGCAGTGGTTTCTCTAACAAAGGTACAGGAAAGGGAATTAGTGGATCTTAGTGCGTATGTGGTTATCTTTGAGATTTTACTATTTGTATTGTTCTTAAAGTTGGATCTTATAGCAGTTTTTATCAATCCTCTCCCAACCAACATGTTATTATTATTTAATGTTTTATTTTATACTTGTCAAATCCAAAAAGTTATATTACTTTATGGAGAAGTAGAATATTCTATAGAAATATGATTCAGTTTACATATATTTTTACTATATTCTTTCCTCACCATCTTTTTAAATCTCTGGCTGTTCTGAGATTGTTTTCCTTTATCCTGAAGAATATCTTCACAAATGCCTGTAATGGAGGTGGCTTGCTGATAAAACTGTCCCTATTTTTGTTCACTTGTTTTAATTTAGCCTTTTTTTGTTATTTTTTTGACACATACACACCGCTTCATGCTCTATTTTTGGCAGCACCGAGTCTCTGCTGCTGCGTGCGGGCTTTCTCTGGTTGGGGGAGCCGGGGCTCCTCGCCACTGGCAGTGCACAGGCTGCTCGTTGTGTTGGCTGCTCTGGTTTTAGAGCACAGGCTGTAGGTGCACGGGCATCAGTAGTTGCAACACATGGGCTCAGTAGTTGCTACTTGCTGACCCCAGGGCACGCTGGATTCAGTAGTTGCGGCCCAGGGGCTCATCACTTGTGGCTCATGGGTCTTAGAAGGGTGCAGACTTCAGTAGTTGTGCCGAGGGGGCTTCATTGCTCCACAGCATGTGGAATCTTCCTTGACCAGGGATTGAACCCATGTCCCTGCATTAGCAGGTGAATTCTTATCCACTGCGCTACCAGGAAGCGTAGCCTTACTTTTAAAATTTTTTATTTACTTATATATTTGTTTGGCTGTGTTGAATTAGTTGTTGGCTGTGTTAGTTGTGCCATGCAGGATCTTTTGATGCAGCGCACAGACTGTCTGGTTGCAGCATGAGCCTCAGGAGTGTGGCGAGCGGACTCTGGAGCTCCCAAGCTCAGTAGTTGTGGCCTGTGTGTTTAGTTGCTCTGTAGCATGTGGGATCTTAGTTCCCCGACCACTCCATGGTGGATTCTTTACCACTGGGCCACCAGGGAAGTCCCACTCACTTTCTTTTTTTAAATTACTTATTTTTAGTTTTTTATCATGGTAAATTTAAGCATAGCTGAAAGTAGACCAAACAGTGTAATGAAACCCAGTTATTACTACCCCTCAGCTTCCATAGTTATGGACTTTTGCTATTCATCTCTTCCTTGTTTTGTGTCTCCTTTCCTGCTAGCATATCTCATCATGAGATCTGTAAATACTTTAGAATGTATTTCCTGTAGAAGAGCTTTTTAACAAAATAAACTCAATACTAGTATGATATTTAACTAATGTCTTGTAATAACCAGTCCATGTGAAAAGCTTCATTATCTCAAATGTTGTTTTATCATTTACTTTCATTCTTAAGGGTTATTGTTTTCAAGTAGCACAATTGTAGGTTGACAGTAATTTTCTGTTACTGAGAAATCTGTTGTAAAGTCTGATTATTTTACTGGGTGAAGGGTTCTTTTTCAGTGTTTGCTTTTGAGACTCTTGTTGCCTTTAGTGTTCTGCAGTTTTACTGTCTTGTGTCTGGGTGTGGATTTGTTGATCTCACTTGGGTATTTTGTGCTTTGTGGGACAAGGGGTTATTTTTAACCATTCTAGGAAAATTGCAACTATTATCTTTTTCTTTTAAGACTTTGAAGAATGTAAGAACTGCATATTCAGAAACATAAAATGTGTACATGTAGAACATGTACAGTTTAAGTGTATAGCAAACGTCTTTGTAACCATTTCCCACATCAAAAATAGAATATTTCATTGAAGAGGAGTCAAAGAAGTGGAAAGATATCCCATGTTCTTGGATTGAAAGAATTAATATTGTTAAAATGGCAATACTACCCAAAGCAATCTACAGGTTTAAGTGATCCCTACAAAATACCCATGATGTTTTCCACAGAACTGGAACAATAATCCTAAAGTTTATATGGAACTATAAAAGACCCAGAATCCCAAAGCAGGAGGCATACCCTCCCAGACTTCAAACAATACTACAAAGCTACAGTTATCAAAAACAGCATAGTTTTATTGGTACAAAAACAGACATATGAATCAATGGAACAGAATAGAGAGCCCAGAAATAAATCCACACACCTATTTCAGTAGTGATCACACTGAAGTCAGTGTTTGATAGAGGAGGCAAGACTTCAAATGGAAAAAGACACTTTCTTCAACAAGTTGTGTTGGAAAAGTTGGACAGCCATAGGTAAATCAGTGAAGTTAGAGCACACCCTCACACTGTACACAAAAATAAACTCACAATGGCCTGAAAACTTAAATAAAAGGCCTGACACCATAAAACTCCTAGAAGAAGACACAGGCAAAACATTTTCTGACCTAAATCGTACCAGTGTTTTCTTAGGTTGGTCTCCCCAGGCAATAGAAACCAAAGCAAAAATAAACAAATGGGATCTAATCAAACTTGGAAGCTTCTATACAGCAAAATTAAACATAAAATGAGAAGACAGCCTACAGACTGGAAGAAGATATTTGCAGATGATGCAACTGACGAGGGCTTAATTTCCAAAATATAAAAACAGCTCACCCATTTCAATAACAATAAGAAAAAAATAACAACAGTAAAAAACCTCCAAGCAAACCAGTCAGAAAATGGGCAGAAGACCTAAATACATATTTCTCCAAAGAAGACATAATGGCCAATCAGTTCAGTCACTCAGTCATGTCAGACTCTTTGCAACCCCATGAATTCCTGCACGCCAGGCCTCCCTGTCCATCACCAACTCCCGAAGTTTACCCAAACTCATGTCCATTGAGTCAGTGATGCCATCCAGTCTTCTCATCCTCTGTTGTCCCCTTCTCCTCCTGCCCCCAATCCTTCCCAGCATCATGTTCTTTTCCAATGAGTCAACTCTTCGCATGAGGTGGCCCAAGTATTGGAGTTTCAGCTTCAACATCAGTCCTTCCAATGAACACTCAGGACTGATCTCCTTTAAAATGGACTGGTTGGATCTCCTTGCAGTCCAAGGGACTCCCAAGAGTCTGCTCCAACACCACAGTTCAAAAGCATCAATTCGTCGGCGCTCAGCTTTCTTCACAGTCCAGCTCTCACATCCATACATGACCACTGGAAAACCCATAGCCTTGACTAGACGGACCTTTGCTGGCAAAGTAATGTCTCTGCTTTTTAATATGCTATCTAGGTTGGTCATAACTTTCCTTCCAAGGAGCAAGCGTCTTTTAATTTCATGGCTGCAATCACCATCTGCAGTGATTTGGAGCCCCCAAAGATAAAGTCTGACATGTTTTCCACTGTTTCCCCATCTATTTCCCATGAAGTGATGGGACCAGATGCCATGATCTTAGTTTTCTGAATGTTGAGTTTCAAGCCAACTTTTTCACTTTCCTCTTTCACTTTCATCAAGAGGCTTTTTAGTTCCTCTTCACTTTCTGCCATAAGGGTGGTGTCATCTGCATATTTATTGACATTTCTCCCAGCAATCTTGATTCCAGCTTGTGCTTCTTCCAGCCCAGCATTTCTCATGATGCACTTTCCCATGAAAAGATGCTTAACACCCACAGTTATTAGAGAAAAGTGAAAGTGTTAGTCACTCAGTTGTATCCGACTCTTTATGACTCCATGGACTGTACCTTGCCATCTCCTCTATCCGTGAAATTCTCTAGTCAAGAACCCTGGAGTGGGTTGCCATTTCCTTCTCCAGGGGACCTTCCTGACCCAGGAATTGAACCCAGGTCTCCTATGTTGCAGGCAGATTCTTAATTGAGGTACCACATCACACTGGTCAGAGTAGCCATCATTATAAAGTCTACAAACAACACATGCTGGAGAGAGTTTAGAGAAAAGTGAATCCTTCTACTCTGTTGGTGGGAATGTAATTGGTGCAGACAAAAACTAAAGTTTTATTTTACCTGTTCAACTTTGTATGAGCACAGCTACATTCTACTCTTTCTTCCTTTTTCAGTACTGTGTTTGTGGGATTCATCTTTGTTTTAGTGTTGCTGTAGTTTTTCTTTTTCGTCCATCAATTGTTTTTTCAAGTATTTTTTTCTTTTTCTTTAGTATTCCCATGATGTGTATGTTGATGTACTTAATGATGTTTTACATTTCTCTGAAGCTCTGTTCATTTTCTTCAGTTTTTTTCCCACTCTGTTTTCTAAATTGCATAATCTCTCTTAATCTATCGTCTCTTTCACTAATTCATTCTTCTGCTAGTCTACATGTACAGGCTTTGAGCCCCACTAGTGACTTCATATCAGTCACTGTACTTCTAACTCCAGAATTTCTATTAAAAATAGCATCATTCTCTGTATTGAAATTCTATATTTGTGACATTGTCATCATACATTCATTTTGTTGTTATTCATTCACTAACTTGTGTCCGACTCTCTGTGACCCTGTGAACTTGTAGCACGCCAGGCTTCCCTGTCCTTCATGGAGTTCACTCAAGCTTATGTTCATTGAGTCGGTGATACCATCCAACCATCTCCTCCTGTCACCCCATTCTCTTCCTGCCCTCAGTCTTTCTCAGCATCAGGGTCTTTTCCAGTGAGTCAGCTCTTCCCATCTGGTGGCTAAAGTATTGGAGCTTCAGCTTCAGCATCAGCCCTTCCAGTGAATACTCAAGGTTGATTTCCTTTAGGACTGACTAGTTTGATCACCTTGCAGTCCAAGGGACTTTCAAGAGTCTTCTCCAGCACCATAATTTGAGAGCATAAATTCTTTGGCGCTCAGCCTTCTTGATAGTCTGACTTTCATATCTGTACATGACTACTGGAAAAACCATAGCTTTGACTAGATGGACCTTTGTCGGCAAAGTGATGTTTCTGCTTTTCAATGTGCTGTCTAGGTTTGTCACAGCTTTCCTTCCAAGGAGCAAGTGGCTTTTAGTTTCATGACTGCAGTCACCATCCTCAGTGATTTTGGAGCCCAAGAAAATCAAATATGTCGCTGTTTGCACTTTCCCCCCATCCTTTTGCCATGAAGTGATGGGACTGGATGCCATGATCTTAGTTTTTTTAATTTTAAGCCAACATTTTCACTCTCCCCTTTCACCCTCATCAAGAGGCTCTTTAGTTCCTCTTTACACTCTGCCATTAGACTAGTATCATGTGCATATCTGAGGTTATTGATATTTCTCCCAGCATTAATTCCTGGCATTAGTTAATTAAGTAATTAAGTCTTAATTCCAGTTTGTGATTCATCTAACCCGGCATTTCTCATGATGTACTCTGCATATAAGTTAAGCAAAGTGTTAGTCGCTAAGTTGTGTCTGACTCTTTGTGACCCCATGGACTGTAGCCTGCCAGGCTCCTTTGTCCATGGGATTTCCCAGGCAAAAATACTGGAATGGATAGCCATTCCTTTCTCTAGGGGATCTTTCTGACCCAGGGATTGAACCCGGGTCTCCTGCATCGCAGGCAGATTCTTTACTGAGCCACAGGGGTATCTTAAGTTAAATAAGCAGAGTGACAATGTACAGCCTTGATGTACTCATTTCCTGATTTTGAACCAGTCCATTATTCCATGTCAGGTTCTAACTGTTGCTTCTTGGCCTGCATACAGGTTTCTCAGGAGACAGGTAACGTGGTCTGATATTCCCATCTCTTTAAGAATTTTCCAGTTTGTTGTGATCCATACAGTTAAAGGCTTTAGTGTAGTCAGTGAAGCAGAAGTAGATTTTTTTTTTTTAATTTCCTCACATCCAGTGAATGTTGGCAATCTGATCTCTCGTTCCTTTGCCTTTTCTAAATCTAGCTTGTATGTCTAGACGTTCTTGATTCACATACTGTCGAAGCCTAGCTTGAAGGATTTTGAGCATTAACCTTGCTAGCATGTGAAATGAGCACAATTGTTTGGTAATGTGAACAGTGTTTGGCATTGCCCTTCTTTGGGATTGGAATGAAAACTGACATTTTCCAGTCCCGTGGCCACTGCTGAGTTTTCCAAATTTGCTGACATACTGAGTGCAGCACTTTAAAAGCATCATCTTTTAGGATTTGAAATGGTTTGGCTGGAATTCCATCCCTTCTGCTCTTTGTTCATGGTAATGATTCCTAAAGCCCACTCCAGGAATCATTCACACTCCAGGATGTCTGGCTCTAGGTGAGTGACCTCACTCTTGTGTTTATCCAGGTCATTAGGACCTTCTTTTATATAGTTCTTCTGTGTATTCTTGCCACCTCTTCTTTTCTGCTTCTTTTAGGTCCTTGCTGTTTCTGTCCTTTATTGCATGAAATGTTTGCTTGGTATCTCCGGTTTTCTTGAAGGGATCTCTATAGTCTTTTCCATATTGTTTTCCTCTTATTTCCTTGTACTGTTCACTTAAGAAGGCTTTCTTTTCTCTCCTTGCTATTCTCTGGAATTCTGCATTCAGTTGGGTATATCTCCACCTTTCTCCCTTACTTTTTGCTTCTCTTCTTTCCTTAGCTATTTGTACGGCTTCCACAGACAACCACTTTTCCTTTTTGCATTTTTCTTGGGGATGGTTTTGATCACAGCCTCCTGTACAGTGTGATGAACCTCCATCCATAGTTCTTCAGTCACTCTGTCTGCCAGATCTTATCTCTTGGATCTGTTTGTCACTTCCACTGTATAATCATAAGGGGTTTGATTTAGGTCATACCTGAATGGTCTAGTGGTTTTCCCTACTTTCTTCAATTTAAGTCTGAATTTGGCAATAAGGAGCTCATGATCTGAGCCACAGTCAGCTCCAGGTCTTGTTTTTGCTGATTGTATGGAACTTGTCTGTCTTTGACTGGAAAGAATGTAATCAATCTGATTTTGGTATTGACCATCTGGTGATGTCCATGTGTAGAGTAGTCTGTTACGTTATTGAAAGAGGGTGTTTGCTGTGACCAGTGCATTCTCTTGACAAAATTCCCTAGCCTTTGTCCTGCTTCATTTTGTACTTCAGGGCCAAACGTGGTATCTCTTCCTGCTTTTGCATTTCAATCCCCTATGATGAAAAGGACATCTTTTTTTGGTATTTGTTTTAGAAGGTCTTGTAGGTTTTCATAGAACCACTCAACTTTAGCTTCTGTGACATTAGTGGCTGAGGCTTAGACTTGGATTATTGTGATATTAAATGCTTTGCCTTGAAAATGAACCGAGTCCATTCTGTTGTTTCTGAGATTGCACCCAAGTACTACATTTCAGACTCTCTTGTTGACTATGAGGGCTACTCCATTTCTTGTAAGGAATTCTTGCCCACAGTCATAGATATAATGGTCATCTGAATTAAATTCGCCCATTCCCGTCCATTTTAGTTCATTGATTCCTAAAATGTCGATGTTCACTGTTACCATCTCCTACTTAATTGTATCCACTTTACCTTGACCTAACATTTCGGATTCCCATGCAGTATTCTTCTTTATAACATTGGACTTTGCTTTCACCACCAGATGCACCCACAACTGAGTGTCATTTCTGCTTTGACCCAGCCTCTTCCTTCTTTCTGGGGGTGTTTATCCCTTCTTCCCCAGTATCACATCAGACACCTTCTGATCACGGGGCCTCATCTTCTGGTGTCATACTTTTTGCCTTTTCATACTGTCCGTGGAGTTCTCGAGGCAGGAATACAGGAGTAGTTTGCCATTCCCTTCTCCAGTGGACCACATCCATTCCTTTACTTCTTTAATTATGATATCCTTTAGTTTTTTGAACATATTAGAAATGGCTCCTTTGAAGTTTTTGGCTGTTAAATCCAATGTCTTGTGGCTCTCACAGGAAGTTGTCTGCTTTTTTTCCACCCCTGGTGTATGGGTTATACTTTCCTGTTTCTTTGCACAGTTGTAGTTTCTGGTTGGACATTTTATATAGTATTGTAGTGACTCTGGGTACTAGTGTCCTCCTTTTCCCAGGGTTTGTTATTATTATTTGCTTATTTGTTTAATGACTGGGTGAATTAATTTAGTGAACTGTTTTGCTCTGACTGTGTTAAACATCTGTTTGTGTTCCTGGGGGGTGCAGACTTGGATATGTCCACATGTACCCTGGGATGACTGTGTTTTCGACAGGGCCCTCTTCCCCTCTTGCCTTGACCACATCCAGATGTTAAACTCTACAACTTTCCAGCTGACTGCTCGGTTGATTTCAACAATGCCCTAGGATATGAATTGCTTCTCAGCCTGATTTTTTTTTTTTCATGAGCTCACTTGAAGGCATAGATTTTTAGGTCACAGCTTGAAGTTTGTTTTGTGACCACAGGAGGGATCATCCCAGCTGTTAGGAAGAACCTGATTCTCCTTATTCATTTTTTTTTTTCCATTTATTTTTATTAGTTGGAGGCTAATTACTTTACATCATTGCAGTGGTTTTTGTCATACATTGAAATGAATTAGCCACGGATTTACATGTATTCCCCATCCCGGTCCCCCCTCCCACCTCCCTCTCCACCCGATCCCTCTGGGTCTTCCCAGTGCACCAAGCTAGCTGGTTTCCACTTCAGCCTGTGTGACTCCTCTCATTGGTCTTTCACCACAGGCTCCCTGGTTTTGAGACTGTGCTTAGGTTTGGATTTAAGACACCGTTACAGACGAAGTTGGTTTGGGGGGAAGAGATCCTTAAGACCTGCTCTACCTCCCTGTCAGATCTCTTGCTGAGCTCTGACACTGAGAAGGAATGGCAGCGGTGTGCTTTTCTTCTGTGTGACACTCCCAGTTTAGTGACTGAGCCCTCATTGGAAGAGTGTACGGTAGCCTCAAGTCTTGTCTTACCTTTCCTGTTGCAGGATCCCAGCTTTATAAAGTGGCTGGTTGCAGGGCAGTCTGGGTCCTAGTGTTTTCAACACGCGGCAGCAGCAAAGGTGCTCTTTACTGTGAATGGCAGTTGGGTGGAGGAGGGCTGCACGTATTGGCTGCACTTACCTGGAACTTAGCTATAGCATCAGGTAGCTTTGGGAGGATAAGAAGTGCTAATGTCCTGTCCCTCCTAGGCAGATGCTCTCTGAATGGTAACTGTGTTTAGGTCACCCTGTTGTTCTTGGCAGTGCCAGCCTGGAGTAGAGTTCCAGTCTCACTGAGCTGAGAAGGGAAGAAGAGATGGGGCAGATTTTGGTTCCAATACCACATAGTATTGTTTTTCTTCTTGAGCTTTAGTAGATTTTCTTGAGTGAGTGTTTCTTCATTTCTCTTGTGCTCTTAGTATCATTTCCAGATACTTCAAATGGTTCATTTTAAATAATTTTCAGCAGTTTTGCTGGGGATTCAGGTCATAGAGCTCCTTACACTGTCAGTCTGGAAGTAGAACACGGAGAAAACTTTTGAAAATATAAGTCAAATCCACAGCCTTTCCTGTCTCTAAAACTCTGGTTCTCTTCATTTATTTTACAAAGAAAGCCAAAACTAGAGAGGTTCAACAGTGAGGGACATATGTATACCTATGACTGATTCATGTTGATGTTTGGCAGAAACCAGCACAATTCTGTAAAGCAATTATCCTTCAATTAAAAAATAAATAACTTAAAGAAAAAAACGCCAAAACTGTTCTAGTGGCCTGTGATGAATCCTTCCAAGATCCTGAACCCCCACTCTGACCTTATCTGAAATTGTTCTTCTCCTTGCTTATTCTGTTCCAGCCACTCTGAATTTGCTGTTCTTCAACCATTTTAGGCAGTTTTCCTTTTTGGGGTTTCTCTACTGATTTTTTTCTTGCCTTTTCTGTTCTTTTCTCAGATTTCAGTTCAGTTCAGTTCAGTTGCTCAGTCATGTCAGACTCTTTGCGACCCCATGGACTGTAGCACACCAGGCTTCCCTGTCCGTCACCAGCTCCCGGAGCTTGCTCAAACCCATGTCCATTGAGTCTGTGATGCCATCAAACCATCTCATCCTCTGTCATCCCCTTCTCCTCCTGCCCTCAATCTTTTCCAGCATCAGGGTCTTTTCCAATGAATATTCAGGGTTGATTTCCTTTAGGATTGACTGGTTGGATCTCCTTGCAGTCCAAGGGACTGTCAAGAGTCTTCTCCAACTCCACAGTTCAAAAGCATCACAGTTCTTCAGCACTCAGCTTTCTTCATGGTCGAGCTCTCACATCCATACATGATCACTGGAAAAACCATAGCTTTGACTACACAGACCTTTGTTGGCAAAGTAATGTCTCTGCTTATGTCTCGGCTTTTTAATATCCTGTCTAGGTTGGTCATAGCTTTTCTTCCAAGGAGCAAGTGTCTTTTAATTTCATGGCTGCAGTCACCATCTGCAGTGATTTTTGGAGCTCAAGAAAGTAAAGTCTGTCACTGTTTCTCCATCTATTTGCCATGGAGTGATGGCACCTGATGCCATGATCTTAATTTTTTGAATGTTGAGTTTCAAGCCAGCTTTTTCATATGCATGGCTTATTCAGGTTCCTCCATTAAATATTACCTTCTTAATGAAATCTAGTTCAATTGGCTCATTTCCATTGCATCCTGACTTTGGTACCTTCTATTAATTTGAGCAAACTGGGAGATAGAGAAGGACAGGGAAGCCTGGTGTGCTGCAGTCCATGGGGTCGCAAAGAGTCAGATACAGCTTAGCGATTGAACACACACACACACACACACACACACACACACAGCGTTATCACCTGTTATCATACTTAATATACTGACTTATTATGACTTTTGTTTTGGGTTTGAATTGGGCCGGGAAACCAAGATGGAAATATTTGCCCTTTAGGGTCACTAAAGTATCTCAAGGACTTAGACTAGAATTTGAAACAAGAGCTTAATAACTGTTTATTGAACCACTAAGTGAGTGAAGGATACAATGAACTTTTAGGTAGCAAAAACCTTCACTGGTCAACCATCTGACTTTCTTAATAAAGTGAAGATCTTTTTACCTAGAGAGAATCATAGGTAATGTTATTGATATACTGGATACAGTTAGAACAACCAGTTAGTTTTCTTGTAAGAAAGCTTAAATATGCCTTAAAAAAAAGATAAGCTCTCACCCCCTCAAATAGACTAATCATCATTAAGTTCTGCCTACTATACTTTCCATAGTAGAACTCTTTACCAGATTGGCTTGAATTAGATACTTTTGCTTGAACTATTTTAAATATGTTTGAAAACTTTTATTTAAAGGAAAGTTGTAGCAAACTTTTTTTCTTTAAAACTGACTTTTCATAAAGTGATCATCTTCAAATTTTTTATACATGTAAGTTTTCATAGTGTTAGGTTTTTGAAAACATACTTGTTTGCAAAGGTCACATTTCTTTATGGCTTTGTTTTCGATGGTTTGTCATCTTTATTGTCTTTATATAGCTGATAAATTGGTAGATTTTATTGAAGAACTTCCCCAAATTAACAATCACATTGCTCTAACTATGCAAATGAATACTACATGCAAGTTAGAAATTATTTTTTAGTAGTGTTACATAATAAGAAAATAGAAAAACCTTTGCCTTTTTCAGTGATACATTCAGAGAAGTGTGTTACTATGCTGTGTATTTGCTGCATGAAGACTTACAGAGATTGGCTCAGTTTTGTTCAGTGACTCTTCAAATATGTGCTTACACATTTATGGATGAATGAAGAGGTACTTTCCTTCAGCTCCCTTCCTTCCTCCATCCTTTCTTGTTTTCCTTCTATTTGACACATATTTCTTAAGTGTTTGCTCTCTGCCAAGAATTCTTCTAGGATTTTTGGATACGCTAGCAAGCAAAACAGTCTCTGTCCTCATGGAGTTTGCTTTCTGTTGGATAAACATTGTTTGTCTCCTTCCAGCCTTATCTGTCCCTTCTGTAGAAACTGCTTAGGGGACGTCATATATTACGTGAAATGACTTGTATGCTGATGAGTGCAGGGAATTCCCTCACAGTCCAGTGGTTAGCACTCACTGCTTTCGCTGCCGTTACCCAGGTTCAGTCCCTGGCTGGGGAACTAAGATCCCACAAGCTTCACAGTACTGCCAAAAAGAAGAAGATATGAAGTACAAATAAGTTGCTGAATAAAGAACAAATTGGTGTGGAAGTAGAGAGCAATTCCACATAATTGATTTTTTTTTTGTATAACTGCAGCTTAACCTTTTATGAAAGAGACTTTAAATTCGTAGGTAGATATTTTTCTGTAAGAAAATGTCTAAACATGATGTTTATTTCTATGAGAAAATAAGTAAGCTTTCCTGACTTTGGTGGAGGCAATCTTGAGTTCTATTGTAAATGTACATTCATGGTATATGTTATTGATACTTTGGTATTTAATCTGAAAAGGGGAAGAAGTACTGCCACTGAAACTCAGTTGACTTACCTTGCTGTTTCACTTAGCAAACTGTTCATAGCTACCATTCAATCTGCTTTTGCCTTTGTGTAGTTTATATATGCTTTATGAAGTATATGCCTAATACAGAAACAATGACCAAATTAGAATGTTGTTTCCTATTTTTGAAGAGGATTGTCAGTCAAGACTGATGTATAACGAACAAGTCATTCCTTCTTTTATTCATATTCATTCATCAAATACTTGAGTGCTGTTTATCCGAGGCCATGTGTAGCTGCTTGGTACGTGTGACACACCAGTTAACTTCTCTCCTGAAGCTTCCGTTCTATTGAGAATAGACTGATTGTTAAAGAAACAAGAATTTATAGTTACGAAACATTGACTAAGTAAAATGTAAGATGTGTGGTATTGTACTTAAATAGGTTTTTGAAGAATATTAGTTTATAATTCTGTGTATATATTGAATGTAAGGTTTTAATGGAAGCTTAAGGTGCTGTTCTTGTTTTTTTTTCTTTTCTTTTGTATTGGGGTATAGCCAGTTAACAAACAGTGTTATGATACCTTCAGGTGAACAGTGAAGGGACTCAACCATACATATGCATGTATCCAGTCTCCCCCAAACTTCCCTCCCTTCCAAGCTGCCACATGACACTGAGCAGAGTGCCTTGTCCTGTGCAGTAGGTCCTCACTGTTTGTCCACTTCAAATATAGCAGAGTGTACATGACTACCCCAAACTCCCTAACTGTACCTTCCCTCCAGCCCTCCCACTGGCAACCATAGGTTTGTCCTCTTAAGTCTGTGAGTCTCTTTCTGAAAGTTCAGTTAAGATGCCGTTCTAATTACCATTCAAAATGTGTGTGTATATATCATATCTATAAATAGTTTTTCTATTATGTGTAATTATAATGTACATTCCTGTATAATGTATTCAGGAATGTAATTTCTATGTAACTATTCAGTGGACTTGTATTACACACACATTTAACTTACCACAAATTCATTACCAGATTGAAAGAAAACTGGAGCATTAATTAATTTAAATAAAGTAATGAAATACTTCTTTCAAAAGTTCTGTGTATTATATACTGCATTTGTGTGTATAGTGTATATTTTAATTTTTTAATAAAATATATGTAACATAAAGAACTATACAGAAAAGAGGTTAATGATCCAGATAGCCATGATGCTGTGATCACTCACCTAGAGCCAGACATCCTGGAGTGTGAAGTCAAGTGGGTGTTAGGAAGCATCATTATGAACAAAGCTGTTGGAGGTGATGGAATTCTCGCTGAGCTATTTTAAATCCTAAAAGTTGATGCTGTGAAAGTGCTGCAGTCAGCATGCCAAGAAATTTGGAAAACTCAGCAGTGGCCACCAGACTGGAAAAGGTCAGTTTTCATTCCAATCCCAAAGAAAGACAATGCCAAAGAATGTTCAAATTCTTTGAGTGCACAATTGGACTCATCTCACACGCTAGCAAAGTAATGCTCAAAATTCTCCACGCTAGGCTTCAGCAGTACGTAAACTGAGAACTTCCAGATGTTCAAGCTGGATTTGGAAATGGCAGAGGAACCAGAGATCAACTTGCTAGCATCCTTTGGATCATAAAAAAAGCAAGAGAATTTCAGAAAAATATCTACTTCTGCATCATTGACTACACTAAAGCCTTTGACTGTGTGGATCACAACAAACTGGATGGAAATACCAGACCACCATACCTGCCTCCTGAGAAATCTGTATGCAGGTCAAGAAGCAACAGTAAGAACCAGACATGGAACAACAGACTACCTCCAAATTGGGAAAGGAGTAGATCAGGGCTGTATATTGTTAACTTGCTTATTTAACTTGTATGCAGAGTACATCATATGAAATGCCAGACTGGGTGAAGCACAAGCTGGAATCAAGATTGCAGAGAGAAATCAATAACTTCAGATACGCAGTTGACACCACCCTTATGGCAGAAAGCGAAGAGAAACTGAAGAGTCTCTTGATAAAAGTCAAAGAGAGAGAAAAGGCTGGCTTTAAACAACATTCAAACAACAAAGTTCATGGCATGTGGTCCCATCAGTTCATGGCAAATAGATGAGGGAGACAATGGAAACAGTGAGAGACTTTATTTTTCTGGGCTCCAAAATCACTGCAGATGTTGACTGCAGCCATGAAATTAAAAGACGCTTGCTCCTTGGAAGAAAAGCTATGATCAACCTAGACAGCATATTAAAGAAGCAGAGACATTCCTTTACCGACAAAGGTCCATGTAGTCAAAGCTGTGGTTTTTCTAGTAATCATGTATGGATGTGAGAGTTGGACCATAAAGAAATCTGAGCACCAGAGAATTGATGTTTTGAACTGTGGTTTGGAGAAGACTCTTGAGAGGCCCTTGGATTGCAGGGAGATCCAGCCAGTCAATCCTAAAGGAAATCAGTCTTGAATATTCATTGGAAGGAATGATACTTTGAAGCTCCAATACTTTGGCCACCTGATGCAAAGAACTGAGTCATTGGGAAAGATCCTGAAAATATGGAAGACAGGAGGAGAAGGGGATGACAGAGGATGAGACAGTTGGATGACATTGCCAACTAGATGGATGTGAGTTTGAGTAAGCTCCGGGAGTTGGTGATGAACAGGGAAGCCTGGCATGCTTCAGTTCATGGGGTCACAAAGAGTCGGACACGACTGAGCGACTGAACTGAACTGAACATAAAGCTTGCCACTTTATGTATTTTTGAGTATACAATTCAGTGGTATTAAGTACATTCACAATGTTATTTTACCATCAGCACTTTCTATTTCTAAATTTTTTTGTCTTCCCAAACCAAAACTCTGTACTTATTAAACAGAAGCTTCCTATTCTCTCTTCTCCTCCCAGCCTCTGTTCTACTTTCTGTGTCAATAAATTGCCTATTTTAGATACCCCCTGTCAGTGAAATCGAACTATTTTTGTTTTTGTTTCTGGCTTATTTTACTTAGCATAATGTTTTTAAAGTTCATCCACATTGTGCATGCTCAGTCACTTTAGTCCTGTCTGACTCTTGTCAATGGACTAGAGCCCACCACGCTCCTCTGTCCATGAGATTTTCCAAGCAAGACTACTGGAGCGGGTTGCCATGCCTTCCTCCAGGGAATCTTCCGGTCAAGGAATTGAACCTACGTCTTCTGCTTTGCAGGAGCATTCTTTAGCTACTGAGCCACCTGGGAAGCCCTATCCGCATTGTAGCATGTCAGAATTTCACTCCTTTTATGACTGAATGACATTATATTGTATGTACAGACTACATTTTGTTTATCCTTTTATCTGTTAATGGATAGTTGGGTTGTCTGTGAATAATGCTTCTATGAATATTTGTGTGCAAGTATCTGTTCAGGTCCCTCCTTTAATTCTCTTGGTATAGCCCAAAAGTAGAATTGCTGGATCAGATGCTAATTCCATGTTTTACTTTTTGAGGAACCACTAAACTATTCTCCATAGTGGCTTCAGTTCTTGACATTTTGTAGTGTGTTTTACATAGATCTTTTGAAAATGGTCTTAAGTATAAAACCATGTATGTGGCATCTTATGAGTGATAAGGAACTTTTGAGCATGATTTTGGGTATATTGTACAAAATAAATATTTTGTACACTTACTACATGGGAGTCTTTGGTGATACAGGAGCATTTTTATGTATGTTAAATATATACTGTGTTGTGATAGCAGTTGCAGGTAATATAGGGGACAAGAACTGAGATAATAAAGTAGAGATTTCCTGTATAACTTAACTTTTTGAAACAGTAATGTCATTTTTACTTTCAGGACATTTACACTATATATTGAAGAGAATGTCGCTGCGCCTTCAGTTAATCATAGCTTTGGTAATCCTTACCATTTTGGAAAGGACATGGACTTTGAAGCTTACAGTCTTACTTTTGCATTGTCTTTAACACTCCTCATTTTATTTATTTAAATTTTTTTATTTGAGTATAGTTGATTTACAGTGTTGTGTTACTTTCTGCTGTGAAGTTAATCAGTTATTCAGTTATTCATACACATGTATTTACCCTTTTATAGCTTCTTTTTCCATATAGGTCACTATAGAGTATTGAGTAGATTTCCCTGTGCTATGCAGTGCATGTGTGTGCTGAGTCACTTCAGTTGTATATGATTCTTTGCGACCCTGTGGATTGTAGCCTGCCAGGCTCCTCTGTCCATGGGATTCTTCAGGCAAGAATATTGAAGTAGGTTGCCCTACCCTCCAGGGGATCTTCCCGACCCAGGGGTCGAACCCACATCCCTTATGTCTCCTGTGTTGGCAGGTGGGTTCTTTACCAGTAGCAGCATCTGGGAAGCCTGTGCTATACAGTAGGTCATTATTATTTATTTTATATATAGTAGTGTGTATGTCAGTCCCAGTCTCCCAATTTATCCCTCCCCTCTTATCCCCCTGGTAACCATAAGATTAAACCCCTAATTTTATATATAAGAAAACTGATAGTGACAAAACTGGGTCTGTAAACCGGGATTCCTGAATTGTTTATATGCCGTTAAAAAACTTATATTTTGAAATAATTATAGATTCATAAGATATTTCATTTTCCTAATTATTAGCACAAGTCAAATTTAGTTTTCCTAAAGGAGATAAAAATAATTTTTAATTTAATTTTTTTGCTATTTAAATTGCAGAAAGGTTTGTCATAGCAATACAGATAATACAGATTTTCAAAATGAAATTAGTACCTCCATTTTGGAGGTACGATATGGGTTAACGTTTTGGTGGAAAACCTTTAATATGCTTTATTTTCTTTGAGAAACAAAATATACACATACAGATTTTTATATATTTATATTGAAGTTATTTATATTTATGTTAGTTATTTATATTTATATAAATAAATATATTTATTTATATTTATGTTAGTTACTTTTACAAATTTTTAAAAATCTGTATAATAAACATCTTTTTGATTCAACACACATCAACTTAATGGCTGTATCATTATTTGCATAATGATTTGCCAACTGATGGACAGTTAACATTGTTTATAGTTCTACTCTTACGGGCAGTGCTGCAAAACCTACAACAAAGTACTTGCGGCATATTTGAGTATTTATGTAGAATAAATTCGTAGGTGGTTTAAAGGAAGGGTTAAATGCACAGATTCTGGGGCTAAGACTTCCTGGAATGAATTCAGGAACCACCACTCAATAGCTGTGCAGTTTAAGGTAGGGTGGGGCTTCTCTGGGGGCTCAGATGGTAAAAAATCTGCCTGCAATGCAGGAGACCTGGGTTCTATCCCTGGTTCAGGAAGATCCTCTGGAGAGTTCAGTTCAGTCCAGTCGCTCAGTCGTGTCTGACTCTTGGCAATCCAGCGGACTGCAGCATGCCAGGCCTCCCTGTCCATCACCAACTCCCGGAGTTTATTCAAACTCATGTCCGTCAAGTTGGTGATCATCTAACCATCTCATCCTCTGTCATCTCCTTCTCCTGCCTTCAGCCTTCCCCAGCATCAGGGTCTTTTCCAGTGAGTCAGTTCTTCACATCAGGTGGCCAAAGTTTTGGAGTTTCAGGTTCAGCATCAGTCATTCCAGTGAATATTCAGGACTGATTTCCTTTAAGATGGACTGGTTGGATCTCCTTTCAGTCCAAGAGACTCTCAGGAGTCTTCCCCAACACCACAGTTCAAACGCATCAATTTTTCGATGTTCAGCATTCTTTATAGTCCAGCTCTCACATCCATAGATGACTACTGGAAAAACCATAGTCTTGACTAGATGGACCTTTGTTGGCAGAGTAATGTCTCTACTTTTTAATATGCTATCTAGTTTGGTCATAAATTTTTTTCCAAGGAGTAAGCGTCATTTAATTTCATGACTGCAGTCACCATCTGCAGTGATTTTGGAGCCCCCAAAAATAAAGTCTGACACTGTTTCCGCTGTTTCCCCATCTATTTGCCATTAAGTGATGGGACCAGATGCTATGATCTTAGTTTTCTGAATGTTGAGTTTCAAGCCAACTTTTTCACTCTCGTCTTTCATTTTCATCAAGAGGCTCTTTTGTTCTTCTTTGACTTTGTCTCAGTTGTATCCGAATCTTTGCCACCTCATGGACTGTAGCCCGTCAGGCTCCTTTGTCCATGGGATTCTCCAGGTAAGAATTCCCTGAATGGCATATCCTGAATGGCAGCCCACTCCAGTATTCTTGCTTGGAGAATCCCATAGACAGAGGAGCGTGACAGGCTACAGTCTATGAGGTGGCAAAGAGTCGGACACAACTGAGCGACTAACACTTAAGGCAAGGTACTCTTTGTGCCCGCATTTACTCTTTGTGAAGAGGAACTTACCTCAGTGATGATCTCTGCTTTGTGGGGAGGCTAACTTTGACATGCTGGTGCAGGGAAAATGCTATCTCACTGTTTAAAACTAAAGAGGTTGATCATCTTTTTGTATGTTGTAATCATTTGTACTTCTTTTGTGAACTACTAATCATATTCTGTTATCATCTTTTCTTCTGACTTATTTGCCTTTTAAACATTGCTTGTAAGATTTCTTTGTATATTCGGGACAGTAACTCTTACATATAGTGGATGTATCCTTTACTCTGTTGCTTGCCTTTAATTTTGTCTTTCTCTTTTTACTTTGCTAAGTTAATCATATTTATCTTTTATGAATTTATGTTTTTTTCTTAGGAAGACTTTCTGTATCCCAAGTTTTTAAAAAATTCTATTTTCTTCTAACACTTTAATAGTTTATTTCACTGTATAACTCTTTAGACAGATCATCTAGAATTTATTTTGATTGCAGTGTGAGATGGCTATATACTGTTTCTTTCTCAAAATAGATAGAACAGGATCCTGTTACTCTTTATAAATTGGGTCCATCCTTGACATACTGATGTTATGTCTCTTTTATCAAATATTGAAATCTTATTCATGGTCTGTTTCTAAATTCCTTATTTAGTTTTTTTGATCTATTGTCTGTTTTTGTATCAGTATTAAATTATTTGTTACTATAGCTTTGTGATACAGTTCAATATCCAATAGCACAAATTCCCAAGTTGCCCCTTGAAGAATTTCAAAGCATTTCTCATGCATTTACTCTTTCATGTAAACTTTAGAATTAACTTGTCAAATTATGTACATAAACAAAAATCTCTGTTATTTTGACATAACTTTTTAACAGTGACTTTTGCCTAAAATTCTCAATCTCCATAATCTAAAAAGATAAATTATTAATTTTTAAGAAAACTTTGAAACATGGAGGTCTGTTTGTTCTCTTCCCCCTTTCTCTAGGCTGTTAGCATTTCTGCAATAAAAAGGAATATTTTCATTTGTTTAATACGTGCTTATTTTCCCAGAAGTGAAATTTTTCTTGGCATGTTAATACCTATTTAATTGTAAACGACTAGCTTCTGTGGCACATTTTTTCAGCTCTTATATTTTCTGTGGTTATGGTTTGATATTAACATGTAATGGACATCTGAAGCCTCTCTTCTTTATTAAACTTATTTGTAAATTAGGACACCTTTTAGACTGCTATAATATTGTTAGTTACATGGCAATATTACTACTAGCTTTTAGGTCAAAGATGAGACAGTTTAAAATATAGAATATGTTTTAAGATGAATGTGCTTCTGTATAGTATTTATTACTCTAAAATGTGCTATGATTAGTACTGGTTTTGTATTAAATGTTATAGCTGAAAAAAGGAAGTTCTTTTCTCTTAATGTTGAATCTAAAAATGTAACAACCTCTCAGGTCTTTTATCTTGACATGCAAAATGTTCAGAATTCCATCTTCTGAGATGATAGCAAAAATGGATCTGATTAATATTTTTCAAATTTGCTGATAATATGATTCTTGATTGTTGAAAATGCCATTGTTTTTCAGTAGTAAGCAGTATATTTTGTTTTTTTGTCATGCAGGTCTTTGAAGTTCTACAGTTTAGTTCTCAGTGCTGAACTTCCTTCTCCCTTAAATTATTATAAACTTTTGCTGCTGTTTAATAAAAGTGAAGATGTCTCGCAGTCCTGACGCGAAGGAAGACCCTGTGGAATGTCCTCTTTGCATGGAGCCCTTGGAGATAGATGATATCAACTTTTTCCCTTGCACCTGTGGCTACCAGATTTGCCGCTTTTGTTGGCATCGAATTCGCACTGATGAAAATGGGCTTTGTCCTGCATGTAGAAAGGTAAATGCTCCAAAATAACTTTGCGTTTAGTTTTTTCCCCCATGCCTTTGAGTAAGTTGATTTAACAGAATCCACACAACTCAGGTGAGATAAAGTGTGACATTATATTTTTAATATATCATGAAGTGTAAAGAACACTGCCCTGGGAGTCAGAGTCTCAACATTATGGTTAACTAAGTATATTACCTTGCTAAAGTCATAGAACCTCTCTGGTTGGCCTTTAGTTTTCTTATCTGAGGAGATTGACAGTCAGTGGTGGTGGTGGTGGTGTAGTCGCCAAGTCGTGTCTGACTCTTGGAACCCCAGGGACTGTAGCCTGCCAAGCTCCTCTGTCCATGGTATTCTCCAGGCAAGAATACTGGAATGGGTTGCCATTTCCGAACCAGGGGATCTTCCCAACCCAGGAATCGAACCTGGATCTCCCGAACTGCCGGCAGATTCTTTAGCAAGGATTAGGAGTAGTGAGAGGCAGTAGATTTAGATAGGATGGTGTCAAATTGGAAAAACACAATCAGTTTTACCTCTGGGGAGAAATTTGATTTAGTTTTCTAGTACAAAATAGAGAATTTTTGACGTTTACTGAGAAAGAGTGTGAGTTAAAATGACAAGAGAAATCCTGGTTCAGAAGGTAGCACTTACTCATTTGTTTACAATTCTAGGCTGATAGTGCTATCCCTATTATACACTTAAGGAAACTAGGCCTTCTAAGTAATTTGTCTAAGGCGTCAACTGATGGGGAGTAGGTTCAGTGGTCACAGGCAAGTCCTTTGAATCCCCTCTAAATAAAAAAAAAACTATGATTTTTAAAGTAATTTTCTGGGCCTGGTTGTTTTACTAAGCAGATATAGCAGTTATAGTGTAGTGAATGACCTATGAGAATGAGTAAGATTGCTGCTTCTCTGTTTTGTAGGTCTTTCTTTATTTGTTACCTTAGGGATTAATGCAAATATCTGTTTTTTGCCTTCTCTTTAATGTCTGTTTGTATAATTTAAGCTTTCTTTTCTGTTTACCCATTAAAAAAGCTCTTGGGTTCATTATTACCAAATTTTGATAAAGTAGAAATGTGTTTTACATACCTGCATTATTTAAAAAAAAATATTTAACAACCAAAAACTCAGAAGACAATGCATTGTCCAGTGTTTTATTTAAAATCTAGTGGGCAGTTAACATATGTTATATGAATGAAAAAATTAAGTGTTAATTAATGTAGTTTCAAAACTATATATATATATATACATATATATATGTTTTATAACAACACAAGTAGAAAAGTTGAGGATGACAGGAAGGTTTTGAACTGAACAACTAGAAGTAGAGAATGGCTTTTTAACTGAGATGGGGAAGACTGTAATAGGAATAGGTTTTTTTGAGAAGATCAGGAACTTGGTTTTAAACATGTTAGGTTTGAGATTCCTGTTAGAGATCTAAATGGAGATAGTGAATAAACAGGTGAATTTATTCAAGTTGGTTTGGATATGGAGTTATAAATTTGGAAGTTATCAATATATAGAATGTTTTTGTAAATTAGTGACACTGAGTGAAATCACAAGAGAGGGTCAGTGGAAAAGATGACAGGTTATGCTTTCCAACATTTATAGAAAAAAGAGAAAAAAATACAGATTAAAGAAATTTGAGATGAGTCATTTATCGTAAATAGTCAGACCAGGAATATTTTTTTTTTCTTCCTGTTGATTTCATATCCACAATTCTTAGAACCTGTCCTTAGTCTCTTTAACTATCAGACCTTACTCATACCTGTCTCATGGCATGAGTCATGGAATGCAGATAGTACAGGTCAGGCAAAGTCTTTGAATCTGGCTTAGCTTTGCCAGAGAGTGCTGGACATCCAAAATTATGAAGCTACCCATCTCAGTCAGGGACCAGCAGATCTTTACATCTTTGGAGACCAGCTTCAGTGGTTATGTTAATACAGAAAGAAACCACAGGTGTTTCTGGAGAGGACCATGAAACTATAGTTTACATGTAGCTCAACCCTGTGGGGAAAAGTCTGTAGAAGGCATTCTGTGAGATGGCAAATTGAGATGATTTAAATAAACTTGGAGATGCAGGTGGGGACTAGTCCAAGCCAGCATCTGATTTTGGCCCACACGATGATATCTGTCTTTTTGCAGAAAGGGCCTCTTTTGTTTACATAGCTTTGAAAAGCAGAGAGAGGCAGATTTTAAAAACATGAAGTTGAACATTTCTCTTTGGTCCTAGTTGCTGAGCTTGGTGGGGTCAAGTGGACCTTAGTGCTTCCCTAAACATAGGCACAGGTCATCCTTTAGACTGCCTTTGCATGTCCTTTTAGTGCAGCATATCTGAGAAAAATGGAAACAGCAAATGTGGAAATATGGGTGGTACACTGATGTAGCACCATACAGTGTTGATTCTCATGAAAATTAGAGGCCGGCCAAGGAAATGAGAACTTGAACAAATGTTTTATTCTTACCTCAAAAATAATGGAAGCTACTGCATCCATGAAATAAGAATAAGATGGTATAAAAAAATTCAGTGAACAATAAACACTGTTATTGAAAATTAAATATGATAGCAGAAATAACTTAAGGAAAGAGCTGGAGGATGAAGTTGAGATGAATCTCTTAACAAGTAATGTGAAAAAGCAAGGGGGAATGTTTGACAGAAGAGAGAACTTTGATTTGAGGATCAGTCCAGAAGGTCACAGGCCAAATAAATTAGTGTTCTAGGAAGAGACTACAATGATAGAGAAGAAAATTACCTTCAATAATATGACTGAAGAATATCCCCAGGACCAAAGGATATATTTTCATATTAAAAAGAAACAAAAGAATACAAAAATATTAATTTAAAAAGATATATGTACTATGTTCCTTATAGTATTATTTAGAGTAAAAAATACATGAAAGCAATGTAAATGTGCATCAGTGGATGAATGGATAAAAAAGATGTGATGTGTACACACACACACTCACTGACTCACTCACCCTTGGGATATTACTTGGCCATCAAAAAGGTAGAATCTTGCCATTTGTAACAGTTTGGGTGGACCTCGAAGAGTCAATGCTAAGTGAAATACGTTAGAGAAAGACAGATACTGTGTGATTTCACTCATATGTCAAATACATAAACAAAGCAAAATAAATGCACAAACAAAATAAAAACACAGAAATACAGAGAACAGAGTAATAATTATCAGAGGGGAATGGGCAAAGAGGGAGGGTGAAATGGATAAACGGCATCAACTGGTGACAGAAACTTAAGTTTTTGGTTGCGAGCCTGCTATAGGGTACTAGAAGTAGAAATAAAATGTTGTACATGTGAAACTTACAGAAGGTTATAAACTAGTGTTACCTCAAAAAAACGAAAAAACACCCCCAAGAATCAAAAATGCCTATCAAGTGCCAGGCATAAACTTTTTAAATAATAATTGTTTAGGTATTAAACAAAGTCAACGACCTTTTAAA
The DNA here is from genome assembly GCF_023699985.2 of Odocoileus virginianus. Lineage (NCBI taxonomy): Eukaryota > Metazoa > Chordata > Mammalia > Artiodactyla > Cervidae > Odocoileus > Odocoileus virginianus. The sequence continues at coordinate 19,073,307 of NC_069674.1, forward strand.
AAATATTTATTTATGGCTGCACTGGATCTTCGTTGCTGTGTGCAGTCTTTCTCTAGTTGTGGCGAGCAGGGCTTGCTTCTCCTTGTTGCAATGTACGAGCTTCTCATTGCAGTGGCTTCTCTTCATGTAGAGCACAGGCTCTAGGCACGCAAACTCAGTAGTTGTGGCACCCTTGCTTACTTGCTCTGTGTCATGTGGAAACTTCCTGGACCAGGGATTGAACCAGTGTCCCCTGCATTGGCAGGCAGACTCTTACCCACTGTACCCCAGGGAAGTCCAGCAAACTTTTATTTTCAAATATCAGAATACCAAAGAGAAAGAGGTTCTACAAGTTTCCAAAGAGGAAGAGGTAGGTTGCACATAAAAAGATCAGGAGTTGGTCATTTCAGACTGATGTTTGGGTAGCTAAACATTAGCCTTTCCACGTAAGTTTTTTAATTCATTTGTCATTTTGTACAAAAAGCCTACTGGAATTTTGATTGAGACTGCATTGAATAAACAGGTCAATTTGAGGAAAAATGACATCTTAAACTTGTTGACTTATGTAGTTCATGAATAAGGTTTAATTTTCTACATTTCAGAGACACTGTCCCATAGTTGCAGTGTACAGAGTAGTGCAGCATGTTTTGTTATATTTGCCTATGACTATTTTATGTTTTTTGAGCTGTGGCACATGATACGCCTTTTAAGATTTCATTTTCTAATTGTTCGTTTTTATAGGTAGAATAATTGATTTTTGTAAAATAGATTTGTTAGGATTTTCTAAATAGATGGTTACACCTTCTGTGAATTAAGACAGTTTTATTTCTTTTCAGTCTTTATTTTTTAAAAATTATTTTTCTTGCCATATTGCACTGGGTAAGTTGAACATGACTTAGCGACTGGACAACAATAAAGCTCTACACTGTAATCTTGGATGAAAGTGTTACAAGCACATATCCTTGTTTGTTTCCAATCTTAGTGGGAAGGCATCAAGTATTTCATTATTAAGTATGTCGCCATTTTTTTGTAGATGGTCTGTATCAGGTAGAGGACATTTGCTTTTATTCTTTGGTTACTGAGAGATTTTAATCAAGAGTGGGTGTTGCATATTGTCAGTGCCTTTTCTGTTTCTGTCTAGGTGGTGTGTTATCTCCTTTGATCTGTAGAAACAGTGATTTAGGTTGGTTGATTTTTTTTAAAATCAACCTTCCCTCCCAAGGGTAAATCTTGTTTGATTTATGTGTCATGATGTATTATCCTTTTTATTTTCAATTTGCTAATATTTTCATAAGGAGTTTTGTACCTGTGTTACGAGAAGTATTTATCTATGGCTTTCTTTTATATTGTTTTTAGATTTGGTACCAAAGAAATACTTGCTTCAGGAAGTGTTTCCTCCTCATCTGTATTCTGGAAGAGTGTACATGTGACTGGTGTTAATTCTTTTTAATTTTCTTCCCAAATTCACTGTTGACACTCTATCAGGAGGGCTGTTATGAAAACTGGATACCACAGGATTGTTCCATATTGATTTCTGGAACTCTTTTTTTTTATTAGTTCACTCTCTGTGGTATTTTTGCCCCATGAATTTTAGTTGCTTCAGCCTCTTCAAATTTTGAGCACTGTCCCTTCTGCTCAGTGTGACTGTTAGAACCAGTGCCAGGGCCCAGTAAGTGCCAGAAGAGCAGGAAACTGGGACGCTCGTGGTTTTTATCTGCCTTCTTGCTTTCTCTCAGAGGCCATAGATCTGCTTGCTGTTCATTCCCTGTTGGTCAGTGTCTGAAAACAGTCACTTCATACATTTTGTCTAGTTTTCTAGTTGTTTATGCTGGTATCCCTAGTCTGTTAATCATCTAATAATCTGCTGTAGCTGGAGGTGAAAGTGTATAAGTAATATTTGAACTTTGTAATAATGTAATTGTGCCTATTGGCCTAATGAAATTAGGATGGAAAGTTAGTAAGTGGGCTTGGAATATGCTGTTAGGCTGGCTGAAAGAAAGCTAAATCTTGAGTTCGCATAATGTAATAATATTGAATACTGAAAAAATCAAGAAGTAGCAGTACAAGCATGTTATTTAATGGTGTAATAGTAAATGACAAAAGAATAATGTAAAAGAATAAACAGATTATTTTTAGGGAGAGGCAACTGTTGAGGAGGAAGCATATAGGGGACTGCTCTATTTCCTGATAAACCTTGTAGAACTGTTTGACTAGGAACACATGTAAGAAATAGATCATGAAACTAGGGGGGAAAAAGAGTGGTCAATGGAAACCATAGGAAAGAAAGTATAATAGTACTGATATTATTTAGTCATAATCAGATTCAAGATCAACACATTTTGAAAGTAGTTAAAGAGGATATTTTTCTTACTGATGAAAGATCCCCTAGAGTCACAAAACTTTTATTTACTTAGTAGAGCTTTGAAGTATATTGAGCTGATGTAAATACCAGGAGAAACTGCACCCACTTTCATAATCGAGGAGCTTCTAATTTCTGTATTTTAGAAATATGTCACACAGAGTCACTTGTTAGCACACATGCACACATGAAGTACACAGAAGGAATGAAAAATTTGATTAACACAGTTAGCAGGTATGTGTGTTTGTGCATACATACAACTTTGTACAAATAAATTTGTACAAAACTTTAAAATACAGTGTATCTGGCACAGAAATTGACTATTGATCAGTTCCAAAATGTAGAACTCACTTGTGTATTTCTATTTATTCCTTTTGAGGTTTGTAGGGCTTTTTGAATCTGTGGATTTGGTGAGTTTCATTGTTGCTGTTCAGTCGCCAAGTTGTGTCGGACTCTTTGAGACCCCATGGACTACAGCAGGCCAGGTGTCCCTGTCCTTCACTATCTTCTGGAGTTTGCTCAAACTCATGTCCAGTGAGTTGGTGATGCCATCCACCCATCTCATCCTCTGTCACCCTCTTCTGCCTTCAATCTTTCCCAGCATCAGGGTCTTTTCCAATGAGTCGGCTCTTGGCATCAGGTGGCCAAGGTATTGGAGCTGCAACATGTCCTTCCAATGCATAGTTAGGGTTGATTTCCTTTAGGATTGACTGGTTTGATCTCTTTGCCGTCCATGGGACTGTCAAGAGTCTTCTCCAGCCCACAATTCAAAATCATCAAATTTAGAGTTTCATTAGTTTGGGAAAAAATTAAGCTGTTATCTTGTCAGCTGTTGCCATTATTTTCTTTCCTCTCTTTCTGGGACTGATTAAATATTTTCCAATTCTTTTCACTATCTGTCATGTCTTTTCATCTCTTTTCTGTTTCTTTCTTTTTCTTCCTTTAATGCATAAATAGATGATTCCTTCTAATCAATTAATTTTTTTTTAGATCTAGCCTCAGTTCAGTTCAGTCATTCAGTCGTGTCCAACTCTTTGTGACCCCATGAACTGCAGCCTGCCAGGCTTCCCTGTTCTTCACCAGTTCCCAGAACTTGCTCAAACTCATGTCCATTGAGTGGGTGATGCCATCCAACCATCTCATCCTCTATCATCCACTTCTCCACCTGCCTTCAATCTTTCCCAGCATCAGAGTCTTTTCAGATGAGTCAGTTCTTTGCATCAGGTGGCCAAACTATTGGAGGCTCAGTTTCAGCATCAGTCCTTCCAGTGAATATTCAGGACTGATTTCCTTTGGGATTGACTGATTTGATCTCCTTGCTGTCCAAGGGACTCTCAAGAGTCTTCTCCAACTCCACAGTTCAAAAGCATCAGTTCTTCGGCACTCAGCTTTCTTTGTGGTCCAACTCCCACATTCATACATGACTGCTGGAAAAACCATAGCTTTGACTAGATGGACCTTTGTTGGCAAAGTAATGTCTCTGCTTTTAATATGCTGTCTAGGTTGGTCATAGCTTTTCTTGCAAGAAGCAAGCGTCTTTTAATATCATGGCTGCAGTTCCCATCTGCAGTGATTTTGCAGTCCAAGAAAATAAAGTCCGTCATTGTTTCCCCATCTATTTGCCATGAAGTTCTGGGACCTGATGCCATGATCTTTGTTTTTTGAATGTTGAGTTTTAAGCCAGCTTTTTCCGCTCTTCTCTTTCACTTTCATCAAGAGGCTCTTTAGTTCCTCTTTGCTTTCTGCCAGGAGGGTGGTGTTATCTGCATATCTGAGATTATTGTTACTTCCCCCTGCATTCTTGATTCCAGCTTGAATTCATCCAGTCTGGCATTTTGCATAATGTACTCAGCATGTAAGTTAAATAGTATATAAGGTCTAGTCTACTGAATTTTAAAGTTTTGTTTTCCATTTCTAAAAGTAATGTATGTTCTTTTTTGCTACTTGATTTTTTAAAAAAGATTTTTATACCCTGCAGATATTTTCAAGTTTGTCATATATTTGTTTAAACAGATAATCATTCTTGTTTTAAAATCTGTCCAGTACTTCCAGTTGCTAAAGTCTGCGGGGGATCTTAATGCTGGTTGTCGTTCTTGTTGTTTTATTTCTGTGATTTGTTGTCTGTATTGGCTTCGTGGTTGTCACTGAGTTATTTGTGTAGTTCTCTGAGGCCCACGATAAATTTGCCATCCTGTAGATAGGCTTTGGTTTGCTTTCTGCTGGAACCTGTGATCATTGCCATTCAGTTCAGTTCAGTTCAGTAACTCAGTCGTGCCTGACTCTTTGCCATTAGGGATGCCTTAATCTTTGGTTCTCTCAGGTGCACATCTTCCCTGGGGCTGGTTTCAACTTCTCTAGGATGGTTTTTTTCTTCACCCTTTTCCTTTCTTCTTATCTTGTTCTGACCTTTCTGTAGCTGTACTTAACCCTAAGAGAATATGAGCCCTTTGGGGGTGAGCTGGTCTCGGCTTATCATGGGAGTGATCTCCCCAGAACTCTTCACCTTGGACTGGTTTTGGACTTTGAATGCTGTGCTTCTTTCTTCATTTGTTCCTCTCTCCCATTGGTTGTTACTCAGCCTTTCCACTTATCTCTTTGGGTTTTGACTTTTATCCAGAAATTTGCTTGGGACTTCACCACTGCAGATCATTATTGTTTTTAAGATGTTGGTTTGAAAAGTTTTACACAGTATTTTTCATTGTCTTTAGCAAGAAGGAAAGATGAAGCTGTAAATGCATTTATTAGAAAATTAAGAGCAAAAACAAATGAACTTATTTCTGGGTTAAGAAAATAGGAAAAGAAGAAACATGACAGTAGAAAGTAGGGATTAAGTAGAATTTAATGAAATAGGAAAGCTGTATTTTCATAAAAGTTGGAGCTGGTTCTTTGAAACAGCCAATAAAATAATCAAAGTCTTGGTAAGTCTGATAAGAAAATAAAACAGAAGACACATCTAAATATACATGTAAATTGAGAATAAAAGTGGAACCGTAACTACACATATGAAAGGAATTAAGTGATTATATGAAAGACTATAAACCGTCTTAATTAGTAGTTTGGCAATTTGTTGACAAATTAACACTACTAAAAATATTTTGCACATTTAAAATGCTTCTCCACAAGTATCCTATTTATCACTAGTTTGTAACATGCAGTAGAAAATTTTAAAGAAAAATTTTTTGCTTATAGCTTTTTATTTGATCCTATATTCCTAGAATATTAGGTTTAACGTATGTGTTTCAGTCAAAAAATAGACAAGATGTATTTTTCTTTATATTCATTTTTAGTACTAAGGTTACTAGTTTTTGGTTTTTTTTTTAAACATTTATTTATTTGGCTACATAGAGTCTTAGTTGTGGCATGTGGGATCTAGTTCCCTAACCAGGGATCGAACCCAGCCCCCCTGTATCAGGAGCGCAGAGTCTTAGCCACTGGACCACTAGGGAATTCCCTAAGGTTACTAGTTTTGTAAGTCACAGTGTTTTTCTGCAGCTGTTCAAATTATGTGTTTTCATCTCCCATCTTTAATCTAGCTTCTTTCCTCATCTTATTGTATCAGATGGTTAACTTTCTATTGGATTTGTAGAGTAGGTATTTAATGGTGGTGTGTGTGGAGGAGGAACCATCATAGAATGTGTACTTTACCAACTTTTTATGAAACCTTTAGACAGGTTGAGACTAATAAAATTTTGTATATTTTTCATTTGTGTTTAGGTTTAAATTACCAGATTTCTATTATCTGAAACAATTTATTTAATTCTTCCTAACAACAGAGATGCAGATTCAGAAATATGTTAAGATGAAAGAGTGTTAGTATTTGTAATCTCTTTTAAGTTGGAGTAAGAGGATTTTGGAGGATAAGTCATAATAAACTAATTTATCTTGTTCTCCTGTAGTATCTTTCTGTATTGGTATGTGTAATCTATCATTATATAGCAGTTATAGTCCAATAAAGTTGCCTTTGAAGACTGATAGAAGTATTAATTTCCATAGGAAAAACTTGGAGTAATATAGAAAAAGACTGGGATAACCGGTGTTACAAACTCAATATAGTGATAACATCAGTAATACACTTCATGAGAATTGGTACCACAACGTGATTTTTGGTCATTTTCAATCTCCATTTATTGGAGGTGTTTATATTATTTTGCGTCATCTTTTATTAGGATTTTACAGTGTCAGAGATGGTTAGCAAAAAAAAAAAAAAAACCTGAATGCTTGTCAAATCTTCGTGTTCTCAGAAAAGTTACACTAGTGTTTCTCAGACTATCTCTGATGTAGAACCAGATTTGTGTGCGCCACCCCCGCCCAGCACAGTCTGCTGGAAACTGATACAGGGTTCTGTTGAGCATGCCTAGTATCCAGCTTGTGTCATGTGATTTACCACCTAAGCTTGATAACAACCACACTGATAAATATCTTATTCTTCAGAGCCCACTGATGACATACTTGAATGTTGTGGAAATGTTAAGTTGCTGTAAAAGTTTCCAAGTGCTTTTTCTTAATTTTTTACACTTACCATGGACTGGTGGAATGATGCAGTGCATGGACCAGGCTTTGAAATGGATCTGGGAACAATCTAAAGGCTTGATTGACTCAGGGAGTGGATTATCACCACTCCACATGTTAGTGAAGGGCAACAGCTTTCAAATAAACTTAATAAATGCTTTAAAAGGAGCTACCCAGAAATCCTGTGGTAGAAAATAGCAAATGAAAATTTAAGTGATATTGTGGAAAGGTATTTAAATTGGTTTGTATGTAGTTCATTTTTATACTTTTGCCTCTGTAGTTTTAAATAGTTTCATGGGATTAAAATCATCCAGGCAGATAGATTGATTTGAAAGAAGATAATATAGGTACAGAAGTGTGAGTGTAGAAAAGGGAAGAAATTTAAATGGGCACGGTTACATCAATTGAAGAATTGAATTTATTGTAATAGATCTCTAACCATTTGGTTCCTCAAATTAAAATGTAAGAACTTTTTGAAATAAGATTTTTTTAAAAAGGAAAATTAGTAGTGCTGAATTTCTAATTCTACAAAATAGCTTGGTATTAATGTGGCAGATATTTAGTAAGCTCCTAAAATGTATGACACAAACTTTATATTTGACCCTGGAATAAAATCCTTAGGTCATGCAAAAGTCAGGTAAATTACTGAGTCAGCTGTTTTATATGCTTCTCACTCACTAGTATGTTGGAGTATGCCAAAAAGGACCAATTAGCTAAAAGATTCAAATTTTTAAATGTGGGAATTGAATGGAATGGGCACTTTATTCTGCAGGACCACTAAGAGTTATGGCTGAATATTTAAGAACAGGAGTTTTGGAGACTTTATGTTATTACTAGTAAAAATAATGGAACAGGAAAAGAAATCTCACTTTCTTAATTGCCTTCAGCATTACTCAGAGTGTGCTCACATATTCGAGGGTGTTTTGTTTAATTTTTTTTAAGTAATTTTTTTAAACTTATGTATGGAAAAGATGAAAGTAACTTTACATTAAAGGCATGCACGGTGTCAGGCTTGTGATACTCCCTTCTCTCTTCCTCATTTCTGGTTTATTCTTGATAGCAGCGTTTCTGTTAATCCCAGGTTCTGGTATTCTGATAGGCACAATTTCCCATTTCTGGGATCTCTTCACATTCAGCTTTACGTGTTACTATTTATTAGTGTGTTCCATCTTCCACTTACTATTAACCTTTTTTGTTAATACAGTTGTCTCTTGTGTCTGTGGGGGATTTTTTTCTAGGAACAGCCCCCTCCATGCCACTTGCATAGATACCAAAATCTGTGGATACTCAGGTCCCTCATATAAAATAGCAGAGTGTTTGTGTGTAACTTACACACATCCTCCCATGTAATTTAAATCATCTCTAGATTATGTATAGTCTCTAATATCTAATGTAAATGCTGTATAAATAGTTGTAAATACAATGTAAATGCTATGTAAATGCTAGGTGCATGACCAGTTCAGATTTTGGTTTTTGGAACTTTTTTCCTAGAATTTTTTTCCCCCCAAATAGTTTCATTTGGTTCAATTGGAGGATGTGGAACCTGCAGATATGGAGGGCCAGCTGAAATAATAACTGATTTATTGAATGCTTCTGTGCAGGACATAGTTTTAATCACTTTATAAGTGTGTTGCCTTTTTAAAATTCTCACAGAAACCCTCTGAATGAATAAAGTACTGTGATTCCCATTTTACGAAAGACTGAGGCAGACAAATTACATAACTTAGCCAAGGTCTCTCAGTAAAGAATAATCCAAGATTCAAAGCCAGTTTGCAGCTCTCATTCAGGCCATCAGTAGTCTTGGCATTAGCAGTAGGAATGAAAACAAAATTGTAATGATGAGAGAGAAAAACATTACAGTGGTGTAATTGCTAGTATTTATTGAGAGATTACTGTGGGCCAGTTAAAATAATTGCTTTAACGAGTGTTATTTTTATATCCGCCTTTAAGATTATTTTCATTTTATTTGACATGGATACAGAGACATAGCGTTCTATTGACTTGTCTAAAGCCATGTGGATAATAAGTGTTGAAGCTAAGTTCAAACTCCTGAGCCAGAGTATCTGTGTATTGTTTATTTGCCCATCTCCTTTGACAGGAAATGTCTATTAAAGAATAAGTACTTCATTAATCTTCAAGCACATAGTACGTTTTCATTAAATATTAGTTGATTGTAATACAATAAACCCATATTTAGATGATATTTTGTACTTTTTGCCCTTTACATAGTACCTTAAAAGCTTAATTTTCCTGTAAACTGTGTTCTAGGCATTGTCGGTAATACCACGGTGGTTTTTTAAAATTTTAGAACCTTTGGTGATATTTTAAGTTTTAGCACTAAAAGTGGTTTACATAGTATTTAAAAACACTCTTATGTAACATTTAACTTTTATTAAATAAAAAGTTACACAGTTAGAACATTCAGAAAAAGGGAGATGTAGCAAATAACTGCATACATATCATCAAGTATTTGAAAATTATTTATTCACGGTTTTCTGTTCATTTAATGCTAACTTCTGTGTTTGTTTTATGCCTAAAGCCATATCCAGAAGACCCAGCAGTTTATAAACCACTCTCCCAGGAAGAACTGCAAAGGATAAAGAATGAGAAAAAACAGAAACAAAATGAGAGAAAACAGAAAATATCAGAAAATCGCAAACATTTGGCTAGTGTACGTGTTGTACAAAAAAACCTCGTCTTTGTTGTAGGTCTGTCTCAGCGCCTAGCAGACCCAGAGGTAAGTTGTCTTCACTTTCCTTTCTCAATTTGGCACTTTTTTCTTTTTCTTTATTTGGAAATAGTAGCTGGCCCTGCCCAAAGGCAGGATTTACCTCAAAATTCTCAAACTTAGAAGATAATGGGAAATGATTTTTAATAATCACTAAGAAACCAGTGACCAGTTGTGATCTCAGGCCAGTGTCTTCATCGTTCTTGGCTCATTTCCTTCAGTTGTGAAACTGGGCAGTTGAATTGGGTCTCTGAAGTCCCCTTCAGTGCTCCTAGTCTACGGAAGTTGGACAGTGTCTCTGTTGTGCTCTTAAGGCTCATCTGACATGACTGCTCTGTTTCTTTCCTCTTTTCTGTAGCTGTATTAAGGACCAACAGTGGAGATGTACTTTCATGAACCCACCAGAGATCTGTATTTTTTTTTTTAATCACGCCGAAGCGGTGAACCTTGATTATAAAACAGTGATAGAATTGTTGCTCTACTGTGTCATCATTCTTTATTCATTCATTTTAAGCCAGTTTTGGGGAAGGAGAAAGAATTCAGAGGGAAACAGTGGTTGAGGTTCTTTGTCATATGTTGAAAGCAGGGGAGGCCTTAACCCTTTTGTTTATTACTTAACTCTTCTCTCCTTCCTCCACCAGGCTTATTAGAGTAATGTTGAACTCATTACTTTTCCTTAATGCCCTTGGATACATGTCTGCTAATGTTTAGTTCCTAATATACCAGGAGATGCTGACTAGATTGTTGGGAAGGCAAATAGAAACTGAATGGCAGCCAGAATGTCTGCTTCAGTTGGAGAGAGCTGGATTTGAGGGATCTCTCGGAAGTACTCCTTGAGAAGGGTTTAAAGTAAGGCTCAGGATGGCAGCAATCAGAGAAAGGATTACAGTGAATATGCTTAGGGAGGCGGGAATCTTTGAACTGGTCCAAGAGGGCTAAAGGCCCCAGAAGGAGGAAATATAAGGAGTCTAAAAATTGATTTTGTAAAAATCAGTTTAGAAAGAATAAGAAATATTTATTGCTGATTAGTTAACTATGTATTGAGGCTGCGAAGGGCTTCAAGATCTGTAGAGGAGAACATCAGGGTGACCTTACTAAGAAGTCTCTGTCATTGGTAATAAATGTGGAGGCAGCTCATGAATTACTAGGATCTAGGTCCGAGATGCTGGCATTAGTGGGCTACACGATCGTCAAGAGACGAGGTTTTTTCCAAAGCCAAAGGGGTAGATCTAGAGTTCATATCTCTAATAAATGATAAGAAAGGAGCTCATTTTAGGCCTGCGATTTAACCTCAGCAGCTAGTTCTCCCTTTTTCCTAAATCATCTAGCATTTAACTCCCCAGACAGTCAGGATCCCATTTCACTCTTGAACACTGCCACAACTTTGCATCAATGCTTCTGTCTCCCTCTTTAAACATTACTTTTTTCCAACCAGAGAACATTTCTTGCCTAAGCAGGTTTTTAATTTACCTACCTCTATTTATTCCTGCTAATCTTATTGATTAGAATCTATGTTTGCTTTTCTGAAGCTGCTACTCCAGTAAAAAAAAAAATTTGTGTCGGGGAGGGGGGCACTCATGCACCTTGTGGGATCTCAGCTTCCTTGACCAGGGATTGAACCTAGGCCATGGCAGTGAAAGTGTGCAGTCCTAACCCCTAGGGCACCAAGGGGCCCCCTGCTAGTCCAGCAAATTGATGGAACTTTAATTTTTATTTAACAACTCTTGGATGTGGATGTACTTGGTTTTACTAATACAAAATCTAGTCCTTTGTGGTACTGGAGGCTTACCGAGCAGCACCCAAACTCTGGTAAAGTGAAGCCATAGTCTGTCTGATGTTTGGTTTACAGGTTTCTGCTTCTTCTTAGAGAAGTGACTTAGATCTGTAGTTTGTTTTTACGTATGTACAGAGATTTATATTCATTTCAAATAGCACAATGTCAGTAAGATTAATCTGAAGAACTATTACACAGAAATTAATCTAGGGAATGACTCGTGAAAGAGAATACTTTATCATGAATGTAAATATACCTAAAAAATTACTGTCTTGATTTTAGACTTTTGAAAGCACTGTTGCTTGGTAAGAGGACAGTGAATTTTCTTAAACATTAGTTTCTCTCATTTGTTTCTCTTGAAACCCTAAGAAAACCAAAGATTAGTGTTTTAGTTATTAAACCCTACTACTTCTAAATAATACCTTAAAATTTTTTTTTAATGTAACTGCCTAACTCTTTCAGATTGGAACACTTCATTAGAAATCGCCAAGTTTCAAATTGTTAGGGGAACTTTGAGTCAAAGAAGATCCCTATCATTTACTTATTTTTGGATGATGAACAATTTGATATTTGGCTGAATTCTGATTAGTAGAATAGGAGCATTTAGGAAAATTTAAAGCTTATTTTGAAAATAATTTTTGTACATCTGACAACTTCATACCAAGATTGATGGTCAAATGTATCCATTTATCGCTTAATAGGAAAAAAGCGTATCTTAGAAGATATGGTAGTTAGAGATAGTGCTTAGAGTAATCATCTCCTAAATCCTAAAAATTTAAATTTGTCAGAACCTTAATCATTCGTTCTGTAAATTAGCTCTTGAATACTTATAGTCTGTTAGATACTTTGATGTTGGAACTGAAATGGTTTAGCAAGCCAGACACAGTCTCTACCCTTAGAAGCTTACAGACAGTGGAGAAGACAGACTTAAGTACTTGTAAGTGTGCTGAGTATTTATAAATAGGAAGATACAGGGCTTTTTGAGAACATATGAACAGTAGGTAATTTAGCTAGTGCAGAGATCCACGAAAAGCCTCCCTGAGGAAAGGATTATTAAAAATGACTAGGGATTAGCTGGGTAGCAAATAAGGGCAGACATGTCCCAGGTGCATGGTAGCATGAAAGAGCTGCTTGTTTGAGGAACTGAAAGACTTTAAAAACGTAACCGTTTTCTTTTAGAAATGGGAAACTGAGGCATAGAGAAGTTGAATGATTTGTCTAGGATCACTTAGCTGTTTCATAGCAGACCCAGGACTAGAAACCACCCTCATCCACCTCCCTCCCCCGCCCCGTCTCCCTGGTCTTTGAACTCCTATTCTGATGTATTTTATACCAGTGATCTGTATGGTTCCTTCATCCACATATTTGTCTATTCATCCTTCATCTGTCACTACATTTTTTATTTTCTCTGACATGTGCATGAACATTTGTGTTCCCAACGTATAGGAAGACATTTTACACATTAGGTATGTCATTGGGCATTTATAATTCTATCATATAACTTTTTATATAGTAGCTAGTACTCAAGTTGACTCACTGTGAAGTAAATATAGGACTTTGAATATATAGGTTATGTGGTTATATGCAGGCTGTTCTGCCTACTACCCATGCTCTTTACTTTCTTTATTTACTGTTTTGCTTATTCAACTTATGTTTAGATAGAACCTTGAATGTGCAACTTAATATAGAACATCGAAATTACTTGAGTTTCCCTTGCCTGGGCAGGCTGTTTTTGTCACCCATAGATCATTTCCTAATACATTAAGGCCCACTAGTGTTTTACACATGTGTTATTCCTTTTGTTCAATTCTAACAGAGTTTAATTATTCCATAAACATTTATTGAGTACCTGCAGTGTGTCAGGCGCTGTGTGAGACATTGAACATAAACCAGTAAAAGGTTGCCCCTGTTTATTTATAAAAGCAGCTGTATACTGTGACGAGTGCTGTGTGTTGTGGAGGCACAAGAGATGGCACCTCACTGTTGGAGTGCCATCAGGAAGTATGAACTTCCTGGCTATCTTTGGCATAAAGTGCTTCAGGCATAGGGATTATACAAGTGCTTCTGGATTAAAAAAAAAAGAGCTTGGTCTTCAAATGATTTGTTTGGCTGGAAAATTAAGAGTGAAATGGTGAGAGATGAGGCTGATGAGGTAAGTGGTAGGGATAAGGAAGGGCTTTAAAAGGCTTCCCTGGTGGCTCAGATGGTAAAGCATCTGCCTACAATGCAGGAGACCTGGTTTCATTATCATGTATTCATTTATTTTTATTAGTTGGAGGCTAATTACTTTACAATATTGTAGTGGTTTTTGTCATACATTGACATGAATCAGCCATGGATTTACATGTATTCCCCATCCCGATCCCCCCTCCCACTTTCCTCTCCACCCGATCCCTCTGGGTCTTCCCAGTGCATCAGGCCCGTGTACTTGTCTCATGCATCCAACCTGGGCTGTTTCAATCCCTGGGTCGGGAAGATCCCCTGGAGAAGGAAATGGCAACCCACTCCAGTATTCTTGCCTGGAAAGTACCATGGACTGAGGATCCTGGTAGGCTACAGTCCATGGGGTCGCAAAGAGTCGGACATGACTGAGCGGCTTCACTTTCACTTTCAATGAGTTTGCACTGTATCTTGAAGACAATGAGAAGCTATTGACTAATCTTAAGAACAGAATGACATGGTGGGATTGGTGCTTTGGAAACACTATTCTGGCTGCTCACTGTAATTATATACAAGTCTTATGTTTTTTATGAAAGTATTGCTCAATTATTGGCCATAATTTATTTCCATAAGTCAGTGTTTAACCTTTACAGACCCAGTACCCACGTTTTTTTGTTTTTTTTTTTAAATAGTATTTTGTAGCACCCTTTGAGTTTCATAAAATGACTTCTTGATCATATAATCTGTCTAGGTAGATACATAATTTGAAAAAAATGAGGGAGAAATTAAAGTATAAGCAGTACTTGGTACTGCTATTCAGGGTGTGACCTCTGGGCTGGTAGCATTAGTATCACCTGGGAGCTTATGGTGCAGACTCTCAGGGGCTGAAATAAGTATTTCAACTGGATCCGCAAATGATTTGTGTGTGTATATAAGTTTGTAAAGTACTTTTTTTCCCAGTACGTTATGAAATAGGAGCTTGCATCTGTTTGTAGAATCACTGTGAATGTGACAACTAAAAGTGCAGATTGTTACAGATGTATGTACTGACAGCATGGGTACCATGAAGAGTTAATGATGTGTGTGATTTTTCTGACGAATTCTTAGTAAAATTTCAAACAAAGCATTTGTAGTTGTCCCTTAATTACAGAGTGTTTGCTTTTAAATTCAACATGCATTGAAACTGTGGGAAAGTGTTTTATATTTATGATTTGTTTCTAGATTCACTTAATTATAAACAAGCATCTTGGCTAGATGAATGTCTTGTAGAACATTCAGAAGTTGTGTAGGATGGTTCTTTGTGGTGCAGGGCTAGCCTGAGTGCTGTAAGCTGTCCCTGGCTCCCACCCACTGAGCGCCAATAGTGTCTCCCAGTTACTTTGACATAATGTGCCAACATCCCTTGATGCTGCCTTCATTGAGAAGTACTACCATCAACTTGGATGTGATATGAGGTGCTGATGCAGCACAACTTTTGACCAGGCTGAGTCCCTTGAAGCAGGTCTTTTGGCTGAGGCCTTTTGCTGAATTAGTACACATCCAGCTGGAATATTGGAACGCAGTTCTGTTCTCCACTGGCCATAAGGCTTTTCAAGATACATACTCTTCCCATAGCCTCTATCCTAAGACTTTCTGTGAACAACCGAGAGTCATCGCCTTTGCCACTCTAAATGTCATATCCTTCAGAAGATTTGGGTGGGAAAAAGATAGAAAGCCAGTGTAGTCATTGCACCTTCTTATCCATTAAAATTGGCTGCAGAAAACATAATAACCCTATACTTATAAAAACCTAAAATAAAGTAAGGTAAAAAAAAATTATATTAATCAAGTTGAAAACTGTTAAGAATTCATGACACCCCAACCACAGACTATTTCACAAAACTTTGGTTCTGTGAAATGTAGAGCATAATAGCTAAGATGTTAAGTATGTGAGAATATTATCAAATAAGAGTATTTGGAGAAGGTACTTTGCATACACTTGAACAGATATATGCAGAAAACTTCAATTGAGAGATAGCTTGCTATTTGGAGAGATTGTAGGAACAGTGGGTCTGTAGGTAACCCCATTGACTGCAGCACACCAGGCTTCCCTGTCCATCACTATCTCTTGGGGTTTCCTCAAACTCATGTCCACTGTGTCAGTGATGCCATCCAACCATCTCATCTTCTGTTGCCCCCTTCTCCACCTTCCTTCAGTCTCTCCCAACATCAGAATCTTTTCAAATGAGCTGGCTCTTCACACCAGGTGACCAGAGTATTGGAGCTTTAGCTTCAGCATCAGTCTGTCTAATGAATATTCAGAGTTGGTTTCCTTTAGATTGACTGTTTGATCTTCTTGCAGTCCAAGGCACTCAAGAGTCCTGTCTAGCACCACAACTTCGAAAGCATTAATTCTTTGGCACTCAGCCTTGTTTATGGTCCAACTCTCATATCCATACATGACTATTGGAAAAAACACAGTTTTGACTATACGAACCTCTGTTGGCAAAATGATGTCTCTGCTTTTTAATTAGCTGTCTGGGTTTGTCATAGCTTTTCTTCCAATGAGCAAGTATCTTTTAATTTCATGGCCACAGTCACCATGTGCAGTGATTTTGGAGCCCAAGAAATTAAAATCTGACACTGTTTCCACTTTTCCTCCTATTTGCCATGAAGTGGTGGGACCGGTTGTTATGATACTCATTTTTTGAATGTTGAATTTTAAACCTATAAACAAATACTATGTAGGTCTGTGGTAAATTTTGGAAAAGAACAGTTTAATTTTGAGGTAGTTGCAAATCCTGGGAGAGAGGATTAAGTTAGCCAAAGTTAAGTTAGTTTGCAGGAGAAGCTAAATGAATGCATATAGTGATCACATAGTAAAGGAGATGGCACAAGTATGAGGGAAAATGACCACCAAGAAGTAACCAGGTAATAGAGAAAAATTCATTTGTTATTTATCAGGAAAAGAGAGAAAAACATAGAAGACAATTGAAAAATGGTGAAATTGACATAAGGAAAATTTATTGACATACACTGAGTAATAAATCATAAAGCATGAAAGTTTGAAAAATATTCTGTTACCATATTTGGAATTTATAACTTATAAACAGTGCTTTAATACATAATATTTTATGTACAATAGATTTATGAGTAAAACTGTCTCTACTTGTGTCTGTTTTTGAGTTTCTGTTTAATACATAATCTTGGTCATTGTTCTGAGACCTTATAAGAATCATCTATTAATGACAGTGTGATTAAGATAGTTGATCTGTTTTGTGTTTAAAATACTGTCAAATTAAAATCCCATAGATTATTGGTGCACATGTTAGAACGTAGTAGATAATGTGAGACTTACTCAGTCTCAGTTTCTATTCAGTGGGTCAGTAAAGAATAGCTTTTAGATTTTTGTTGATGATTTCCTGTAGTTAAGTTAACCACACAAATTGTGATCAGTAAAGTAGTCACATTTATTGGGAAACTTTAACAATTATTTTCTTTTCACTCAAGAGGCATGGTGCATGTCCCCATTATAAGGATAAAGTTGATGAAGTGGGGACAGTTTATACCTTATTTCTTCTTCTTTTATAGGTTTTAAAACGACCAGAATATTTTGGGAAGTTTGGTAAAATACATAAAGTTGTCATCAATAATAGCACATCATATGCAGGCTCACAGGTAACTAATTATAGGGATTTTTGTTTCCTCCCTATGGTCAGGGCTTGACCTGGGCTGCTCAGAAGGAAAACTTGGTTTCTGTGATTAGAAAGCTTGGGGGTCAAGCATTTACACCATATAGTGACCTCTGTTGGTAGGGTGGGGGAATTTTTTGGTGCTTGTTTGATCCTTTCAAAACTTAACAGTGAATTGATAGTATTAAGAGGAAAGTAGTAACAGATTTAGTGATGGTTTGAAGGGGAGGGAGAATTGAGTCTATAACCAAGCAGTTAAATTATATAATTTCTATTTAATATTTTCAGATATTGTGAACTTAATAGAGCATTTTTGTTATGCTGATATTAGCAGCTAGAATACTCTTTCTTTTTTTTTTATTTTCTATTAGAATACTGTTAAAGATTGCATTTATTCTGAGAATGTAGTTTGACACAGTATCTTCACATCTTATTTTTTCAAATCTAATTTTCAAAGTTTGGGTTTTTTTGTAATGTTGACAAGCCTGTCAGATGACTTTTATAAGAAAATTGCCAAGCCAAAGATATTTCATTCATAAATATTTTAGTCTGCTTAAAATCAGATAAAATTGATGAAGTATGATTATCTTAAGTTGGGCTAGTATATAGTTTAATCAGAGCTACTACTGCTTCTAATCATTGTCATTATTATTAAAGATAGTGTTAGTAAAGGCCTTTAGAATTCCTTTGGCAGGTTGCAGGTTAATTTTTTTTAAGTTTTGTTGAATCCGGTTCTAACGGCAGTGGCTTCTCCCTTCAGGGTCCGAGCGCCAGCGCTTATGTGACGTATATACGGTCGGAGGATGCTCTCAGAGCCATTCAGTGTGTTAACAATGTGGTGGTGGACGGCAGAACACTTAAGGTAATGTGGGCCTCGGGCTTTTTAGAGGGAGGAGATAACGTGTAGCAAGTACAGAAGAACATAGCTGTTACATATTAATAAAGGAGTCCTATTTAAAGATTGCTTCCTAGGTATCCATTCTAACCTATGACAGCTAATTTGCTTATCACTTACCTGTTAGGGTCCTGTTCTGCCAGGTGGAAGTAAACACATACCTTGTTAGGGGATTAATCCTAAAAAAAAAATTCTCCTGTATTTACACATATTTTCTCTTGTGAAAATGGATTTATTACTCTTCTTGTAAGAAATAGGTGATGGTTCCAATTTGTTGTCCTTAAATATTTGGACATTGATTAGTTCAGGCTTGAGTGAAGGGTCCCACCAAGCAATGCTTTAAGTAAGTTGAAAGAAGGATGGCATAATTAGAAAAAGGAATTTGTCTTATGTGCCTAACTGCTTAAAACATGGAACAGATTTTGCCTTCCTACTCACCTGATCTCTAGGGAAAAGATTCAGGTGCTCAAGCTCCAGAAACCATAGATTGAGGTGTTTCATCACCTTTAATAAATTCTGCTAATGATAGTTGAATTCTCTAGTATTCACAGCCATACTTTGTTTCATTGTGTCTGCCTCATTTTAGATGAAATGAAAACACTAGATATGGAAATTCTCATTCTGGTGTCAGTTTACGTTTTGGGTCTTTTTCCTTCTTCCCTTCTCTTCCTGCAGGCATCTCTAGGTACAACAAAATACTGCAGTTACTTCTTAAAGAATATGCAGTGTCCAAAGCCTGACTGCATGTACCTGCATGAATTGGGGGACGAGGCGGCCAGCTTCACAAAAGAGGAAATGCAGGTAGTAAAGTAATGTGAATTATCAACTTTGCAGCAAAGGAAGTATTTTGCTTTATAACTTAAAATTGCAAAAGCAAAAACTAAGAATTTTATTTTTTATTAAACTCTTATTATTTTAAATTAACTTTTTCCAAATATGTGGTTGTTCTTTGGAATATCAGTTCTGCAGGACATTGTTATAATAAAAAATGCATCTGTGGCCCCCTAAGTTTTGAAAATGTAGGCAAAATGAAAGCTAAGTGTGGAGTATTGTAATTATGAGGTTCCCCTCTGCCATCTCTGCTCTTCATAGAGCGTGCTAGAAAATAATACTCTATTAAATGCCACTGAAAAGCTAAATTGTTTTTATGAAATGATTCTACCCATGAAAGTGTACAGTGAGTCAGTGTCCTGTAAAGGGTGAATTGAAGGCTTATTATCCTGTATTCTTTTTTACATTTCCTGTTCTCCTGTCTTCTTGCAATTTGTAGTATAAATTTGCCTTTACAAGTAAAAATATTGACCATACGGCATATTAAATGAGGATTATGCCAAAGCACAATGCTGCACTTCCCTATTATAGGTGAAGACTTCAGATTGTTGCTGTGGACTTTGCAGGAATACTTCTCATTTAGAAGGTGGTGGGCATTGACTGCTGCCTTTCATTCTCCAGGTCAAACTAGAGACGGTCTAGGAGGGGCTCCTTTCAGAGCAGATTGTTAAATGGAATGAAATATTACCCTTTTTGACTTGGAGTTATCACTGATTAAATCACATTATAATAAATACATTGGAATTTCTTTACAGTATGCATGGTCTTTATGATCCAGAAGCAGTGTTAAGAGACTTTCCAGGTGGTCCAGTGGTTAAGACTTCACCTTCCAACACAGGCGCTGTAGGTTCGATCCCTGATTGGGGAGCTAAGATCTCACATGCCTCACAGTGAAAAAAACCGAACAGTAAATGTTGTAACAAATTCAGTAAGAACTTTAAAAATGGTCCATGTAAAAAAAAAAAATAATAATAATAACCCCAAACCCAAAAACTAAGTTCTCTGTGATATTTAATGGGGACAGATGACTTACTTATTTCTTGCTTATCCAGTAAATGGTTCTTCAGTTTTTTTCTTTTGAATGAAACTTTCTTGGATGAAATCTAAGGTTGAGCCATTTCATGCTGTATTTTGACTAATGGGAACTATGCTTTACTTATGGGTATTATTACAATGAAAATATCTGTCAAGGAGTTTTTAAGCCCCAGTTGATCTCACTTAAGTATTATTAAAAAGCAAAAGAAAATGGATGGGCAGTCCCTTGAAATTTATTTGTAATGCTATTTAACCTGTCTCTGTAAACTGCCCCTGTTAAACCATTTGAATACCAGTTTGAGCTCTTTGTGACTAATGAAAGCCGTAATATCTCCTGAAGTATTGCTTGCAGAAACAATTTTCAGGGCTTTTTTAATTTTAAAGATGTAAAATCCACATCTAAACTGTGTTTTTCCTTAACAATTTAAAATTTATTTCATATTGTTGACCTGTATTCATCTCTCTCTTCTTTGAATGTAAAATTACTTTGAAAGGGGGTTTCTTCATTAAAACATTTCCTCAGTGTAGAAAGGAAACGAACAAATTATATCATGGCAAAAACAGGCCTTTCCTTGTTACTGCATAACTCAAAATTCAGTGCCGTATGAAATATTTGTATAGTTGAACAGGCAAGAGCCCTCTCAGAGCAGGGAATGATGCATTGTGCAATATATATGATACAGTTGTGCTGGATCACATGATACTGCTCTTGTTTTTATTGCTTTGTTTTTGTTTTGATCTGTTCTGGTTTTGGTTTTCCCATAACATCTCTTTAGACCACACTTTAAAAATAATTAACAACCCTGAAGGTAAGTAAAAATGTCCTTGCAGTCATAATATACATGCAAAGAGTAGAAAGTTATTCAGTGTAATTTCATTGTAATTTATTTTTGTGTGTGACTAGTTGCACAGTCAGTTGTTGTCTGATTTCTTCCATCATGTTTGTAACACTGCATTTTGATAGAGAGCTACCAACTCCAGGAAATACAGAGCTCTCTTTGTCATGTATAGAGCAGGGATTGGCACACTTTTTCTGTAAAGGGAGAGTTAGTCAATGTTTTAGTTTTTAGTTTTTCTGGTCACATGGTCTCTGTAACAACTACTCAGATTTGCTGTTGTAGCACCAACAAGGTCATAGATTATATGTAAATGAATGAGCAGTACTGTTCCCTTAAAACTTTATTCACAAAAACAAAGCAGTTGGCACTAAATTGCCATCTTCTGGTCCAACGTTTAAATATATTCATTTTTATGTGAAAGTGTTACTTAGGATAATGAAAATTCTTCATCTCTGAGTTACTTTTAGTGTTATTCTCTTCTAAAAAGAGAGATTGATTTTCCAGTGATCTTCAGAAAATTCTGTAATGACCCGTTAGAAAGCTTAATTCTTTTGTGGAAAGATGGGGAAGTAAATTTAAAAGGGCCCCTCTAGTTTTTTAAGCTAGCAAAAATGTTGTCCGTTAATATGTTTTTTCTCCACATAAAGTGGTTGATGATATGCTTAATTAATGGAATATGTCTCGTGTAGTTTTGTTGAAAGAACTTTCATTGGTCTAGAAGTTCTATGACATCTTCCTCACAGGTTTCTCTGACACTGTGACAAATTCTTAGGTATTTTATTTACGATAGCTTTAATAATTCAAAAAGTACATCAGCATTTTATACCAGCCACTTTGTGAGTCCCACTGCAGTTTTGATTTCTTCTTCCACTAGGCGGGTAAACACCAAGAATATGAACAGAAGCTCCTTCAGGAATTATATAAATTAAACCCCAATTTCCTTCAACTGTCTACGGGTTCAGTTGATAAGAATAAGAACAAAGTGACACCACTGCAGAGGTATGATACGTAAGTACCAATACTAGTGTAATCAAATACTTTAACCTTCCTGTCTGTCATTCTTCTCTTTTCATTCTGCATCTTTTTCAGGCAGGATCCTTCTTGACAGTGTCTGTCATTTGTGCAGAATTGTTGTACTGTAGGAAATGTTGAGTCACAATTTCTGGGTTTGAATGTTTGCTGCCTGCTGCTCCCTGGTAATACTTCAGATGAGCCTCTCGATGCTTCCCCTTTGCATTGATTTGCAGACTACCCTGAGCCCCAGGAACACTCTCCTTGATAAAAAGGGAAATTAAGAGATGTGGGTTATTAAAAGGCTCTTGTCACCTAATGGAGGTTTCCTTCCTGATGTAATGGCGGGGTGCTGGGGGGGGGGGCGGCACAAAATACTGTAAAGGGGACAGAGGGTATTAATCTGAAGCGTTTTGTGTTGGGGATACAAGTACTCATGTTTGTCTTGTCTCAGGTATCACCAAAGTCTTAATGTCCTCTTGAGTGAGGAGGGTATCCCATTTACAGATCTTTTTCATCTTGGAGACAACTTGTTTTTGCATAGACCTATATTCTGTTCATGTTTAAACAAATTTATAATTTTATGTATCGAATCTCATTCTGATATGGTGATCGTCACATCTTGGATTGTATTTGGTTTTGGCCTGTCAGAAAATGATATGATTAATAAAAATGATAATTTGGGGGTTACACTTTATTCTGAATATATCTTAAGTCTGTGTTAGGATCTTGGTGTGTGTTCTTTTTTTTTTTTTTTTAATTTGGTAAGTCTAACTTCTGTAAAGTGAATTCATCTAAAGTAAACAGTTGTAATCAAATAGGTCAGTTTTCTTTTTTAAAAAATTTATTCCAAAGTTAAATTTGTTTAAGTGATGCTTTAAAGGTCTGGGTATTACATAGTCCCATTACAGTCCCATGTCTATTTAACACTAGAATAATGTAAGGGCCATTTTTAAGCATAGTTATAATAACCACATGGATTGTTGTTAGAGTCAGTTTCTTCAAAACTTATTCTTATATTTAAATTCTTGGAAGTCCTTGTTAAGTTTATTCACTTTGATAGTAAAGATTATTTATAAAGGCAATTCAAATTTAAAAACTTCCTTTTATTTGTACACACATATGTACATATATATATATATATATATATATATATATATATAAATATATAGGTGGCCATAGAGAAAAATGTAAAATTATTATATAATAAACTACATGAAATTTATTTTATCAAAGCTAAGGATAAAAGTTAAGTCTAAAATCTTTGGGGGTTGATAAACTTTGACCCTTTCCATTGATCTTTTTGTACCCACCCATATGTTTATTTTATTAAGAACCTATGCTGTTATTTACCTCATTGGTTGCTAACTCTGTAGTACATTATGTAAGAATTTGTAGTAAAAATTTATTTCAGATGCTTTTAAATGCATGTCTTTATTCTCATTAAAAGTTTTGTTATTCTAATTAAAGTCATGTTCTGGGTTTATAGTCCCTAGAGAATGCAGAGCAGAAATGTAAAATTTAGATTATCTCTTTGTGACAACATCTGTTATTCCCTGAATATAAAAGTAATGTTTCTATTGAAGGAGAGCTGAAAAATATACAAATGCATAAAGAAGAAAGTAGATATTGTATGTGATCTCAATACTCAGATGTTTTCACTAAAATGATTTGGTGTATCTTCCTTACAGTGTATATTTCCTTGTAGTCCTTTTCCTTCCTGTGAATGTATATATACAGAAAATTGCATTGATTTGTTACATTTTAAAACTTAATACCCATTATTATGAATACTTTCCCATGTTATGAAAACATAATTTTTATGACTGTGTAGTATTCCATTATATGTGAGTATTGCACACTTATTAAACCAATCTCCTGCTGGTGTATATTATCTTACTTTCATTTTGGTGCTATTATTTATAATACTGTGATAAATATTTTTTCATGTAAACATTTTGGTTATAGTTTTGATGCTCTTAGAACTGCTAAGTCAATGATTATGAGTATTTCCTTGAATTAAGTATTTTTTCTGCACATTTGCCAATTTTGATAAAATCTTTTTTGTTTTAATTTATATTTGCTTAATATAATGAACTTCTTATGCATCGTGAATTCATATCTCTTTGCCATGTTTTATTGGTGTATTGAAGTGTTTTCTGTGCAGTATATAGGCTAGCTTCCCCTGTTAGTTGACCAAGTCTATTTGTTTCAAAATACTTAAGTCTTCTGTGTTGCCCAGGAAAGTTTTTTTTTTTTGGTCTTTTCCCTGCATTTTTAAATCAGATCTCCTACCATCACCTCTTCCTGTCTAAGAATCCCTAGGAACTAAAAATTAAGCAACAGTGTCAGAAAGTGGTATAATCACAATATGAAAACACCTTATTATTTTTAATTTTTTGGACTTTTTTCTTTATATTAGAAGTGAAAATTGGAATTTACCAACATGTCTTTTCAGCATTTTAACAGTAGTTAGCTGTCTTTAACTTATGTTTTTGTGATCACTTATTAATATAGATTTACTAATATTTCATTGACTTTGCCTTCATATAAAGTATAGTCAGAGCACATTTATAATTGTTTCAGTTACAGGAGAGGAGTATCATAGCAACCACAAGTTGTAGGGGAAAAAAAGAAAAGGGGGGAATTGAAACAGTATACCCATTTAGTAACTTTGCCCAAAATCAGTGCAACTGAACTTCAGCTGGGACCAAAATAAGTTTTGACATGGTTACCTTTGCTTAACATAAGTACATGATATGTGAAGGATTTTTGAGAGAGGGAGAAGGGTTTTTGTTTGTTTGTTTATTTAATGCAAGGTGCACCCCCCAACCCCCCAGGATTTATTAAAGACAGTTGATGGCCCAGGTTACATAGAGTTATTGGTGTTTTGTTTTGTTTGGCAAGCTCCTGTAGCTTATTTTCTTTGCATGCTGACTCCTGCCAGAGAGTCAGTTTGACTGTCAATATTACTGAACGTCTGCTTTGGTCTCCACTTGTACCTTACCACCGTACAGGGTACAGGTAGGGATGTATTTGTAGACAAGTTTTCTTCTCCCCTCAGGGAAGTCCTGCCAAGTTAGAATGAAGAGCAGTACAACTCTTTCTATGGTCCTGCCCAAGAGAGAGAACATTTTTCTTATTCGAGTTGAGAATTAAACTTTCTAGGGACAAAAAGAATGGCCCCTTTTCCTCTTTTCTTGGCATTGCTGTGTAGTGAGTAGCAGTTCTAGAAGAATTTCAAGAAAGCAAAACTTGAAAATTTATAGATTGACATTAAACTGAAATGTACTTTTCTCATTTGTAATTAAGCCAGATTATAAATATTAAGAATATCATAACTACTAATCATCACTGAACCCCATCATGGTCCCTTGATACACATTAATGTTAGTAAGTGAAATTTTCTGTAATATGTCTTATTCCTGTATCACTTAAATGAATAATTAATTAGAGGGTGTGTATCATTTGTTCTTCACACACATCCCTCCATTATTATGGGTTTGAGAGTGTATCAATCAGCTTGGGTTTTGACTGTGGATACGCTGTTTTTCTATTAGTTACTTTGAAATGATGAATACAGATGTAGAGAAGGGGAAGTAAGGGAGTTATGCAGTTGTGATTCTTAAGGACTGGATATTCTGTTTTTAAGTTCGGGGCTTTGAAATAACCTTTATTTACATTGAGGTACTATTTGTGCACCAATTGAAGACTTAGACAGGGTAGTAATAGCTAAATGGCTGCTATATGCCCAGGACAGTGCGTAGGTCTACTTACTTTGGGGGACAGATTATGGAATGTGCAGATCACGCAAGTCAAGTTTATGACTTGATGTTGTGACTCAGAGAAGACATCATTGAAGGAATTGAGATGTTCAGCTTTAGATTTAGGTAGAAAGAAGGTTGAATAAAAATTTGATGTCTTCTGTGTTCATCTGATCTCTTTAGTAGTTCTGTGTGGTAGACATCATTGTTATCTTACTGCTGGCAAGAATACTAAATCTCAGAGAGTTTAGGTAATTTACCAGTATCCTCTATGAGTAAGTGATAGACCAGATTCTGATCAAAAGTCTCTGTCAGTTTTAAGCCCAAGTTCATTCTTCCACTCTGCCATTTCTCAACGTAGGAGAGGCGAAATTTAAGACTCTAACCTGAATTAAAAACTCCAGTGTGAATCAAACTAAATCAGTTAAACTATGCCATAACTATATGTAGTTTGACCTTGAAGATCTCTGATACTTAAGGCTTATACCTCAGGATAAATATAATGGATGTACTATTAATCTCAGGGAAGGTTTAAGCAAAACCTTCCCTAAATCACAGACTGGTGGCAGTAGAGGATAAGCTAAAGAAACAGTGAAAAGACAATTTCTCTAGAAACTTGTCTGTTTTATCACATTGAAGGAAAAGGTATATTTTTAAAACTATATGTAGCTATATTTGTGTTGAAAGTCAAATATAAGCTCTGATAGACTGAAGGCATAATGAGAGTGCCTTATTTATTTAACAGAATGGAAGTAGACACTGCCTGAATCGTATTCTTCTGTCCTAATATAATTTGGTAAACCCCTGAAATTTAGAAAGGATATGGTCCAGATAACTGTATAAAATAGTCTTGAGTAGAACGTGTTAAGTCATGTATAGACTTCTGAATACTTGCAGACTCTGAAATCTTATGTAAAATTGTGTGTGTGTGTATACTTTTCTGGAGGGAGGATCCATGACCTAAAAATAGTTATAAATTACTGATGTGTGTTGATACCTATAGAGGTGAATTCAGGAGCAGTATAAAGCAGTAATTCTCAAAGTATGGACAAGTGTCATGAAAGATAGCCTACATTGTTTTTGTAAAGTGGACCCCCAGTAAGGCATTCCCTCTTTTGAAGTAGGTAAATTATTTACCGTTCCGAACTTTTATTTTTGTTTAAAGCTAAGGCTGCTTACTGTTAAATTAAGTAGGTGGTAAAGTTTGCTAAAATTGGGTATTTATATTAAAATTCATGAATTATGAGATTTTTCTGAATTATCAGTCTTTCCTTATTTTTCTTAAGAAATCTTACTTATCCCATGATATATTTGGATATATAAAGTTACTGCACATGTGCACATAGGTTCTGGAAAACTAGTCAGTCAGCTCCGGTATCTTGCTCCTCTGAAGTAGACTATTTTCAAAAAGTTTAGAGAGCCACAGGTATTTTTTCCGGAGGGTGGTTGTAATAAGTGCGAGGAAGGGAGGAGGAGGGTGGGGATTGGTAGGAATGGGTTAGAGATTGAAGTTTTTGGTGCCTTTATTTCTTAGAAGAAAAGACATGTCAAATATCTTTTTAAGATCAAACTTTATTACTGAAATACAAAATTATACTGAATAGATGGAGATTTTGCCCTTTGTTTTTGAAAGCTTGCAGTAGTCTGCGATGTTTAGGATGGTGGATGTCCATCTTTCAGTTTTAATATTAAGGATAATTAATTTTTGTGCTTACCAGTAATAAAAGCATTTATTTTCTTTCATATTTGGTATGTCCTGCAGTTATGAGAAACTTGCAGTTAGAATCATACTTGCCAACTACAGTCAGTCTAGGTTTACTGAGGCATTATTTTCTTGCCCATGTTAATTGTGTCATGTAACTTAAGATGTGGCCATATTTTACTAGCAAAGTAATTTTAGTGTCAATGTGTATTTGAAGCCCCTGTATCAAAATAAACTCTTTAAAAGCAAGCTTCCTGTCTGTAACTTAAATTTGTCCTTTGCAGCAGCAAGTGTTTATCTCAGTTATTTAAGACTTTGGCAAGCATGAAAAATTAAAGTGAATTATTCTCAATGAATAAGGGAATATTTAGGAGGCAGTATAAGTATGTACTTGGGTGTATAATAACACGACAGAAATTTGGAAATGTCCATTTTATTGACATTTGCCTTAAATTTTACTTTATATTCAAAATGCAACAAAAATTAGTACAAACTTGAAGACTGTTTTTATCTTTTGAATATGATAAACCAGGAAACTAAACCTCACTATTTTTCTTATCCAACTCCCGGTCCTTGAAAATGATGTTTTCTTTGTTTCTTCTACTACATAACTGCTTGTTTTATGTTATAATTTTTAGAAAGCAGCCAAGAGACTATCTTTAGGAATTTGGTTGGTGTCACCACCAAGGAAATTAAAGGAAATCAAACTCAAAAATTGCCCATTGGGCCAGTTAGAAGCTAGCAAAGTTGGCTGCACATCTGAAGATCCAGAGAGAGGCACTTTGTTGCAGATAGTTGTGAATTTGGTTTCTTTAACTGTAAAACAGTATTTAAATTTGATGTTAATGATTCCTTCTGGCTCTAAAGCCTAATGATATCAGAGACTTTGAGGAGACTTGATACTTTTTCACTGTATTCCTTTTCCACTAGAACAGTGATCATCAGACACCAAATATCTCAATTTGGACTGAGTCAGAATCTCCAAGGACAGAATCTAGATAAAGACTCTATACTTTAAATAAATAAATGTAAATGTTTATATTTTGCAAAGCTCCATAGCACCAGATTGCAACTGTTGGGTTAACTGGAAAATATTTACTCCTGAGAAATCTGTAATTTCACCATAGATTTCAGAACTATTTAGGACTAGAATTTTAAAAAAATTTTTAGTGAGACTGTATGAAAACATGTTTACAAATTTTTATCTACAGGGATTTATACACACAGCATTACCTTCTAGAAATAATACCTTGACTGCATTGTGAAACCTAACTTCTGTTCAGTTCAGTCACTCAGTCATGTCTGACTCTTTGTGACCCCATGGACTG
Organism: Odocoileus virginianus; assembly: GCF_023699985.2. NCBI lineage: Eukaryota > Metazoa > Chordata > Mammalia > Artiodactyla > Cervidae > Odocoileus > Odocoileus virginianus. The sequence continues at coordinate 19,101,892 of NC_069674.1, forward strand.
TAGCACACCCAGCTTCCTTGTCCATCACCAATTCCCGGAGCTTGCTCAAAGTCATGTCCATCGAGTTGATGATGCCATCCAATCATCTCATCCTCTGTCATCCCCTTCTCCTCCTGCCTTCAATCTTTCCCAGCATCAGGGCCTTTTCCAATGAGTCAGTTCTTCACATCAGATAGCCAGAGTATTGGAGTTTCAGCTTCAGCATCAGTTCTTCCAGTGAATATTCAGGACTGATCTCCTTTAGGATGGACTGCTTTGTAGTCCAAGGGACTCTCAAGAGTCTTCTCCAACACCACAGTTCAAAAGCATCAATTCTTTGGCGCTCAGCTTTTTTTATAATCCAACTCCTACCTGACTACTGGAAAAACCATAGCTTTGATTAGACAGACCTTTGTCAGCAAAGTAATGTCTGTTATTTTTAATATGCTGTCTAGGTTGGTCATAGCTTTTCTTGGAAGGAGCAGCGTATTTTAATTTCATGACTGCAGCCATCATCTGCAGTGATTTTGAAGTCCAAGAAAGTAAAGTCTGTCACTGTTTCCCCATCTGTTTGCCATGAAATGATGGGACTGGATGCCATGATCTTTGTTTCTTGAATATTGAGTTTTAAATCAGCTTTTTCACTCTCCTCTTTCACTTTTATCAAGAGGCTCTTCAGATCCTCTTCCCTTTCTTAGGTTTCACTTTTTATGAACCCTAACAACCTATTAGAATTTCCTAATCCCACTTGAAACCAGTGCTTATCAGTCAACTGTGTGATTCGGGTGTCTTGATTTCTCTCTCTTCATATTGTTACTGGACAATGATGATACCAAGGCTAACATGCTGTTCTTCCACTTCTTAAGCCAACTGAACTATGAGTGTAGCTACTGCAGCCAGGACCTTGCGTGTTTGTTACTACAGCCCAACTTGCCAAAATTCTGTTGGGACATTTCTGGCCTTTCTTGGGGCCATACGTAATTGGCTGAGATGATCTTTGATCTCTTTAATTCTGCTCCAGGCTCAAAGGGCTCAGTCGAAGCAAGGAGAGGCAGACCTCAAAGAACCTATGGAAAGCCAGCAGCATGAGATTGAGTCCTGGACCCTGGAATTAAGGGCTTGATGGAGGAACTGGTAAAATCCATCAGCCAACTGAAATGCCAGCAGGATGTCTTTTGCCTCCAAAATAAGAGCCAGACCCAGTGAAGATACCCTTTTTGGACCCCTGTCAGACCAGACAGCAGCAGCTTTTTCAGGAAATTCTCAGTGAACTGGACTAAAGGGATAAGGAGGTGTTGGATGCCTCCAAAGGACTACTGGGACAGTTACCCTAATTAAAGTATTGCTGTTGAAGTTGGAGGCATGGAATGTCCAGCAGCACAACGCCTGCAGTGCAGCCCCCCAGACCATTGGCTGGATCGGCTGGAGAAATGTTCACAGCTAAGCTGTTGTTTCACCTAAAGAAGCTGATGGAATTGAGTTGCTCGATTATATATCAGGACAACCCTCTGACCCAAGGGGCGGACCTGTGAAAGGTCCCATACACAGAGTTGCTTTTACGTCTATTCCACAAAGCCTTTTTGGTAGAAACCCAGCCGTGCAATTCCTGAACTCCCCATTGGTCCCTCATCCTCAAGGCTGGGAGGAAGTTTACTGTTCAAACAAGGCTGCTGAACAGATTCCAGGAAGGCTGTGGGTCACTGACTGTGGAAGTCTCCCTTGATATTCATGAGGATTGATTCCTTAGGATGCCAAAATCCTCAAAGGCTCAAGTCCCTTATATAAAATGGTGTGATATTTGCACATAACCTACACACATCCTCGTGTATACTTTAAATCATCTCTGGATTACTTATGATACCTAATGCGATGTAAATGCTAGGTGAATAGTTGCTGGCACAAGAGAAAGCCAAGTTTGCTTTTTGGAACTTTTTTGGAATTTTTTCTCCTCTGAATATTCTTGAATCTGAATAGATGGGACCCAGGGATGTTGATGACCAGCTGTACAAAGTTTATAGAAGTTCAACATTCTGACTTCAAACCAGAAAACTTTGTGCCCCAAGAAAAAGCAGACTCAGATTTTAATTTGGATCTTTGGCTCCCTGGCTCCGGAGCAGTGTTCAGGTGGTTCTGGAAAGGGCAACAGTAGGGGACTGCTGGGTTCAACAAGAAGTGCATATTATCAACTTCATGGTTGGATACAACTACCAGGATCTGAAGCAGAAGCTGAAAACAGACACCCTCTTTTTAATGATTATTCCTAATGTGAACCTACTCTTGATTGCCTGGTCCTTGATTCTTTGGTTCAGTCTGGTCAGTTCAGACCCCTAGAATCAGCAGTTCTTTTCCAGCACTGCCAGGGATGCCAGCTTCTGAACACCATCTCTGGCACTTTGCTGCTGCGCTTCAGTGAGTCACTGGAAGGGGGCAGTATCTGCTCCTAGTTGAATGATGATGACGTGCAGCCCTGCATCAGCACCAGGAATGTGCTCCCATCATTCTTGCTAGCTGAAGTCATCAACTACTAACAGCGTCTTTGAGGCAAACTTACCTGAGAGCCTGCTGTACTTCCTCCACTCCTGAAGCCCCAGGGATGAGAATTTTGGGTGCTATTATAGGAGGAAGTTAATTTTTAGGAACAGAGGAAATACCTGAAACAGAGATTCATTGTCGTCTCTAACAGACAAGTGGATGAGCTAAAACAACCACTAGAGCCAGAACTGGAATCATTAAAGGGGGAGCCCAGACTGGCACAGGGTGCCAGAGCTAAGCCTAAAGTTAGAGTCATTGCTTGAGCAGGGCTGGATCTGGGGCCAGCAGTGGAGCCTACTTTAGGCAAGATATCACAAAGAATGCCAGAACTAAACCCAGGACCTGAACTGGAGCTGGAGCCTGTTCAAGAGTCATTCCCAGGGAACCCTAAGAAATAGGTCTCTATCTTCATTAGTAAATGTGATATTTATGTTTGCTTTCCTTTCTTAACCTTCTTGGCATGATAATGGCATGGTTTTACATGTTGAATGTAAAACAACAAATTTTATTAGTATGACAGAGCATAATGAAGAAGGAATTTGGACACCTGATCCCAGTGGAGTTGTGAGAACTTTGACTGGTTAGTGGTAACTCTGAGATACGTGTTTTCTGTTCAGCCATCAGAGTGCGAGAAGTGTACATTTATTGCAGTTAGACTTGGGAAGTGTACCTTTTCTTTCTGTTGAGTTTATACATTCATTTGTGAGGACTCCCCCATCTTCATTTTCCGTTTTGACACTGATAGTTGCACTTACTATGGCAAGTTTAATTTTAATTGACCCATGTGTTTTACATAACAAAAAATTTTTTTTTTACAACCCACAAAACAAAAAACTTTCTAGTTATATCCTTATTCCTAAAGCTGTCATCTATTATTCCTTGAATTTGTTAATTATTCTTAAAATAAATTGAAGAATATACTAAAATTGAATGGGACTTAAGCTTACTAAATCTTGCCCTGATCCTGATATTTCAGTAGCTGTCTTTGAATTGATGACACTGATATAAAGATTTTGATCTAGAGATCTTTGATAAGACCTTCCCGAGTAAAGTGATAAGTATTTGTGAATCACTGTTTATGAAACTGCAGTTGGTATGGTGGAAAAGATGCTATAAAGTATTCTAATCAACTGTAATCCAAAACAATCTCAAGGTTTAATTCTGAATGCTATATTTTCATATATTACCCTTGACATTAGCAAGATTGACCTTATCTAAGTTGAAAATTATTATTTAGTGCTTTCTAATGGTGGTAATCGAGGAGGTGGACCAAGATAAAGACCCTGAAATTTCCTTTTGTGAAATCTTGCTCTCATCTTTCTGTTTCTATGACTACTCCTTCCTCTCATTTTTAAGCCCTTATTCCCTAGTGAAAGAACAGTGCAAATTTGGGGAAGGTGACAGTAGATAGCAACAGGAATCAGTCTCTCCACCTGGACAACAATTGCACTTGCATAATCTGTCTAATGAAACTATTCTTGAGGTCTTTTGAAGGCTTGCAACTTTCAGGGAACTTTTGGTCAACTTCCACTCTTAGCACAGTAGCTCCCAGCCCCCAGCCCCAGCCACATGGCAGGTGCTATGTACATGTTCCTAGAGCAGCTTGCCTATAGCTTGTGGAAGACAGGATAGACAAAGTGGACCATGTCTTCAAATATCGAGGCTCTCTGCTCTGATTGCTAATCCTGGCTTCTGATCACAGGTGCAGATAGAGAGGCAGGCAAGCATTGTTCTATCTCCTCTCATAGTTAAAAGTCCCTTCCTCTCTGACTGAAGTGATTTCTAGAGAATTTGATGGACTGATACCCACTTGCCATACCCCTTTAATTTTTGCTTTTTCTCCTTTTGGGAACTGGGAATTAAAGACTAGGACATTCAAAAACAGCTACATATAAGGAAAAAATTAGAAACTTACTCTACATGTCCAGGGAAGGCTCAAAAAAGACCTGAGAAGACCTTAAGTTTGCAGCTAAGACTAATTCTCAGTACAGAGACAGCCTGCAACAATCAAAAAAGAAAAAAAGAAAAAAAGCAGCTGATAACAAAAAGAGCAAACACTGGGGAAAGGGGGGATTTCCAGAGGTACCATGTTACTAGATAGATTCAAATGGACAGTGTTAAACAAAAAAATCAGAAGGCATACAAAGAAACAGAAAAGAATGGTCCGTTCAAAAGAAAATAATAAATCAACAGAAACTGTCTTTGGAAAAGACCTAAATGGCAGATATACTGGACAGTCTTTAAAGTAACTCTTACAGATTCTTAAAGAAGTAAGGAAAGATGTGGAGAAAGAAAAGTGATGGATGAAGAAAAGTGGAACATCAATAAAAGGTAGAAAAATTTAAAAGAAACTGAAAAAAAATTCTGGAGCTGAAAATACAATAATTGAAACAAAAATTACTACGGAGGATTCAAAGACAGATTTGAGAAGACAGAAAGAATCAGCAAACTTAAAGATAGGGTGATGGACATTATCTAGTCTGAGGAACATACAAAAGACTGAGGAAAGGTGAACAGCCTAAGGGACTTATAGGACTCCAGGGGACCAGCAGATGCATTATTGGAGTTGAGAGGAGAAGAGAGATGCAGAGAGAATATTTGAAGAGATAATGACTGAAAACTTCCCAAGTCTGCTGAGTATAAGCATCCAAGAAGCTTAACAAATTCCAATTAAGGTGAACTCAGAGACCCACAGTGAGATACTTGAGACAGTATAATCAGAGAGGGCAAAGGACAAAAGAGAGAATCTTGCAAGCAGCAGGAGAAGCAAATCATCCATAGAAGGGAATCTTCAGTAACATTATCAGCAGATTGCTTATTAGAAACTTTGGAGGCCAGAAGGCAGTGGGCTGATAGACTCAAAGTGCTATAAAGAAAATATATATATACACCAACCAAGAATCTTCTGTCTAGAAAAACTGTTTTCAAAGAGTGAGGGAGACACTAAGATATTTCCAAATAAACAGAAGCTAAGGGAATTCAGGACCTCTAAACCTGCCCTGCAAGAAAAACTCAAGGAGTCTTGCAAGATGAAATAAAAAGACATTAAACAGTACCCCAGAGGTGTATGGAGAAATAAAGATCTCAATAAAAGTAAACCTAGTGTTATAACAATGGTTTGTAACTATGCTTTTTTCTTCCTGTAGACCTTATTTAAGATCAGTACCTTTAAGATCCAGTACTTTAGTGTAAAAGCTAATATTACTCTGCTTTGTGACTTCAAATCTTGTTTTCCACATAATTTAAGAAACTGCATTCAGAAGAATTATTGGGGGCACACAATGTATGAAGATACAATTTTGTGACATCAGTAACCAAAAGGGCTAGGGAAGGAGCTATGAGTTTTGGTATATTATTAAGTTAGTGTAAGTTTAAGGTAGACTTTTGTGACTTTAGGATGTTAAATGTAATTCCCATGATAGCAACAAAGAACTCTAGAATATACACAAAAGGAAGTGAGAAACATTTCACTACAGAAAAATAAGCTAAACATAAAAGAAGATAATAATGCAATAAATGGGGGGGGAGCCTATAAGACATATAGAAAACAAATGGCATGATGACATAAATAACTTCTTACTGCCAATTATATTAAATGTAAATGAGTTCAGTTCTCCATTCAAAAGAGATTGGCAGAATGGATGAAAATACATAGTCCAGCAACATGCTCTTAGAGGCTCACTTTTGACCCAAAGTCACAAACAGGCTGAAACCGAAAGAATGGGAAAAGATATTCCATGCAAATAGGAATCAAAAAAGATTAAAAGTGGCTACTAATATTCCATGGACAGAGAAACCTGGCAGGCTACAGTCTGTGGAGTCACAAAAGAGTCAGAAACCACTAGCAACTAAACAAAAACTACTACTAATATCAGACAAAATAGACTTCAAATAAAAAAGGTTAATGAGACAAAAAAGGACATTAGATATTAATAAAAGCTTCAGTACAGCAAGAAGATAGAACAATGATAAACATTTACACACTTAGTGACCAAAATATATGAAGCAAAACCTGACAGAATTGAGGGGAGAAATAGTTCTGCAATCCTAGCTGGAGACTTCAGTACCCCACTCACAGTAGTGGATTAAACAACCAGACAAAAGATAAGGAGAGGATTTAAACAACACAAACATATTCATAACACTGTACCCTGTTCTGTATATGTTTGTGTTCTTGTTCAACAACAGAATACACATTCTTCTCAAATGTACATGGGACATTTTCCAAGATAGACCATGTGTTAGGCCACAAATCAAGTCTCAGTAGATATAAAAAGATGAATATACCAAGTATCTTTTCTGAACACAGTGGCATAAAGTTAGAAATCATTAACAAAAGGAAACCTGGAAAATTCATAAGTGTGGAAATTAACACTTGAACAACTAATGGGTTCAAAAAGACATTACAAGGAAATTAAAATACTTGGATGAATGAAAATGAAAACACAGCCTACCGAAACTTCTGGAAAGGAGCAAAAGTGGTGCTAAGGGCGAAATTTATAGCTCTAAGTGCTATATTACATTAAAAAATAAAAAATATCCCAAGTCAACTATCTGACCTCTCAGTTTAAGGAGCTGGAAAATGAACAAATAAGCCCAAAGCTAGCAGAAGGAAGAAAATAAGAAAGATTAGAGCAGAGATAAGTGAAATAGAGTATAGAAAAACAGTGGAGAAAATTGAGGAAACCAAAAGTTGGCTCCTCAAAAATATCAACAAAACTGACAAAACTTTAGCTAGGTAAACTGAGAAAAAAAAGAATGTCTCAAATTACTAACATAAGAAATTGAAGTGGGAACATTGCTACAAATTCTCCAGAAATAAATATGAAAGTACTGTAAACAGTTGTATGCCAACAACTTGAATAACCTGGATGAAATGATTCCAAGAAACACAAAACCTACCATGACTGTATTACAAAGAAATAGAAAGCATGAATAGATGTATAACCAGTTAGCATATTGAATTAGTAATTAAAAACTTCCCACCAAAGAAAAGTTCTGGACCTAATGGCTCAATTATTGAATTCTACCAAGTATTTAAGGGAGAGCTAATAGCAGTCTTTTTCAGGCTTTTCCCCAAAATTGAAGAGAGGAGAATGATTCCTAATTCATTCTGTGAGACCAACATTACCATGATAACCAAAGCCAAAGACACTGTAAGAAAACTTCAAACTCCTAATGAACATTGATGTACATATCTTTAACAGAATACTTACAGAGTTCAGCACATTGAAAAGATTAAATACCAAGACCAAGTGTGATTTATTCCTGAAATGCAAGGATGGTCTAATGTATGAAACTTGAACAGTACAATATGCCATATCAACAGAATGTAGGTTAAAAGCCAAATGATCCTCTCAACTGATGCAAAAGGAGCATCAGACACAAACACTCTTGTGACAAAAACAGTTAACAACCTAGAAATAGAAGGAAGCCACTTCAGCATAGTAAGAACCATATGTGAAAAACCAAACAGAACATCATACTCAATGGTGGCAAGATTGAAAGCTTTTCCTGAGACGAGGAATAAGGCAAGAATGGGATGCCTTCTTCCACTACTTCTCTTCAACACAGCATTGCATTTTCTAGCCATAGCAACTGGCTGAGAAAAAGAAGGAGCATGTAAATTGGAAAAGAATACATAAAGTTATCTCTGTGCAGATGGTATGGCTTTATATGTAGAAAATCCTAATGATTACACACAGAGAGACACACATACACACCTGTTAAAACTGGTAAATGAATTCAACAGTGTGGCAGTATATGAAGTTAACATACAGAAATCATATGCATTTCTGTACATGAACAGTGAACAATCTGAAATGAAATTACAAAAGCAAGTTCATTCACAATAAGAAGAATAAAATACATGGCTGAAGTGACTTAGCACATATGCACTCATGCATATGTATGTATAAGAATATGAAACATTGCTGAAAGAAATTTTAAAAGACACATAAATAAATGAAAAGACCAATGTTTATGGCTTGGGATACTTAATATTAAAATGTCAGTTCTACCCAAAGCTGTCTACAGATCCCAGTCCTGTCAAAAATCCCAGAGTTTTTAACAGATGAAAAAATCCATCCTAAATTCATACAGAATCTCAAGGGACAAATAGCCAATATAATCTTGAACAAGAAGAATAAAACTGTAGCACCCAAACTCCCTGATTTCAGAACTTATACAAAGCTGCATTAATCAAAATAGTATGATATTGACATAAAGATAGTTTACAGACCAGTAAAATAGAGAGCTCATAAATATTAACTCATATATAGCCAAATGATTTTTGACAAGGTCACCAAGACCAGACTACTGGGGATAGGACAATCTTTTCAACAAATGGTTCTGGGAAAACTGGATATTCACATGCAAAAGTGAATAAAGTGGGTTGCCTACCTAACACCAATTCAAAATGGATCTAGCACCTAAATTTAAGACCTTAAACACCCCCTTGCCCCCCAAAAAAACCTTAAGAGAAAATGTAGGATAAACCTGATGACATTGAATTTGGCAGTGATTTCCTGGATATAACACCAAAAACACAGGTAACAAAAGAAAAAATAGATAAATTGGACTTCATGAAAACTTAAAAATATTATGAATCAAAAGACTCTATCCACAAGTCACAGAATGGGAGAAAATATTTGCAAATTATAAATCTCTTAAGGATTATTAACCAGAATATGTAGAGAACTCCTAAAACTGAACAGCAAAAAATGTCAAATTCAAATATGGGCAAAGGACTTCAATAGACATTTTCTCAAAGATTTGTGAATGGCCACTAAGCATATGAAAAGATGAATATCACTAATCATTATGAATATACAACTGAAAATTACCATGAGATACCGCCTCATACCCATTCTCCTCACACTCGCTATAGCCACCATCAAAAAACCAGAAAACAAGTGTTTGAAGAAATGTGGGGATATAGGAGCCCTTGTGTACTGTTGGTGAGAATTTAAAATGGTATAGCCTTTGTGGAAGAAAGTATGGCAGTTCCTCAAAAAATTGCAAAATAAAATTACCATATGACCCACCAATTCCTCTTCTATATATAAATGTAAGAGGATTGAAAGCTGTATATTGAAGCGGTATTTGTGCACTTTGTCATAGCAGCATTACCCACAGTAGCGTGAATGTAGAAGCAATTTCAGTGTCCACGGATGGATGAGTGGACAAACAAAATATGGTACATATATACAATGTAATAGTATTTGGCCTTAAAAAGGAAGGAAATTCTGCTGTATGTTACAACATGGATGAACTTTGAGAACATTATTGTTTATGAAATAAGCTAGTCACAAAAAGATAAATACTCTGTGATTAACACTTATACACAAGGCATTTAGAGTAGTCAGAGTCATCAAAACGAAGTACATAGTAGATACTGTAAGGAGGAAGAATAGAGTTGTTTAGTGAGTATAGAATTTCATTTTTATAAAATTAAAAGTTATGGGAATGGATGTTGGTGATAGTTGTACAGCAAGGTGTATTTAATACCACTGAAGTGTATTAATCTTTCTAAAACGTTGCTTTATTTGTATCATTTCTGTGCTCAAAAAAATTTCCAGTGGCCTCTGGTGTCTTTCTCTTCTTACCTCCCATTGTTAAAATCATCCTGTATGTTAGCTAAACTAATTACCTTTCTCTCAACCTTTTCTACAACCTTTTGATTCTTGAAATTCTTGCTAATCCTGCCTTTAATGCTGTCTGCCCCCTGCTTCTCTTCCTTCTAACATGTTAAATATTTTTTAAGGGCCTAGTTAAATTTGAACTTCCCTAGGAAACTTTTCACAGTTGTCCCTCTTAGAGTAGCTCCTCTTCTAAAGATTTATGGCACTTAGTGTTTAAACGGTTCATTTAGTAGTTGACACTGACTGATACGTGTTGGTGTGCACCTTCCTTGTTACCCAACTACCTCTAAATTTAGTGGGTCCAGAACTATATCTTAAAATTTTTAGGATTACCCTCCTGACAATAATATGAATTCATTTATTGATATACTGTGAATAATAAGTAAAGGTGTTCTTCAAGTAAATTTCAGACTTATCAGTCAGATTCAAGAGCATCTGGCAATGTTTCTGCAGAAGATGCACTTGGTATTCAGATTGGGTACTAGTTCTTGTGAAATTATTCCAAAACAATCAAATATAGTACCAGTAAGTTGTTGCTTTGTAAGGTGACTTTATATATGTTTCCAGGCAATAAAATAAATTTCAGAAATTTGGAATCTTAAGTTTTTTGGCTATAGTATTATATCAGAAGTATGTATTAGTTATATGAGTGCCAAAGCTTTTGTTCATGTGCTGGATTAAAGTTTGTTACAGAAATTGTTTGCTTGGTCAGTGTTGTAATATTTATAAAGATTTTTGTTTTAAGTCAGATGAGTTAAAATGGACTTGAAGTTAGCAAACCTGTGTTACTTTACTATGATACTGCATTTCTCTTATGGAAATCAAATTTTACTACTTTTGTTTGAGGCACAAAAGTTTCTTTCTGTTAGTCGTGTGTGGTGTGTATGTGTTTGTGTGTCTATGTGTATATACTTACATATATCTTAAGGTTATGATTAGGCTATTGAAGTATTAAAAATGTATTGATTTTAAGAACCTGTGGATGACATTTCAGTAATTTTTATGCCCTCTGTTAAGCACCTAGAAAAATAGAATTTTTTCAGAATTTTAATGGGGAATGTGTTTATTATGGGCACAAACTAAATAATGGATTAGTATCCTTTTTAAACATTACTTCCCCGCCCCGCCCCCCCCCACCCCAAACTGTTGTTTGACTCATCGTTTTTGGAGAGTCTGATTAGACTGTAAGTCGTTCAAGGATAGAGATTTTATCTTATACTTTGTGTCCCCAACATCTAACCTAATATTTTGCATTGGAGTGCTTCAGTAAATGTTAAGATGAAAAAATGTCTATTTTTCAGGCTTTGGTTGTAGGAGAATAAATTTACTTTAATTTTTATTTTTTTACAGCCCTATTGACAAACCTTCTGATTCTCTCAGCATAGGGAATGGTGATAATTCTCAGCAGGTAAGATTGTGATACTGTATTCCCTTATTTACCTGCCATCTGCTGAAATAAGACCTTCTATGCAAGTGAATTTTCTAGATAGTGAAAAATACTTTAAATACTGAAACAATTTAAAAACACTTTTAGTGAGCATCTTTGTTAAATGAATAATAATTAGCCATCTTTTTCTCCACAGAATAGAGCATAATGTAACCCTTTCTTGATGATGCAGAAGTATCATTATGACCATATGTTACAGTTGCTGTTCATTGTTCAGTCCCTAAGTCATGTCCGACTCTTTGCGACCCCATGGACTGCAGCACACCAGGCTTCCCTGTCTTTGCAACCCCATGGACTGCAGCACACCAGGCTTCCCTGTCCTGGAGTATGCTCAAACTCATGTCCATTGAGTCAGTGATGCCATCCAACCATCTCATCCTCTCTCGTCCCCTTCTCCTCCTGCCCTCAATCTTTCCCAGCATCAGGGTCTTTTCCAGTGAGTCGGCTCTTCACATATTGTAGCTTCAGCTTCAGCATCAGTCCTTCCAGTGAATATATATTTAGGGTTGATTTCCTTTAGGACTGACTGGTTTGAGCTCCTTGCAATCTAAGGGACTCTCAAGAGTCTTCTCCAGCACCACAGTTCGAAAGCACCAATACTTTAGTGTTCAGCCTTCTTTATGGTCCAGCCCTCACATCCATACATGACTACTGGAAAAACCATAGCTTTGACTGTTTGGACCCTTGGCAGCCGAGTAATGTCTTTGCTTTTTTCTTTTGTCTTTGCTTTTTAATATGCTGTCTAGGTTTGTCATAGTTTTTCTTCCAAGGAGCAAGTGTCTTTTAATTTCATGGCTTCAGTCACCATCTGCAGTGATTTTGGAGCCCAAGAAAACAAAATATGTTACTCTGCTATGTACCAATACATTAGTGTCCTTAGAATCCCTGATAGTTGTGGCCTTTTTGACCCTACATGAAATGGTCCCAGACTAACATGCCTTCTGCATTCTTGACTTTGAGTTGTTTCTCTGTCCTGTGCTCCCCTGTCCCTTGTTGTCAACTTCAACTTTTTTTTTAATCTTATTGAGTTGATTTACAATGTTGTGTTAATTTCTGCTGTAAAACAAAGTGACTCAGTTACACATATATTCTGTCTCATATTTTTTTCCATTATATTTTAGGATATTGAATATAATTCTCTTTGAAATGCAGTAGGATCTTTTAATCCACTTTATATATATGTTTGTATCTGTTAGTTCCAGACTAACTTTAATTTTCTGTTTCTTTCAATGAACTTTCCCCCAAGTTTCCCTCATTCCTCAAATGACTTTGGGCTTTGAAATGGTTAAATCAAATAGTTAACTTCAGAGTTGTATCCAGTATGATACTGAATGAGGTCCTGATCTGTAGAGCATGCTTTGTATGATATTGCCTATTTGCTAGCTTCTCACTACACCTTACTTTCTGTATACCCTCTTACTTTAAATTAAAAAAAAAAAAAATGTTCTAATCTCTTCTGTAAAGAATGTGGTTTCCCACAATGTGAAATCTAAATTATACTGCTTTTCTAAACTTTTTGTTCACGAGTTCCATGAAAGAATTTGAAAATCTGCATGTCCCCTTGTATATTTTAAGTTAACATTAAATATTTTTTCATAATAAGTTTAAAATAGCCACAAAAGATGTAATTTCCAGCTTACTATAAGTTTGGTATTTTTAAATAAATAGGCTATATTGGTTTTTAATTAGTATTCGAGAGATTTAAGTATCAGAATGTTTTGTTACTCCCTCATCCATTTACACAAGCTCATCTTTAACAATCGGAAATTGTACATCCTTCCTTGACCTCATTTTTTTCTTTAATAAAAAATTAATCATTTAACTAAAAGCTAAAATTGTATTGGAAATTTACTTCTTAATGAAACAGATAGCACATTTTAAAATCACTTTTCTTGTATCCATGGATGAATATTACCCTTTGGCACAAGGAGATGTTTCAGCAGCCATCTAATCGTGTTTTCATTTTTCTAAATAAAAGTGCTGAGATATCTTGTTCATATATATAAGTAAATGGAAGAAAGAGTATTATGTCAATATCACTCAAATTTTCAAACTCTTGAATTTTAAATACCTAAGAATCTTATTAAGATCTATTATAAAAATTAGTTTTAATGCTGTGTTTGGAAACAACTTGAGTAGATATTTCCGTTTTGTTTAAAACCAAAGTATTGGGAATCGCTCAGTTTGCCAAAGACAATGCAGCCCTTAAGAGCCAGACGCGCTGTCGCGACTGATCCGAATATTTCTCATAGAGTTGTGTTTGGCCTCCAGGAAGTTTTCACTCTTGGGCAAAATACTTTGGTTAGACCCCAGAGAGTAAGAAATAGTGAGAGAAATTAGGTTGTAAAAGGAGAGGATATGGACTGTGTCTTTTCAGGAGTGTTATATAAAAAAGTACATATGTAAGTTGATATTTTTTGGGCTGCACTGTGTGGCATGTGGGATTCTAGTTCCCCTACCAGGGATCAAACTGTGCATGCTCCTTACAGTGGAAGTGTGGAATCTTAATCACTGGACTGACAGGGAAGTCTGAAGTTGATTTTTTGAAAATTCACACAGTCCTAAAAAAAGTCTCTTAAGTATCCCGTTTTTGAAGAGCACTATTCTAGTACTTTTCATTGCGAGCCCTTTAAAGTATGGCTATTATTGTATATAGTATAAATTTATGTTGATTATTCTTTTCTTTTCCTATTTTATTTAGATATCTAACAGTGATACACCTTCACCACCTCCTGGTTTATCAAAATCCAATCCAGTCATCCCCATCAGTTCATCCAATCACAGTGCACGGTCTCCTTTTGAAGGAGCAGTAACTGAGTCACAGTCGTTATTCTCAGATAATTTTCGCCATCCCAACCCTATCCCAAGCGGGCTTCCTCCTTTCCCCAGCTCCCCACAGACTTCCAGTGACTGGCCTACAGCACCAGAGCCACAGAGCCTCTTCACATCAGGTACATAACAACACTGCGCGTATGAGTAGTGATACTCAGACTAAAACTAGACCTTCACTGGGTGTGCTGTTACTCTGCTTTTGTCCTCTTTTTTCATAAAAATGTAAACATTTAAATTGCAAGAAATTAGATGCTTTTGGTAAGAGTTGTATGATATAGAAATTACTGTGTTAACAGATTTCTCCAGAAATGAAGGATTAGATCATTTTTTCAGTATTCAAGTACTTATTCCTCTAGGAAGTATTAATAGGAAAGGCTTACAGTTTTTAATTAGATTTGTATTTATATAGTTATATTTTATAAAGTGTTTTCCTAGCTGACATAAAAGTATGTTAATATCGAACGTTATATTTTGGCATTTTGAACCATTTCCAGTTTCATTCATTTTGTTATCATTAATGTGAAAGATAGCATAAAATTAAGACAACATAAAAAAAATAAAGATACTTTTTTCACTGTTATAGTAGTATATAAAGCATATATTCAAAATTATTTATACTTGTGTCTTTGAGAAATACATTTTAAAAATAAACTTTAATTGAATTCTCTGACCATATTTATTACTTTATTTCATTTAAACAACTTATTCTGGGTTTTGATGATGAATAGTTGAGGGTATGATTTGGGTTTCAAGTAGTACTTTGTTTTCCTTGATTAGCAAAGTCAATCTATCATTCAGTTTTTGAAATTAGTAACTTAAAAATGAAATCATTGTTTAAAGTATCTGAGGCCAATTATAATTTTACAGTCTTAATGTTCTAAGAAATCTTAACAGATTTTGCATGTATTTATTTACCTTTGTGTTATATAGGATGATGTTTCACTAGAATGGAAGTGAGATATATGTTTTAAATTTATCACTGATTTTCTTCCCATCAGAAACAATCCCAGTATCATCCTCTACAGACTGGCAAGCAGCATTTGGCTTTGGTTCTTCTAAGCAACCAGAGGATGACTTGGGTTTTGATCCTTTTGATGTCACTCGAAAAGCCTTAGCAGACTTAATTGAAAAGGAACTGTCAGTCCAAGACCAGCCTTCCCTTTCGCCCACATCTCTTCAGAACTCCTCGTCACACACTACAACCGCCAAAGGTCCAGGCTCTGGATTCCTACATCCTGCTGCACCTACAAATGCCAACTCTCTGAATAGTACCTTTTCCGTCTTGCCACAGAGGTTCCCTCAATTTCAGCAGCACCGAGCGGTTTATAATTCATTCAGTTTTCCAGGCCAGGCAGCCCGCTATCCTTGGATGGCCTTTCCACGCAATAGCATCATGCACTTGAACCACACAGCAAACCCCACCTCAAATAGTAATTTCTTGGACTTGAATCTCCCGCCACAGCACAACACAGGTCTGGGAGGGATCCCTATAGCAGGTAGGTTTATTTATAGCCTTTGAGAATTTGTGAATAACTCTTGCCTGCAGATTGTTGGGTGGGTAGGGAGGGTACTTTTGGATAACAGAAAGTGTTTATCATTAGTCTTGGAAATTTCAATGGGAAACACTCTTTATCATAATCTAAAAAAATTTTAATTGGATGGATGCCTTGTAATATTGAGCTTTATAAGGATGGTGGAGTATTATACCTGGTTATTGCTCGGAAGCATTTTACTTAATAGCATAGTTACCATACTTTCTTATGGCATATAAATCTTTTTCAAATGCAAAAAGAAATGGGCTCTGAAATTATGGTGCCATAATGTCCAACACCAAAAATGCTGATTACACATTCTAAAAGTAAACTGGTTCAAAAACAGTTTTTAGAGATGATAATTAGTGAGAGCATGAGGGATAAAGCCACCCTCTTAACTCCTTTTGACAGTTTATTTTGACTGATAGACACACACTCACATCTGCTTATATAATAAATGACATAATATTTGGGAACTCTTAATTTTCACAGACATATCATATGTGCATAATTATACTTTCTGTGAAAAAGAAATTGTTCAAGGAGAGATTTTTTTCCTTTTGGCCTTTCATGTTTTTGTTTCTGGGGTAAATATTAGATTCCTGTAAGTGACGCCAGAATATTTCTGATTTTGTACTGCTACCCTTGAAGGTTTCAGAACTTTTGGCTTTTAAAGTCTCATATGATATTTTTTAGATCAAGTGACTTCTATATTTAAAGGAATCTTTCTTATTAATAGTTTTTCAAAGTTTGATTTGGGCTTTAGCTATGACTGGTGAAAGAGTTTGTTTTCTCTTGATTCTGAAGAGGATCAAGTAGAATAGAATAGTCGTTCACTCTGTTACATAACTCATAAAATTTATTTTTATCCCTTGTCTTGGCCTTTGTGATATGGCATGGCACAGCATTATTGTGTTAATGTGCTACCACCAGCAAGACATTTGTTTTCTTGTTTTTAGCAAGGTTGATAAATAAGTTTTCAGAGATCCATCAGAATTCCTTGGCTCTATTCTCTTTGTGACTACAGCATTTGAATTTCAAAACAAGTAGGTAGGTTAAGAGAATATGGTGTGTGGCTTTTGATACAGTCAAGTTAATTTACGCATAAGTGTGATAGCACATGGGATCTGTAGCTCAGTTGTTAAAGAATCTGCCTGCAATGCAGGAAACCCGGGTTCAATCCCTGGATTAGGAAGATCCCTGGAGAAGGAAATGGCAACCCACTCCAGTATTCTTGCCTGGAAAATCCTATGGACAGAGGAGCCTGGTGGTGCCCCATCCATGGGGTTGCAAAAATCAGACATGACTTAGCAACTAAACCACCACCACCATGATAGCACCTAATGTAGTGGTTTGCACATTGGTGGGACTCATGATATTTGTTCATTTGATTTTGGTAGTTAGTAGGTAATTGAGAGTGACATTTTTCAATCTTCTTCTACATGATATTCACTTGAGAAATACTAAGTGTTCAGTTCCTGGTATTCATTTTTTTCCAAGACAGTATATTAGAATGTAAGTTTGTTTTGTTTTCCTTTGTTTCAATCATTTAGAAATGTGGAATTTAAATTACTAGTAGTGTATTTCATAACATAACACCAAAAATTTAATTTCCCCTAAATATTCTAAACATTTAACAATAGAATATTAGACCAGTTACTATGAATATTTGGGTATCTGCCCAACAATGAACTAGGCCATGTGGATAATGCAGAAAAACTTTAAAATGCAGATATTATTTCCAGATACTGTATAGTGTAGTTGACAAGATAAAATAAGGCTGTGTATGAAGGTGGCAACTATTTGATACTGGAATGCAAGACACATCAGTGGAGCCTATAAATTGTTGGGGAAGCATCATTGAGGAAGTAGGAATTGACCTGTATCCTGGATTTGGGTTAGCAGGAGGGAAAGGGCAAGACCTTTTGTGTTGGTAGAAACTCCCAAATAAAGGCATAGAGGCAAAATTTAGAGTGTCATTACATTAAGAAACAATAGAACTACCTTCTGTACCAGGAGGTGCTTCATGTGTTCTCTAGAGTGGAGGAGAGGATGGGGAGCTCGGTCAGGGAGGCAGAACAGCGTGGGCTTGATATGATAGGAAGGAGGATGCCTTTGTGGAACTCTAGTTCTTAGCTGTTTTCATCGTGACTTTCATTTGACTTATTATGTGACCATCCTCAAAAATTATCTGTTCTTCTGATTTCATAGTTATCATATTGTCCATTAGTGTAAAAAGAGCAGTTTTAAACCAAATATTTTTTAAGCTGGTAGATATTCCAGAAATGCCACAGGAGTGATGAGTAATCACTGATTTTTGAGGGTAGTTGTCCTCATGTTAGTCATTTGAAATCTTCATCTAGAGTAGATACTTTATGAAGAAGAATGTGGCATTAAATCATGATCCTGTCCTCATGGGTTTTTCTTTTCTTTTAGCATATACTCAACCATAGAGCATAAAATCCTTTTTTTTTTTCCTCCAGAAATTCTAAGAATGAAGTCACCGACTATAGATTCTGAATCACTTTTCTGTTTTCTGGGATGTGGGGAGAGTTTATTTCAGTTTCTTGACTGTGCATACTAGCTTGGTATCTAAGTGGTGACTTACAATTAAGCTTATTTTTAGAAAACTCTTAAGGTCCCCATGGCTAAAGAAATTTTAGTGTTAATGTACCGAAATATTTAAAATTGATATCAAGAGTTATACAGAACCCTTCCATGGCCTATATATATTTGGCAAATACCTCAGGATGCTGAATGTGTGAAGCCTCAAAACAGAATAGTTTTATAATTGTAGCCAAATGATTGAGGTTTTGCCGTAACAATTAGAAATGACAACCTAAAATTCTGGAAAACTGTGTGCATCTTAACTGTGAATTATTTGAAGCAATTTAATATGTAGGCAATATCTGCCTCCCACCCCTAGTTATAACTCAGCTGTACTTGAGTTGAACTGTTGAAAAAGGTTTAACTCTATTTTCTGCAGTGAATATCATGGTTTCTTACGCAGGGTAACTGTTAAGAGCTTCATAAAGGAGAGTACATAGGTTTCAGCGAGGTCTTAAGATATGCTTAGACAGTATTCAGTACTGGAAAAATCATATGTATTTGTTCTTTAGATATGTAGAGCAAGATGGGGTTCCTGACTTTTAGTTAGGAGTAAGTAGTCACCTTTGTATCTTACAAATGTCTGTATTTATTATACATTTGTGTTTAAATTTTAAGTTTTGGTTTGTTTCAGTTAATTATTAAAAATTGATATATCTGAAATCTATCATGGGAAGGACAGTTGCCCTAGGTTTGACATAAACATGGTTTCCATTTCCTCTGCCTAATTGAAAACATTTTTTAAATGTTGAAAATTAGTTATTTCCTTAAGTGAAATCTTTTTAGCAGCATTTTCTTGGCTGCATATCCAGTTTTCTAAATTGAGAAGGGTTTTTGGAATAAATATTCTTGAGGGAAAACTTGGATTAGTAACCAGTAATAGGGAAATCCATTCAGATCTTCCTTGTTATTGGAACTGTGTGCTTTTGTTTTAAAAAGTAACTTCTCCTGTTCCAAAAAATGACCTGCCTGTTCAACTCCTTCATTTTAGGAATGGCAAAGCTGTGTTCTGAAAAGGTTAAATAATTTGTTAGAAGTCACACATTCAGTTAGTAGTAGATTTAAGATAGGAACCCAGGGCTCAGATTCAGTAAGTGAAATGTTTTTCACTACAGTATTGATGTTCTCCATCATAAATGAAGATTACTGGCATTTACTTTAACTTGGCTTTCTTCCCATAGTAATTGATTTTTGCTCTCACACTCTTGGGAGGTCCCTTTTTTTATCTATTCATGAGACAATTGGCCCAGCTCAGGAATATAACTTGCAGTTACAAACTAGAATGCATTTCATTGACTTGATGAAAATTAATCTCTTGCTTAGTTCTTATGTGTACCATGTCCTCACCAAGAACTCTAAAATTTCTTTTACACAGCTTTCTTGCTATATATTTGGGATTTATAGAATATTTGCCAATTTACTGAAAAACTATGACATAACCGGTTCTAAAGACTCAGTCTTTTTCTTCATGGTATCACTTAAACTATCTTTCCAAGTGTAACTTCGCAGATTTGTTTTTCAAAGAACTTTCTGCCAGGATGTTTTTATTCTATAGAGCTAAAAATTATTTGGAAAACAAATAATAATCTAAGTCTCTGAGCATTGTTGTTTCAAAATATACCTAGAAAAATATTTTAAACTGTTCAAGATTAGATTTTTGTTCATGTTTTTATTTATTCAAATTTACTTAAGAGAGGGCATTTAAAGAAAATTCTTTGTTTCTGAATTCACTGTTTTAACAGTGACTTGATTGAATTTTGAGAGTCATTTGTGAAACAAGTCACTTATAGTCATTATCAGTTATAATTGGGAGAACTGATCTCATATCATGTATAGTTCTCTGACCTAGAAGTAGTCATCTTACTTTCAGTCAATTGGATCATTGTGTTGTTAGTATTTTACCATTTTCTCATTATTTCAAAAGTGCACATTGAATTTTCATTTGCTATGTGGTAATTTGCTAAGCTAATATTTATATCTTTAATTTCTTTTTTCTAAACATAATGACTGGTTTTAAAACATGGATTTGTCATTTTGCCCTTTACAAAACTCACATTTTCACTTCTGTGAATTTAGTTTTAACTTTTTTTTTCCCCCCACAAAATACTACTTACTATTAGGAGTGTCTATATAAAAGGTCCAATTGGCTTGGAAAAGAATGGCTTTCCTGGTCTCTCTTTTTCCTTTTTGTATATTTATAATTCTGAATCTATTATTTGTTCTTAAATCTGACATAGTATTAAATTTAAGGGTGTGATTAGAGTGTAACTGCTTTCTAGGTACTTGATAAGTTTATATTTTAAAATTCATGTCTTGTTTCACACTCGCATTCCAGCCATTAAGCATGTATTTTATATATGTATCAGTATTCCAAATATTGAAATCATTTTTAAAGGGACTGTTAACAAATCTAGTCACCCATAACTAGACCATGACTGACTTTTCCACAGGGGAAGAAGAGGTGAAGGTTTCGACCATGCCACTGTCAGCCTCTTCCCATTCATTACAACAAGGACAGCGGCCTACAAGTCTCCACACTACTGTGGCCTGACAACAGAACTGAGAGGAGAGGATTAGACTCTGGGGTGCTTGCATGGGCAACCGGATTTTTGCATGATTCCTTTCTGATTTTGCATTTAATGTATACACCCAAAAGAGCCAACATAAACGTTCCTCATGCCTACAACTAGTGTGTTACCTCATAGAGCTGCTAAAGTATTTCTTCATTAGGCCTTTAACACAATTTATTAGCATAATAATTTTGGCATTGTTTCTCATGAGTGATACTATTTTTTAACTCACACAAATAAACTTGTAGTACTAATTAAGATCCCAGATGAGATTAGCTAGAATTGTTACTTTGGCTCTGTTATTGAAAATATTCAACGATAATGGTAGTTCCTTGTTTTCTGGCTTGTGAAAAAATGGTAATATCCTAATATATTCATGAGAAATTTGGAAATTAAGAAGATAATGTCTATTGCATTCTTTGAATACTTGAGAAGAAAGAATACATATAAAACAAAATTGGTGGTGTCGTTTAATGCCCAGAAGGATGTTATCAGTAATTGTTTGTAGTTGTATGGATTTATGTCCTATATTATGCATTACCTGTTTAGAAACTGTTTTTGTTCTTTCTCATTTGCACATTTGCACTTTCTTTTTGAATGGTTGTTAATTATATAGAGACACTTAAAAGATAATTATTATAGACTAAATGCAATATAATCTCTTTCCTAATGCACTGCCTAGTATACCAGGAAATGCCTCAGAAACAGAATTTCAACTTACAATTGATTTATCAGAAACTTGAATATGGGGTAAATATTGTATGTGAGAAGCAACCATAGTAGTGTAAAACTTTTATTGAAAAAATGGTAGTTCTGTGAGATATTTGTTTGGAAATTTCATTGTTTCACAATTGAAATGTGATAATAAAACTATATTACAAGTTCCTGACCAGAATGAGACTAAGGTGGAAGAGGAGAGATTGGGGATCCGCTAAAATTAGGCCACGTAAGTTGTCATAGGTAATTTTAATCACAGAGAATAGTGGTGTACTTTATTAGGATATAATGTGAAGTGATTTTTTGGATAATAAACAATTTCTTGAAATAGTTTTAAAGCTGATAATGAAAGAAAATAAGCTGAGTTCAGTACTCAGCATTAGACAAAGCTGGTTCAGAAAACATGACTGTTTCTCCCTAAATTAAGCATCTGGGAAGAAAAGGGAAAGTCAGAGCTCCTCTTGGGATTTTCAAAGGACAATTGTGATATAAAAGATATGCCTTAATTTAAAAAAATATTAAAAGAGTAGCATGAATACCAAAAAAGGAAGCCTAAAGATTTAAAATAATAATGATGATGGTGATGATAATAATAATGAAACACCTTACTGGCAACTGATAATAATATCATGTTGGAGTTGGAGTTTTCAGGGTTACCTCTCTATGTAAAGTCTAATAACTTTCCATTAAATAAAATACACAAATTAAATGGCTTTGTCCTTAAGTATAGGAGGTAAACTAAAATCCATTCTTAGATATTCTTCAATTTGGTTAGCTGAGAGTATAGAAACAACTGTCTAGCCATTTAAATTATTCTTGTAAAATTTCTGCATAAATGACAATGTCAGCTTTTGATTTAGGAATGACTTTAGGACAGCATTATAAGAAACTTAGCAAATACAAATACTATAAATTCGTTAGAAGCCTTTTAGTCTGTGCTGAATATGAAGCCTTTTAGTATGTGTTGACTGTGGTTTCATTTTCACTATAAGAGGCCAAGACACCCACTTAATGCCTCCTGTGGTGCTGAGGCTCCTTGGCCTTGTGGACAAACTCGGGTTCCCTGCTAGGGCTTACTTAGTGCATAGTTTTCTCCAGCCTTCAGAGCAAGTCTTTCATTGCTTGACTCTTCTTATGAAAACATAAGAGGTGGTTAGCTCTCATTTACATTCTTCTCTGTGTTGAGAAATACACCTGTTAAACAAGGCTTCTCTCCTGTGGTAGCTCTCTCTCCTTTCTCATTCCTGGCCATTGCCACAAAGCTGTCAGAATTTATCTGATTTGCTAGAGCCCAGAACTGTCTTCCTGCCTGCTTCCCCTCCTATGCCACCTTATACATGCACGCTTAGATATTTTCATGTGGATGAAAGATGATCATTTAAGTAACTTTGTAAATCTGATACTTTGTAAGCCTAAAAAATTAAGCTTCACTATTTTGCTTGCTTTTATGTATGTTATGGTTTTTTAAAGTGAAGTCCTAAAATCAGTCAAAATTAATTATACTAAAACTCAGAAGAAATTACACAATATGTATAAGAAAGTACTGCTTCACATAGCAAGTAAATTGATGAAGCCAAGTGATGGTAAAGAATGAGAAGTTCTAAAAACTTCAGATTAGTTTTTGATAAATTCCTTGTATGACTGATATGTCATGCACAAGGGAAACTTTATATGCTTTTCTATCCTTAACTTTTCAAAAGTGACTAGTCTTTTCCTTAAATCAGAAATGTTTAACCTGGAATACAAAACTCCTTGGACGTGCTTATGAGTTGTGTGTGTGTGTGTGTATAGATGTTCATTTTTTTTCTGGGGAGAATATTCGTATTTACTAGACTTGTCAAAGACCGACCTTTTCCCCCAGCCTAAGTGGGGGAAAATGTTAAAAAGACATTTAGAGCATCACTTCTTAGTGCCACAGTAGGATATATACCTTGACTGAATAATTTTGATCATATGATGAATGTCAAGTGCCTCTTTTTATTTTCTTAAAGATTCCATTAGGAAATATTTTCTGATTAATAATACTTTCCTTTTCATTCTACAGTTGCATTTTGTTTTTACAGGTGGTACTTTTGTATACTGTCCTCTTATTTCAACAGAGCATTAATTAAATATTTGAGTGCCTGTTCTGTGTAGTGGCTCGAGCTAGATCTTGAGGGATACCAGTTAAATAAAGTATAGATCCTATTATATATTATCAAGGATAACAGTCTTATGACAATTTTATTTCAGTTATTTCTATAGGGTCACCTCTTGATATATTTTAATTACAAGAACAGCCATACTAGTCCACTCATTTCATTATTCATTGCTTTGACAGGGCAACGAAGGATATTGAATACTGATACTTGAAATTTTGAAATATGTGATAATTTAGAGAGAGTGAAAAAAATTTTAACAGGGGAGACATACATTTATTATTCTGATTAAAGTATTGCTCAGTCGTGGGCATATACTCATGTCTTATTCTTTAGTGTTGTAGTTAAGTATAGATTCATATATATATATATATATTCTTTTAAAGAAAGCTTCATTGCATTGTGTGCACGTTTTTACTGACATGGCTCCTATCTGAACAGTATTCCAAGCACCTTCAGACTGACAGAGCTTTCTTCTGCTGTGATCCAGGTACATAGGGAGCGCCTCGTACAGAGGCATTACATCAGAGAGTCAAGAGCAAGGAATGAATTGCGGGTTTATTGAAACTCACAAAATGAAGACCACCAAGTTACGTGTGCATATATAAAAATGAGAGGACATTTTATCCTATATTGAGTTGTAAGGTTTTGGATTCTTTATTTGATGATGAAGCTTTCCCATATCTGTTTAAGAGATGCATATCATACAGTTGAGAGCACAATAACTTTAAAAAAATTTTTTTCTTTTAAAGAGGTGATACTGGAAAATAACGATATATATGTCTTTTTCTAAAAAATATAACTAAGTCATTTATCTGGTTTCAAGCTAGTTCTGCCGTTAGTGCTGCGTCTTTCTCCTCTCAGTCTTTTTATCTGAATATATACTGTGTTGTCTCCTTGTGCTGAATAGTCACACATGAAATGCTGAGTGAGCCAGTTAGACACTTTGCTGATGCAGAAGTAAAAATAGGATTTAGAGAAAGAAGTTATTCAGGGCAGATTTGGAAAAAGGCTTCATAGGAAATGTCTCACTTTTTGCTTTTGAAGGATGGCTTGAAATTAAATGATGGAATTGGAAAATACAGTAAAGGGAGCAGATTGAATGAAGAATTAGGGATGGAGATTAGCATGGTCTTTGAAGGGTCAGGAGAAGATAGTAAGGAGATGGACTTGTCTGAGGTATTACAGGTCATGTAGGAAGGTGAGGTAAGTGTGCAAAAGCTTTGATAACTAGGAAGAAGAATTTAGTCTTGATGTAGATGTGGTCAGTGGTAGAGAACGACATGTTCTTTGGCAAAGATGTAACTTGATTGCAGCGTTTTAAGATTAATACATGTGCTGTAAATTAGTACTAGTTAGAAAGTAGTTCCTATATATCATTGCTGACCAGTGAGAATAAGATGGCCTGGACACGAATAGTAATACTAGTAGGATTGCAGAAGAAATTATGAATTACAAGTCAGAATGAGATTCAGGGAAAGGCCTTTGGGTTTGACCATGTCTCTAGTGACCTTTAAAAATGCTACTTTCATAAAAAAGATACAGATGGAAGGGCAGATTTCTAGGATTCATGAGGAAATGTCAAGGATGTAGATGCAGCTGTCATTGACTAAAGACATTTGGCAACAAAGGGGAAGAGAAAAGCAAGATGCTAACTAGACAGGTTGTAGATCTTAGAAGGCATTGCTTTAAGATCTTTCTCTCTCTCTCTTTAGTTGCTAAGTCATGTCCAACTCTTGCAACCCCATGGACTGTAGCCTGCCAGGCTCCTCTGTCCATGGGATTCTCCAGGCAAGAATACTGGAGTGGGTTGCCATTTCCTTCTCCAGGGGATCTTCCCAACCCAGGAATCGAACCCGGGTCTCCTGCATTGCCGGCAGATTCTTTACCAACTGAGCTATGAGGAAAGCCCTGCTTTAAGATAAGGGAGCTGAATATTTAATGCAGAATTTACAGAGTTAAGTAAGAGAATAGCATAGATAGTATGAAAGAGAAAATAGGCTAACCAGTGGAGTAAAAGATTTCTGTAGGTGTTAGGAAGAGATACACCCAAGATGAGGTTAGGTTATGGGCTTAACTTTATTGAGATGGGCTTTATCTTCCTTTGTTGTTTGTAAAAAAAAATCTGAAAATCTAGGCAAAAGAAGGTGAGATTAGAGAAAATGAGATTAGATGAAGGTGCTCATATGAGTAATTCTTGGATGCTTATCATGTGAGAAAATGGGGGTGAAAGACTGGAGTTGGGAACCTGTTTTTTTTTTTTTTTTTTTTTTTTTTTTTAAAAAAAAAGAGGGAGAGAAAGAAAGAAGTCTGTGAGAATAAGCCTAGAAGTTCATCAGAAAGAAATTTAAGAATTGTTGAGTCAAGATAAGGATCAAATTTAAAAGAGTCAGATATGTATAGTTTTGTATGTTTTGATGATTCAACAGGAGTGGACAAAGCATGTATGCGATTTTGGTTAGAGGGTGAAGAAAAAACGAACACAAAGATGTTTAAGAAGGCAAAATTGATTGATCCAGAGTTCGTTGATTTTATATGTTGATGAGGACAAAGAACCAGTATAGTATTGTTAAGAGAAGGACAGATTAGGAGACTAGTCAGCGTGATGACCACTCAGCACTACATGACAAGTGAGAACCAGAAAAAGGATTGTAGATAGATGTCTTACATTAGGACTGGAGGTTGGAAAGAAGGCAAGCTTTCGTTACCCCTGTGATCTTGACTCACCCAACTTTCCCCTCTAGTTCTTTTGTCAAGTGTTAAGAAGTCAGACTGTGTGAGAGAGAATTGTAGAAAGCATGGTATTACCTGGGGAATCCTGAATCATGTTTCCTGTAAGTTGAAGGTGATCCAGAGGAAAACATCCCACAGTGGAGTGAACATTGCTTCCTCAAAGCACAGTAGGAGGATGTGAACACATAGTACAAGGGAAGGCCTGGGGAAAGCCAGAGATGAGATTGGACAGCGTAGGTAACCCCGGTGAGTGTGTTACTTATGATGTGAAAGGTTTAGACAGAGGAAGTAGGTGCATGTGACGAGTCTGGTAGCTTGGAGCTTTGGAGAGTCTACCCTAAGTTTGAGTTAGATAAAAATCTGGTTTACACCTATTGATACCTGGAATTGAAGGCAGGCCTATGCAGTTATAAGCTGCTTGAGAATTAGACTGAAGTACCTAGAAATTCCATGAAGAAATTCCATGAACCAGATGGAAAGTATTGTACTCGAGAACCAATCCATTTTCTTCAGGTTCCTTCACACCAGACTTCATAAAGCAGCTGTTGACTTCACTTTGTTCTTAGCCAGCTTCACATTTTATGATTATTTTCAAGGTTCCTGGAAGCTCCAACCCAACCCCTAAGAACATACTGTGCTTTGAACAGTTTGTTGTTGCAGCTCCTGCTTGGTCCTAAGACCCACTATAGTGCTGTGTTATAAGCAACAGCCTCAAAGCTTTTTTTCCCTTCCATATAATTTATAAAGCCTTTAAAGAACTCAGTACCTTTTTTTTTAAGTTGAAATTCACATAGCATACAATTAACTACTCTAAGTGTACAATTTGATGGCCTAGTAGGGCTGTTCTTTAATTATCTTAAAGTTGAATAAATAACCCACTCTGGCTGTGAGAAATTTGGCCCGTCCTTGTTGGGGCTGTGTGGTAATAGCTGCATCTAGACTCAGGTAAAAATGTTTAAAGTAACTGTCTGAGTAGTTCTTAGGCAGTAATGATAGTCTTTTCTGTCTCCATGACATTTGACTAGTACATTACAGAAAAAACGGCTTCCTTAGCAAGGAAGCCTCGCTTATGTAAGCCTCGCTCTGTGTCTGAGGGTGAGATTGAGTGGGTATGTGTGTGTGTACATTGATTTATATATATTAATTTTCATTTAAATCCTCTACTTAGTGAATATGGGAGAGGAAAAAGCCTCAGGCCATCTCCCTGTGACTTTTCATGTATTTTTTCCTTCTGTGTTCTCATTAATTCTTGTGTTTAGGATAAGAGCTGTATTCATACTCTGTCCTCTGAAGTTTTTTTTTTTTCTTAATGGGCATTAAAATCCTGTTCATATGCAGCAAGGTTATAATATAGGTGCCCACTTCACCCCGGGTTATGCTTTATCTGAACAAATATTTTCATAGCTTTTTCTCATCAGTTTTCACTTCCGCTACTGAACATATCCGTCCCATATCATACTCTTTAGGAAAACCTAAGGAAAGGATAAAGAGAAGTTTTATTATATAGTCCTAAAACTTCAGAGCTATGAAACATATAGCATAGCCTTTAATGATCCTTCTTTTGAACACCAAATAATAATAATGATATTCATAAACAAGGCTCAAAAGGATTGTGGTTTGCCCACAATCACATTCTAGCAACAGTTTGAATTTTTGTTAGCCTTCACCAATAAATATGCTCTCGTATTGAA
Organism: Odocoileus virginianus; assembly: GCF_023699985.2. Classification (NCBI taxonomy): domain Eukaryota; kingdom Metazoa; phylum Chordata; class Mammalia; order Artiodactyla; family Cervidae; genus Odocoileus; species Odocoileus virginianus. The sequence continues at coordinate 19,130,313 of NC_069674.1, forward strand.
TTTTTGTTAGCCTTCACCAATAAATATGCTCTCGTATATGTAATTCAAGGAGAAGAAAACATCAAGATTCAGAACATATCTCTTCTTTAAACTTCATTGTGTCCTATAGTTTACTATAGTAGTTCTCAGAAGTCAAGGGCTTTCAACTGTGAATATCAATGCAAATAATTAATTTAAGATGTTCAGATTGTCCATCTGTTGGCAACTGTAATTACAGATCCTGTAAGTTGCTAAAACAGCTTTGTTAAATGTGGCCTAGTGATCTTGGAGTAACTTTAGTGTGGGGAGATTAAAACTTCACAGGTACTCTTAATGTGAGTATATGTAACTCAGGAAGAAAACTTCAAGATTCAGAACATATCTCTTCTCTAAACTTCATTGTGTCTTACAGTTTATTATAGTAGTTCTCACAAGTCAAGGGCTTTCAACTGTGAATATCAGTGCAAATAATGAATTTAAAGCATTCAGACTGTCCATCTGTTGGCAACTGTTATTACAGACCCTGTAAATTGTTAAAACAGCTTTGTGTTAAATGTCGCCTAGTGACCTTGGAGTAACTTTAGTGGGGGGAGATTGAAACTTCACAGGTACTCTGAATGTGACTTAAATACAGATGTCAGAACCAAAATAAAGAGTAAAACAGAGGTGGAGTTAATTTTACCCAGGATTTTTCTGCAGTGCCAAAGAACATTTAAGCATCAACCTGCATGACTACTAGACTGCTGATATCTGTAATACTACAGAATGAAAAAAACTCTTACAGTGATGGCACCAAGATGTACTGCTCCCACACCAAAGGGGTGATCTCAGATCCATCTCTGAAGAGCTACTGTATGCTCCAGCATGTAAAATGATAGCACATCCACTGATTTTTTTCCAATCAAGGAGGTGGTTGTTTTCAGCATAATGAAAAAGAGAGGAAGCTCCACAAGGATTTAAAGTTGATAATACCATCATCGTCTCCAAGAAGAAATGCAGGGATGCTGACTGCAATCAACTTTTATAGCCTAGCGCGGTTTCCTAACATGGTGAGATCTCCTCCCAAAGACTGTGCTAGCATTTCTATTCTGTATGGAAATAATGTGTCTATGGAGCAGAACATAGTGATCTGGAATATTGCTGGGATGTTTTTAAACATTGTCATTTTATGTGTTGGCATTGGCAAGAAAACTGACACTGAAGCCATTCTTTTTTTTTCTTTATTGTGTCTATAAATTGAGTATTCAGCTAAAGGAAAAGGAGGCCCTGGGTTATGACTTCATCAACAAAGTAGGAAGATTTCTTACTGACCTTAAGCTGAGTGTTATTTCACTTACGTTGTCTCTATTAAAATATGTTTTTATTAAAATTTGTGATTATGAATTACTGATAGCCCTATTCCCTCATCCCTTACTTAGGGTGTGATTTGCTACCAGGTATGGGTTTTTGGGGGTTTTTTGTTTTTACATCTAAACCATTAACATTCACTAGTTAACCTAACCATAGTCTTCCCCAGCCCTAGTCCCAGATAGGAATGACATTTCTTGAGTCAGTGCTGCAAAACCTCACATTTAGTTTAAATGGCAGGTGATTGTAATGAAGCCTATTACTGAACTAAGCAAAGATCTTTCATAATTTCCAAATAAATACACACCCCTGCAACTTTTGTTTTATAACATGCTTTCTGGTTTTAGTTTTGCCCACTGTGAGTCTTACTCTGGTAGCTTGTGCTCACCTCTCTGTCCAGTTTTTTTTTCTTCCTTTGGGCAAAGAAGAAGTTGCCTCTTTCTTTCTCCATGTAACTGAGCACAGTTAGAGGGGGAGGTCTTGACTAGATCTTAAGGTGCACTTCCTGTGCGGTACCCCTGCAAGACCCTTGACAGGCCTGAGTTTTTCCCTTTTCAGAGGAGAGGAACGGGCTCTGTCAGCTTCCTGAGTGTTCGCTCAGTGCCTCTGTGGTCATTTACCTCCCAATTTCCTTCTCAGTCAGTCTTTTTGTTCTCTCTTAAAAATCAAAACAGCACATTTAAGCCGAAAGCACAGTCTGGGTTGGGAGTAGATTGAGTAACAGATGTCTGATTGGTAGACCTTTGACTTTGCTAGATTGCCGTTATTCACTTGCTTTTACTTCTAAGTAATTCTAGCTCTTTAAAAATACTTTCTGGACAATACTATTGAAATTCAATGTTTCACAAATCATATGTGACTTTTAATAAAACTTAATTTTTTTCCACTAAAAATTCTAGTTCCGTATACAGCTCCAGGAGATTGAGAAATAGGAATTGTTGTTTCTAATTTATATTTAAGACTAAATATATAATTTATATTATATTTTAAGACTGTTTTCATCTGGTCTTTCTTTCCTTCCTGCTTTCTTCAACGCTGATTGAGAATTGGTCTGTCAAGACTGTCTCTGGCATTCTTTGCCAGTTGAACTACAATAAATCATAGCCAAGGATGAACTCTTAAATATATTTTTAAAATAATTTTTAAACTAAGGCCACTTAGTGAACCTGATGGTAGGCATATAGCTGTTTAAATTCATCAGCAGGTAGGCCTTTAGAAATGCTATCCTCCAAAGGAATATTATCTTTTATAGGTCTGAAAAGAATACAGTCTTATTAGGATTAAATCTCTTTAAATTGAGGCATTATTTGAAAAATTGAAAGCAAGAAAATGTCTGTATTTTCGACAGTATAAATAGTAAGGAAGAAAAAGCAGACTAGTCTTTTTTTTAAGATCATAAATTTCACATATGTATGTGAAAATAAAAGAATAAGTAAATTTCAATTTATATTCTTGTTTTGAAAAATCAAATATTTATAAAACAACCTCAAAACAAATTTTAACAAATACCTCTGGTTTGTGAAAATAGTACAGTGAAGAAGAAAGATGTATGCTGATCTGTTTGGTTGGAAGTGTTTATTACTATGACCATATCCATTATCTATTTCATTTAGTTTTAGTATAATAATGAGGACTTTACTTCATTTCCTAAAATAATCGTTTTTCTAAAATCAAGAAGCAGTTTCTTATTTTAATGCCTAAAAAGATAATTTTCTAAAAATAAAGCCCATAGTTAGGTTATATTTCAGAGCATGGAAAATCACATTTCAGAGCATGGATAATTTTTAGTCGTCCTTTGAGGGTATTTTTGTGTCTTTGATATAAACCCTTAAGATAGGAGCCATCCTTCAGAAAAAGATGAGACTGACTGATCTTCAGTGTCAAAACAAAAGTGAGCTGTGTAATAATCAAATGAAGTAAAAACTTTAGTGTTTTTAATAACTTTTAGAAAATTTAGAAATCTTTAAATTTGAAAGATTATGAACATAAAAAGTCTCAGAAATTTCAATGGCCATACAACCCTATGAGGATTCGCTGCATGTGTGGCAAGATACTTTGGTCTGAATGCAAGCCCGAAGGGAACTTACACTCTCTTAAAAAATATTTTATTGGTACTAAACAGTCGAAAGCTATCACTGCTTTCTTCAGAATAACCAAACTCCGGTGATCTGCTGAAGAAATAGAAAATGAGCAGAACAGCGTGAAATATAGGACGCTGCTGCAGAATGTTATAGCATCAAGCCCCAGACATAGCCAATAAACGTTTGCTGAATGAAAACTTGTGGTTGAGAGGGTGATGTTTGCTTTGTATCTGATTATTTCTGGAGGTATGCAAAGCCTGGATCTGGATCTGCTTTGTGTTAAATCTGGACTTGTGGAGACATTAATCAGATTCATTTACAAATAAGTTATCTTATCTCTTGGTTGAACTGTGATCCTCAGTTCAGTGTTAGGATTCACCTCACCACTCCATAATCAGTCCTTCTCTACTTCTGAACTCTGGAAATTCAGCTTGTGACTATTCCTTATTTTTCCAAGACCACCGTGCTCCCTCCTCCATACACACAAGCTTTAAAAAATTTCACCTAACCAATAACCCTTCTTACCTCCAGTGTCTCATTTGTGATACTCACAAACATGTACACACAATTCAGAAAACCTTTATAAATAGCTTATTTTCTAGAACTCTGCTTACATAAGTACTGAAGAGCTACTTGGGGAACTTAGTACTTTCATAAGCAGAGCGCTCTCTTTAGGGAACTTATGATTGTTAAAAAATGTTTTTTTCTTGGCTAAACCAAAATCTTTTTCCCATTTATGCTTCTTGTCAAATATGTGAAGGTAGTATCCACTTGTCTAATAACTTCTCGACGTAGATGAAACATCCTTAGTCCTTTTAACCTTTTCACATTTAACATGGTTTCTAGTTCTCTTTGGTCCATTTCTCCTCCACATATTTTGACATAGCACTGAATGGCTTGCTTGAAATATGGAGGTTATACTTTAATAATCCAGATGTGATTAGAGAATCTACTTTTTCATTAACACTTTTCTTATTACTAATATTTGTATATTCCTTTATAGTTTACACAGTCTTTTTATAAAAATATCCTTTGGAGTATATATTATCCCTATTTTGTGAATGAGGAAACTGAGGCTCAGAGCGGTTATCATTTGTGATTGGCTCAGTGTCATACAGTTGCTGATTTGGACATTTCGCATCTATTTATGTGGGCTTAATGTTATTTTTTAAAAATTCTATTAACCCAATTGTTATGAAATGGTGTAAGTAAAACTACTAAACCTTTTTTCATACATGTGACTGGTTAGTTAGATCTCTTCCATCCTGTACTTCCCAAATGTATTTTTAAAAATCTGAATGTAACCATGTTAAATTGTGTGTTTGGATTTGGTGTAGTTAGAGTGTACCCTTGTTTATATATTACCATCTTAACAAGTTTATCGTATGAGACTATGTGATTATAAAGTGAGAGATAAATGTTATTAGTAACATTAATAGTGAAGAGTTTAAGGATTTTGATTTAAGAATAGTTGTAGTTGTAATTATTGATTCTGTCATCTCTAGAATTGGCTCTTTGTTTGCATGTTTAAATAAACTGTGTGGGTTTTGTTAAGTATAGTAAGAAGCATGGAGTCAAAGATAAGCCAAGCACTATCTCAGGAACTTTCAGACTAACATACAGTGTCTTAAGCTCTGTGACAGTTCATCTAAACACTGCTGTCATCCATGCTGTACTTTAGAATCTTATACCAAAAGATTACCATTACCATTAGAAAACTTCCAGAAACTGCTGAATTCAAGATATATCATAGTTATATCCTAGAAAGTCTGTCCAAAGAATAAATTACTTTGATATGGTTGGTTCTTTATGGAAATACATTTTGGCTTTCATCGGCAACTCTATTCCATTTGTTTTATGGGATTGATGTTTTGGTGGGATAGAGATGGAGTTTAGCTGTGAAGTCTTTGAGTTTGGGCAGGCAACAGAAGAAGAAAGGAAATGGATCCCAGAATTTAGAAGCAGGACATTTCCAGTGGGAAACTATTGTCAGTGGAAGCTGCCTTCACAACTGCTGTTCACCTCAAAGTTAAACTTCCTGTATATTTCATTAGGAAAGGAGCTGAGGTTTTAGTCCAAAATGTTGCGTATTATTTCTCATGAAAAATGACCCCAAATGCAAACCAATAGAGCAGTACTTGTAAAACCTCTCATGTTCACTTCTAAAGGAATCAGGTATCTCCCAATCTGTTTCAAAATTTTCCCCAGAAGCTTTTTGGTAAGCACTTAACTTACAGAGCCGCCTTTTCTTTCTTTCCTCGTAATTCTTTTAACAATGGTTTTGTGATGACGTCTCTGAGGATGAATACCCTAGAGTAGAATCCATGTTGCACTTAGAAACTTTAAGCTTACTGAAACTGAGTAGATATTTTTTCACTGTCTTTGTATCTCTTGTGACTTACAGTTCTCTCTCCACGTTGCTTACTCTGTCCTTTCTGGTTTGAGGATCATGCTCTTTTATCAAGAAGATGGAAGGAGACAGAATGAAGATGGAACTGCATAGCTCTGACTTTCCTCAGGACTTAACATTATGACAGGCTGAGCCGTGGCCTTTTCCTAATTTTCTTCTATTCCAAACTTAGTTGTTGGTTTTTGCTTTTTTTTTTTTTTTTTTGCCTTTAGCATTTTTCACAAGCTTCAGATCATTATGGATTCTGATTTTAATCCTCAAGGATTATGATACTCTTATCCACAGGTAGGTTACATAACTCTATCCAGGTTTTCACATCTTATCCCTTGAGACTCTCCCTGCACAAGAACTAGTTTCTTTAGATTTTGCCCCAGTTTATTTTCCTTATTATTTATTGCATAGTCAAAATGTTCATATTTTAGCATCTTCTATGGTCTATAAATCACTGCCTCCTATAACCATGGGACCACGCTGACCCACCTTTCCTTTTTTTTAAAAAAGAAAAACAACCTTTAGAAAGATGTTTTCTCAAAAAAAAAACAAAACAAAACTGGAAGCAAATGTTCAGGGCTCCTCATTTAGGAAACATTAAATACCTCTTGAGGTTCAGAAACTGTTCACTGTACACAAAGAGGATCAAATCAAGGCCTTTTCTGAAGGAACCCACAGTGTAGTAGGAAAAAACTGACAAGTGAATGCAGTTCACGGTGGTGGTTGCAAAAGTACCCGGGATGCCAGCCATCCAAGCACTCCATCAGTTAGTCTCATGCCTGGCTTCTTAAAGTCCTAAAGTTACGTCACATGCTTTTAGGGCTTCTATTATATTCACAATAGCCAACCTGTGCTTTGTTGGTCAGAGGTCCAGAAGAAAATTTTCCCTCTGTTTCCACATTGGGAAAGGAGGGGGTGGGGGTCAGGAGATAAATTTTATCAGGTTTATTTTCTCTTGGCAGATTCAGATCTCAGAGATGTCAGGGTGTTTGACATTCTCCATGTCCCCACAGTTTTATAATTGGGTGAATTCATATTCTTATGGATCCACATATCTTCTTCTGGGTGGTAAGCTCCCTCAGTCATCCTTGGATGTCTTCATAGGGCTTTTGTTCATGGTTCTTAGTTTCATGCTCACTTAAATGCTTGCTTTCAAGCTTCCAACTTCAGATTTTGTCAATTTCTTACACTGGATTTTTGTCCCTCCCCATTGTTTAGTTTTGTGTATTCTGGTTCAGGTTCACCTAATAATGCTTCTAAGAATGTATTGTCTTCTCCTCCATTGACTTCTCAGTTACCTTTTTCTTCATTCTAAATAAGGCTTTATTTATATAAACTTCTTTCTATGGGTACTTTTTCCTGTTGTGTTTGTTTGTTTTTCCTTAAATAGATTTTGCTGGTTCAGATCCTTAGTAAAGCAAACATCTAAATGTTTTCCCAGCTCTAGTTAAAGGATCTGATTCTTCCCCAAAAACAAAACTTACAGATCCTTGTAGGAACATTCTAGAAGAGAGAAGTACACGTTGTGCAAAACACGTCTATGTATATTGTACCATGTACTGTGTTTTGTGATCAGCTGCTTCTGCTGCTCTCTGTTCAGTATGGAATGACTTTCCCTTTTCCATATCAGCTTCTCTTCCCCTGAGCTTCTCCAGCCATCATTTATCCTGCATGCAGAAAGGTACAGTTGTTCATTCTCTTCCTGGTGCCCCACAGGACTTTGTTCATATCACAGTACTTACTATCACATGCCATATCGGTTTTTAAACATGTCTGCCCTCCCCTCCTCTTGGCCTGTGAGTCCTGCCGAGACACGGACTGGATAGTGTGCCTGTTGGTGAGAACACACACACTGGAATCAGAATGGAAATGATTGCTGACTTCAGCACTTTTTAACTGTTCACTCACTGTGCACTTTATGTACTTGATATCCTAGCACCAACAATCCACTGGGCTACATAGCAGTTTCATTTTCCAGAGTCAACTTAGTCTCCTCATTTATAAAATGAAACTACTACTTAACCCATTGGATTGTTAGTACTAGGATATCAAGTACATGAAGTGCATAGTGAGTGAATAGTGTCTAGAGTAGAAAAATAGATAGAATATAGCTAATAGGCCTGTTGGAGAAGACTCTTGAGAGTCCCTTGGACTGCAAGTAGATCCAACCAGTCCATCCTAAAGGAGATCAGTCCTTGGTGTTCATTTGAAGGACTGATGCTGAAGCTGAAACTCCAATACTTTGTCCACCTGATGGGAAGAGCCGACTCATTGGAAAAGACCTTGATGCTGGGAGGGATTGGGGGCAGGAGGAGAAGGGGATGCCAGAGGATGAGATGGCTGGATGGCATCACTGACTTGATGGACATGAGTTTGAGTAAACTCCAGGAGCTGGTGATAGACAGGGAGGCCTGGCGTGCTTCGATTCATGGGGTCGCAAAGAGTCAGACACGACTGAGCGACTGAACTGAATAGGCCTGTTTACTGTCTCATGCGCATAATGTTAGAATATCTCTTTTTTAAAAGTATTCCTTATTTATTTTGGTAAAGTGGATTTTAAAAGTTATATTTATTTGTGTCTTAACATCTCAAGCACTATTGAAAGCATATTTTAGTGGCCTCTTCAGAGAGGCCTTTTGAGCCCCCAGACTTAGCTGATTCCTCCTTTCAGAAGGATTTGCATCCCTTTTGGTAGAACAGGTTGAACCGCTGCATTATACAGATATTATGTAAATAGGCCTTTTCGGGGAAAGTGGTTTTTCAGCTCCACTCAAGTTGGGTCTTTGACTCAGCAGGTATCTTGAAGCAGATCATGTTTCTAAGATGCTGAACTGTATGCTCAAGAAGGTAGAAGACAGCCTCTCAGGCCTGTCAGTAGAGCTCTGTGAGAAGACGGGAGTACACGTCGGGGTGTGCTGATCAGAGCACAGCGTGCGGCTGCCGCAGTGCGGTTCAGACCACGGTAGTCTCGTCCAGGATCGTCTGTGGGGAAGACTTGGACTTTTGAAAGAGTAAAAAGTAATTGAAGAGATCAGGAAAGCATTCTAGACAAGGAGAAAGGAAGGAGGTAAAGACAGTCCAGAAAGCCTAAATCATATTTAGCTGATCCTCAGGGCCTCTCTTTTCCTGTTTGTGTCATTTCTGCTCTGAGTTCTTAGAATGTGTGGCTTCATTTAATCTCTACTTTCAGATCTATTAAACCTTTAAGATTTTGTGCCCCAGCAAATGTGCTGTGCAGTAATGGTCTATTTTGCTTTTTATAATGAGCATAATTCTAGAAAATCTGAGGATCAGTTCTTTTTGTTCAGATGGAATAACTTTTTTAAAATAAACAGCTGATTTTATATATCTGTTGGAAAGAATTCACTCACATTTTAGTTAATAAATTGAAATGATTATTGTGACTTTTAGAGAAAAGCATGCCTATATCATAAATGCTTTCTTTTAAGTTCTGATAAGAGAAATTTTGTGTGCTCTTTAAAGTTTGGTTTTGTATATAGGACAAGCATAATTCATTTCTATTTCAGTTGCTTAGAGATATGTTGAAGTTTGAGAAAGTTTAGGATTTCTTGAAATCATATACTGATAGAGATAGACTCCATCCCCAAACTCCTAGGAATTAATATCTAACAGGGCTGGAGGAGGGGGGGAGTTTAGCAAGGGGTAGAGTGACTAAGACAGGCCGTACTCGGCTGTCCTAAAAATGAATATTTGAGAGTCTAAGTGGCAAAAATTAATCATAATGGAAACTAAATTTCTGATGGACAGCCCCTTGTACCAAGAAAGATTTGTTTCACTAAGTAACTTACCTTTAGAAGTAGCCTCTGACTTTGAACTATAAAGGACAGCAGTGAAGAAAAGGAAGATTAAAGCTTTTTAGAAAACAAGATCAGATTGAGGAGACTTTGGGGAGTAGCGGTGAGAAGAGGATTAAAAACTGAAGAGCAGAATAAACTCTTTTAGGAATGTTTTGGGACTGGAACTCTCAATGACTACTTCCCAGTTGAGTTAGACTGCTAACAGAAATTTAATTTGAAATAAGAGGTCTCTGGTCCTAGCGACTGTAGGCGGGAACAGAATAACGAAAGGATCAGGGCTGAATACGTGTACCAGTTGTCCCTGCCCAAACAGGAAAGTGGAGAAATTGGTAGATTTGTGACTGTAGTTGCATCTAGCTAGTTTAATTAATAAGACCTATGTGTTTATAATAAAAAGACCTTGTGGAGGGGAACCAAAGAGAAGGTAGAGTTTAAGAATGCCAAGTGGAGATAAAATTGTGACCTGGTGATATATATTGTATTAGAGGAAACAAAGACTTGGAATAGCCTTTTATTTTAGGATTCCCCTTAAGTGTGTTTTATTTCACCGTGTTACATACATAGACCCTCTGTCTTCTATCTTAGCAGGTCTTGTTTTTCAAATGCAGTCTTACTTGCTACCCTGAAATAGATGAAATCAAGAGGTGGGAGCAGATGCGTTGTCCTTCTACCCTTATCCCCTTAACTTCTTCCTCAGTGGCTCCTCCGGTGGTTTTGCAGTCTGTATAACCAATTTGAAAATTTCTCTCTTAGATAAAGATTTCAGGCAAGCCAGAAGAAATCATTGGCTTATCACCAGTGATGATTTATCGTAAGGAGCAGATTTCCCCACAGTCTTGTTCTCTGTAGCAAAGTTTTGCATTTTATAATAACATATGGCAGTTAACCTGAGGAACAGGAAGGAGAGAAATCCCCTTGACTGCCGTAACGCGTGCTCTTACCTAAAGCCATTCATCTTTTCCTGCTCTTGATTTTCTGTGAAAGCCCTGATGTCAGAACACAGCTTCATTTGATTTTGTAATATGTTATAATCATTGCTTATAAAATGTGTCTTTATGTGTATTTTCTAGCAAATAGTTGGGCTAGGTATATAAAAACGCCAAAGATAGTTTTAACCTGTCATGGATTTTTCAGGCTCAGGGCATCTGTGAACTTTTAACTCCATGAATGAGAGACTGCAACTCTTTTTCACCCACATTTCTACAGGTGTGCCTACCTAGCCTCTCTTTTTACTAAACTTTTATAGCATTTGTTAATCATGTACAACCCCATGACATTTCTTCTGTTGGTTTTTCAGGCTGCGGTTGTTGAACTTTTTCCCATGTTTGCGTTGTCTCACCATCTAGACGTTAAGCTGCTTAAGAACAGGAGTTAAGACATAAGGGCTTTGTCCTCCCTGCGTACTGTAGGCATTCACTAAATAGTTGCTTTGATTTTTATTTTGGCAGCCTTAACACATACATTTTCTGTTGTTGCTAAAAACTAGACTTGTCATCTTGCTTTAATGTGTGATGACTGGCTTGTTATGGACCGAGTCTTAGGCTATCAGCAAACTGGCAGAATTTTAACTATAATTTCTTCCTTAATAAAATGTGTTCTGAGCTAGGTAAATCGAAGTATACTGATGTTTCTTACACAGTGAAGTATGAGAATGTGAGAAGGCATCTTGAAAGTACTTTAAATTCTGTCTTTGAGTTCTGTTCTAAAAAATAAAACTACTATAAACAACTTCACCTGCTCTCCTGCCCTCGAATTATTTAGAACTGAAAATAGTGGTTTTGTACATATTTGAAAATTATAAATTGAAACTAAAATTTTAACATCATAAAACATTTAAACATATCAGCAATCCCTTAAAAATACACAATCCTTCCCTAATGTATTACGCTGTGCTGTGTTTAGTCAGTCAGTCGTGTCTGACTCTGCGACCCCATGGACTGTAGCCTTCCAGGCTCCTTTGTCCATGGAATTCTCCAGGCAAGAATACTGGAGTGGGCTGCCATGTCCTCCTCCAGGGGATCTCTCCAACCCAGGGATCAAACCCAGGTCTCCCATAGTGCAGGCAGATACTTTACCGTTTGAGCCACCTGGGAAGCCCAATATATTATGCTGCTGCTGCTAAGTCGCTCAGTCGTGTCCGACTCTGTGCGACCCCATAGACAGCAGCCCACCAGGCTCCCCCATCCCTGGGATTCTCCAGGCAAGAACACTGCAGTGGGTTGTTGCCATTTCCTTCTCCAAATGTATTATGCTACTTCTAATATGTTAACACTAAAATTAGTATTGTTTAGTATAAAGTGTGTTCAGTGACATGATTTTCATTGTAGTTTGCTTATGGTAAGTTTATTGTTGTTTATTTATTTGGCTGCTCCAGGACTTAGTTGTGGCGTGTGAGATGTAGTTCCCTGACCAGGGATCAAACTTGGGCCTCCTGCATTGGGAGCACAGGGTCTTAGGCACTGGACCACCAGGGAAGTCCCCTGCTTGCAGAATAAACTTAAAGGTTGTTCTCATGTCTTGTTTGTCTTTGTACGTGTTGGTGGTAAGAAGGCTTATTAGTTAGGTTGACTGCATAGCACCTCTGGGAGAATGCTGGATGTTAGCTCTACATTCCTGGGAGGAGACTACTGTGTACAGAGCCACTTTCTGGCAACTGGGAAATGTTCTTACGTTGGCTTTTCAGAAACTACTAATCTATTCAGTATTGAGTATTTTAAAAAAAAAATTGTTGTTAGACATTTATCAAGTAGTAAATAGGCTTCAAATTGCTTTTCCTTCTCTTGAAGTGAAGTGGCTCAGTTGTGTCCGACTCTTTGCAACCCTGTGGACTGTAGCCTACCTGGCTTCTCTGTCCATGGGATTCTCCAGGCAAGAATACTGGAGTGGGTTACCATTTCCTTCTCCAGGAGTTCTTCCCGACCCAGGGATCGGACCCGGGTCTCCCGCATTGGAGGCAGACACTTTAACCTCTGAGCCACCAGGGAAGCCCTTCCTTCTCTTATTTGATCCTTATAAGAGAAAAAAGCAGATGTTATAAAATAGGGTCCTGGCATATTAAGAGACTTGCATGCATTTATATGTTCAAGGTTATGTTAATTACGGTTGCCTTATAGAGTCCATCTGCAATTTTCAGCCCAGTGTTTTCTCCATTACAGCTGTTGACTTGTACATAGTGAATTTATATGCCAGTGTGAAGTCCTGTATAAGCAAAGGGAAATGAAGTCGCATCAGGTTGCTATTTAAAAGGAATTGTGTATTCGAATGGAATTATTTAGAATCTTAGAAACAAAGGAATCAACTTCCTTTGTGTTGGTGGTTGTCAACAAGGGGTAATTTTGCCTCTCCACACCCCAGTAGCTATTTGGCAATGTCTAGAGACATTTCTCACTGTCAGAATTGAGGGGGGGGGCGCCCGCTGTGCGCAGGAGCTACTAGCATCCAGCAGTGCTGCTCAACACCTCCAGGGCAGAGGACAGCCCCCGCGCAGTGAGAAACGAACTGTCATTTCTCCTGAATGTCAGTTGTGCCGAGGTTCATCTGCCCTGCTGTATGTATTGCAAGGAGTGGAATTACCAGGAGCCCTCTCAGCCAGAACAGATTTTGGGGTGGGAGTGTGGGCGGGGAGGTAGAGTAGGTGATTACAGATGTGGCTGTTGAAGTTTTGATGGATTTATCTGATTTCCTTTTCCTTGGCCTTTCTTTGTGCCAACACTTGGCATAGCAATAGTAGAGAAAACAGTGAAGAAAACTTCTTTTTGCAAGCAACTGAGAAGAGTGGTCCCATACCCTGAGCTAATGATGTCAGTCCACTTCCTGTGACATTTGCAACTTCACTGCAAGCCAGCCATCCATGCTATTGGGCTCCCATGCTGTCTAGGCACATACATGACTTTGGGTTTGGGCAGGACTGTGAGAATTATAAACTAGCCAGTTTATTTCCCAAGGTATTTTATAATCATAGTTTGCCTTGGGAGGATCCACGTTCCTTGCTGTTTCTATATCATGTGCCGTCTGTGAGTGTCTTTGGCTAAAATACTCTTGCTGAATTTCATTAGCCTAAAATCAGAGAAAATAGATGTTATTTTTTAGAGGATTTTTTAAGTTCACAGCAAAATTGAGTGGAGTACAAAAAGTTCCCATATACCTCCTGCCTGTGAGCAGATATCTTTGATTTTATTGTAATACTAATTTTCAGATAAATACTAATTTTCAGATAAATTTTATATAGATGCAAATGTTATTCTGTTAATGCAGAGTTCCTTAGTTCCAGCTTTCACTAAATGTAAAGCAAAAGTAAGGAGAAGATGGGTTTTTACTAAGTTACGGGGTTTTTTTTTTTTTCCCTGTGAAGTAGAAGAGGGAACCTCAGTTTATCTTAATAGGCTTCTTGTTGAGTTTGGCTACCTAAAGTTCTAGGGCATTCATCTTCCTTAAAGTTTCCCCATGTAGTTGTACATCACCTTTTTATATTGGGGAGATTTTTTTTCCCCTCCTGTGATGTTTTCCTTATTTAGAATTCAATTTTGGATTAACTGAAACCTTGAGAGTCCCTTGGACTACAAGGAGATCCAACCAGTCCATCCTAAAGGAGATCAGTCCTGGGTGTTCATTGGAAGGACTGATGTTGAAGCTGAAACTCCAATACTTTGGCCACCTGATGTAAAGAGCTGACTCATTGGAAAAGACCCTGATGCTGGGAAAGATTGAGGGCAGGAGGAGAAGGGGACGACAGAGGATGAGATGGTTGGATGGCATCACCGATGCAATGGACATGGGTTTGGGTGGACTCTGGGAGTTGGTGATGGACAGGGAGGCCTGGCATGCTGTGGTTCATGGGGTCGCAAAGAGTCGGACGTGACTGAGCAAGTGAACTGAACTGAACCAAAACCAAGTTAAGTTAGTTATTCAGTCTGACAGTGTGACTACTTTAAAGGTTAGAATGTGCCTTAGCCACCAAACCTTGTAATTGAGAGTGTTCTAGGACTTTATTAGTGTGATTTTGTTAATGCCTCATGCAGTTGGAGCCAAGAGGAGACTGATGGTTGTGTTGTCGATTAGAATTTTTTCACCCTGGCTGCCAAGTCTCATTTGTTCCTTTAGTGAAATATTTCTTCTCCAAGTTGTGACTGATGGACATTCTATAATGTTTCTGTAATTTTTTGCTTCCTTTTCATCATGGGTCTCACAGGCCCCTGGGATTTGCCTTAAACATTTAACTTGTTAAGAAAGCTAAATAATAGTCTATACAAATACAAGGCAAATAGTCTATACAAAATCTAGAGCTTGGTGTTACTTAAAAAAAAAATCTCAGATAAGGTCTGGCTTTCAAGTGTTGACTGTATAAGTTATGTGACTTGGACAAATTATTCTAGAGTCTGTTCCTTTATCTGTTAACTGCACGCTATTCCTCCTGCTCTGCATACCTCAGAACATGAGCAGCAAATGAAATAATGACTGTGAGAGTGCTTTGTGAATTGTACAACGTAGTGCAAGTGTGAGGTAGGATGCAAATAGAAGGGTGAGCCTTAGGAAATTACACTGATGGCGAACTGGAATTTTGTTTGAAGAATTTATTTTCCTTTCTACTGACTCGTATGGTGTTGATTGCTTTTTCTTCATTTTAGTAAATTCAGAGATGACTTACTGCATTTGGTTGTAGTTTCTATCTTCTTACAAATAATGTCATTAGGGTTAAAAGCGTCACTGACTGAAACGTTTTAATTTAGCATAGGTTAGTGATTGGGGCAAGGGAAAAATTATAAAAAGAAAAGTAAATTCACCAAATAGCCTAGACTGTACCTGATAAAGTGTCATTGTCGTCATCATCATCATCATTAGTGGTGATTTCTCATCAATTCTGTAGAACTCAGTTTTCTGTGCTCTTCTCAAGAGCTGCAGTTCGTAGTTTGACCTGCCGTCCTACCCTCAGTAAGACGGTTATTCTAAGTGGTAATTACACTTCACCCTCCCCCTCCCCCAAGCGATCAGTTATATGCCATGTGGATTCTGCATGGTAGCAGATCAAGTGAGTTTAATCACAATTTATGAAAGCCTTTTTATCTTGATAGCATCATATCGTATTTGATGCTATTTATAAATAGAACCAGGGAACTAACCATAGGACTCCAGGTCTTGTGTTGTAAATGATTGGTAGAACCGTTAAGGACAGAGTGGGCAGGCCACTGGAAATGATTCCATTTAAAGGGTAGCTTCGCCCCTGCCTCCTTGGCCTTTGTGACTAATGGAAAAATACTCTTTTCAGATTCAAAAGCCTATTCATTACGCCTTTCTCCTCCAAAATACATGATCAGTTTTATAATCAGGAAGAACTTAATTATTTTTTTTATTGGCTTATGTTTGTTTTTCATAAAATGGCATTTTTTTTTTCATTTAATGGGCTCAGAATACAATCCTATACTGAACTTCACAGACTTGCTTTTTTTATGTATAGCATAAATCAGCTCAGCTGGCTACATGCCCCACTAACTGAAACTTCATAATGTAGCTGGAACCAAATTATGCTCTGGAGCACTGAGTCTTTAAACTGGACTGTTGGCTTACAAAAGCAAATGGTGAAGCGTCTGTCAGGACAGGAAGCTCCCTCTTCTGATCCTTGAGCAAGTTTTTCCTCACTGATTTCAGGGGCTCCGAGCTCATGAGCAAAATCCTAACCAAGTTTATCTTGCTAGGACAATCTTTTCTAGATGCTCAATAAAGAAAGAATAATTCTTCTCCCGCTTAACCACGAAAGAACAACATATGTTTCTAACGTCAGCTTTTTATTTTTTTTTTATCTTTCATTTTTTTGTTGGTAAATCTCCCAGACAACAGCAGTTCTGTAGAGAGTTTAAATATGAAGGAATGGCAGGACGGGCTAAGGGCACTTCTACCCAACATTAACATCAACTTTGGTGGACTGCCCAATTCTTCCTCCCCCTCCAACGCCAACCACAGTGCACCAGCGTCCAACACTGCCACCACCGACAGCCCGAGTTGGGACCGCCCTGGCAGCTGGACAGACCCAGCCATCATCACAGGTAACTTTCTCGCTCCTTCAGCTCCACTGACTGCCATTGGTTTGGTTTTTTAGCACAGATGTTCTAAAAGCAGAGGTCTCGTCAACATAATCTTCCCCCAAAGTCACAAGTGTGTGGCAGCTTCTTTGATCCTCTGGGGTCACGTAGCCTCAGTTGTTAACTCTGTTGGCCTAGTTGTGTAATAAGGCGTTTGGTACCTAGGTTGCTTCCTTTGATGTCAGTAGGTGCTCACGTCTGACAGCATGCGTGTATTTTGTAGGTCTCAAAGTTCAAAAGGATCCGACTTATCCTCTTAAAGGAACATACTCCACTTTAAAACATAAAGCTCTCTATTATAAGGCTATCTGGTCCGTGTATCCCTACTAGAGAAGGAGAAGCGCAATTGGGAAAAACAATCTTGGGGACTGGTTTTTGCAACTCCACCTCTGTGACACAGGGGGATAATGTCTGTATAGTTGAAGAGGAGGCGTGGGTTTGTGTGACAATAAATCGTGGTCGTTGTGGGTGGAGGATAAAAGCAACGTAAGCCTGAGAATGTCTTATTTGGACGGAGTTGAAAATTGCATTTCTTTTTGGATAAACTAAGCTCCTTAAAATTTTTGGTTTGATGACTTTCTTATTTTCTCTGCACAGACTCACCATCTTCCTTCTTGTTTTGTTTTCTCTCCTTAGGTATTCCAGCATCTTCAGGAAACAGTTTAGACTCTCTTCAAGATGACAATCCTCCACACTGGCTAAAATCCCTTCAGGCCCTCACAGAGATGGACGGCCCCGCTGCCGCCCCGTCACAAACCCACCACGGCGCCCCCTTCAGCACACAGATCCCTCTGCACAGAGCCAGCTGGAACCCCTACCCTGCTCCTGCAAACCCTTCCAGCTTTCACTCCCCACCCCCAGGCTTTCCGACAGCCTTCAGACCCCCCAGCAAAACCCCCACAGATTTATTACAGAGTTCCACACTGGACCGCCACTAGGGAAGGAGGAGAATTCATTAGAAAATGCAGGATTCGTCCCACCCTGTTTTCTCCCTCTCAGCCCACCCACAGCTCCCTTCTCATCTCTTACGTTCTGAAGAATCCAGTTCCTGATCAATTATTTTTTTCTCCCTACCCCCAGATGCAATGCGATCACAGGGTCATTACCATCTTTTTTTTTAATGTAAAAGTTTCTGTTGATCCAGCATTCAAGTGACACTGTTGAATGTTTTCTAAAAATGCCTTTTTAAGGAGGAAAAAAAAAGTAATCA
Source organism: Odocoileus virginianus (assembly GCF_023699985.2). Taxonomy (NCBI): domain Eukaryota; kingdom Metazoa; phylum Chordata; class Mammalia; order Artiodactyla; family Cervidae; genus Odocoileus; species Odocoileus virginianus. The sequence goes on from NC_069674.1 coordinate 19,148,222, forward strand.
AAGGGCAGTCTCGAAACTTAGAAAATTACTGTTTGTCTGTTGCGCATAATAATGATATAATCTGCTTAGCAGAAAATGACGATTAATCTATAGGAAAGGTGAAGTAAATGCATTATCAACTGCAGAAGTTTGAAAACCAGGTTGAAATGAGATTGCTAAATGCATGGGGGAAAGCAGTGGTCCTGGCATCCATCTTGTATTCAGCTTATCACTACTGCAGGGAAAATGCTTTTAATTTAATTTTTAATTCTTTTGGCAAGTTGATGGAGCGGTCTTGATTGTGTTGTTAAGCTTAAGAATTTATTGGAAGTTGATGGAAAGATAAATTGATCTGTAGTAGTAACTGGCCTGTTGCTAAAGAGTTTATAAGGAGGGGAGAAGTGATTTTTTTAAAGGAGAAAAAATTTTGACTTTAGATTTAAAATAAATTCAGATGTTTTAAAGAAAAAAAGTATTCACAGATTTAATACCTATGCATAATATATAAGAGCTGAAATATAAGTGATTTTGTCAATCTTTCTCCTCTGTCAGAATCTTTTTTTCTTTTTACCGTAAATTCACCTGACTAAGGGCACTCTGAGATAGCACTGCTCTGGGGCCATCTGATCACCATCAGGAGCAAATCTCTGACCTCCTTGCCTGCAGCTTTTACTTAACCCTGTAGTTTCTGGACGTTTGTGCAGTATTGAAAAGACAGGAGAAAAGAAAACAGAAACCTGGTTATAACCTGATGCTAAAACTAAAAAAAAAAAAGGAAATGTACCTCTTTCTTCAGAATTAAAACTAAAATCTTAAATAAAACAGAAAACTTGATGATGACCATTGGGTTGTTCTTGTTTTTGTTTTTCCATTTTGTTGCATGTGAATTTGAAATATTTTGTGGTAACAGTCATCGGGTGTGTCCATGGATTTTACATCTTCAGCAATAGGGAAGGTGGGTTAGAAGAAAAAACTAGAAAAAAAAAGTAATCTTACTGTCCAGCGTTGCCATGTGTGATGATCAGCCCATCTTATCTTCAGGAGTTCCTCTTCCAGTGGCTTTCAGTAGAAGATGCTTCTTTGTGCTGTTGCATTGTGTGGGCCACACCTTCCCAGCTGAGAAGCCTCATGTGCCACAAAGGAGCACATAGGCTGTGTCGTGCTGAGACGTTGGCAGTCTCGGGGAGACTGGCAGGACCAGAGCAGGCAGGGTGCCATCCAAGTAGCATCACGTGTGCGTGCTACGACGGGAAAGAGATCGGGAACACTGATGCAGGAAACCCACAGAGAAGTCTTTCGTGACCAACTGTTCTAGGGAGGACCTAAGAGGGAGAGATAGTCACACCACTGACCATCGGAGAGGATGAGGTTGCTAGAAATCTGCGTCATTTGGGTTATATTCAGAAGTTCAAAGCTGGAGTTGGTATATTTCCAGCTACCTCCATTAAGCATATCTTTGTGGGATGAATTAAGTAAATCTTTTGAGATTTTACGTTCTGGTTTTTTTTTTCGGGTTGATTGTCCTTCTTCTTACCTTTAATATGTACTTCAATTTGATACCAAAAATTTTTTTTAATAATCTTTGAAGAATGTGAAGCAGATTGTCTCAAATACATGTCACCACAAGTAGATATGACTGGGTGAACAAATTGTGTTTTAAAAAATTAACCACAATGTAACCTGTGATAGGAGAAGACTAAGCTTTGCTTCAGTTGCCTACATCTTCCAGTTGCCTAAATCTTCACTTTGTGCTGCAGAGTGGTGGCCCAACACACAAGTAATATCAGGTAGTCGTGAATTATAATCAAGGCTTTGGGGCATTCAGGCCAGGGGAGTTGGTATATCAATAAAAATGTAAAAGGAGGGCAATTCCATCTTGCATGGCTGTGCTATGATTGTGTATGTGCTTAATGAATCATACATACGGAAGACCTTATAAAATATATAAATACCATTTAAAAAATAATAAAACCCTACATGCCTACCACCTAAGTTAGAAATAGAACCTATAATATCGTGAAAGACCTCCTATCTCTCCCTTTCCAATTTTCTTTCCTTCCCATCAACAGACAACCATAATCTTGATATCTGTGCTAATCTTTCTTTTTAAAATCTTGCCATGACATACATATCCCTGAATAATGCATTGTTTCATTTTTTTAAAAAGCTAAGTTGCAAAGCAAAACCTAAGTGTGTAAAGAAAAGCAGTATTATCACCATCAGATCCAGGCTTTTAGAAGATAAACAGATTCTCTAGGTCATAGTTTGGCTTTAGTTTCACTGAAAATTTGTAAAAACCAGTTCTGGGGAAGACGATGCAAGGCCATGAGTGAATCCTGGAGAAGGATGCCAGCGGGGCATCTGACAGGGCTGCCGTCAGCTTGACCCTGGGCGTCTGGCAGAGACACTGATGCAGTGGTCTGCTCTGTTTCCTGTGTGTGAGCTCTCTGGTTTCCCTCCAGTCCTCTGAGTTGATCAAAGCCCAACCTATGGGAATGGGATGGTTTAAAGGAAGCGTCAGCTGATCGATTCACCAGGGCATGGAGTGGAGAACAGAAATCTCATTAGATTTGGTCAAAATCAGATAAGTGCAAAAAAGAATCTAGACCAAACCAATTTAGGCGGTCTGCTGGCATAACAGCAGTAGGAATCTTGGTACTGACAGCCCTCAATGTCTGTCTCTGGGCTCACAATTCTTAGATCTGGTGCACTGCTGACATTCCTAGTGTTCCCTTTACCTGTCTCCTTTCTTGGGTCTTTTCCCCCCTGTATTCCTATATGCCATATCTTGGTCTTTTTTCCTCTAATTTTGTTGGAGTGACATCTTCCAGAAACTCTTTGAGAAATGCACATGGGAAATAAATATTTTAGTATTTTCCATACCTGAAAATACTGTTTCAGTTGATAAACAGTAAATTGTTGATACAGAAAATCGTAGATATTTTTCCCTTTAGAACGTTGAAGGTCTTACTCTCTTGTCTTCTTGCTTTAAGTATTACTGTTAAAAAAATTCAAAGCCACTTGTATGTAGTCCTTTTGTCTCTCTCTCAGGAAGCTTGTAGAAATTGTCTCCTGTTCCTTGGTATGGGTCTATGCTGAACACAGTGGATACACACTAGGTTTTTAAAACCTGGTGACTCACGTCCTTCGTTCTAGGAAATTTTCTTGACTTATTTCATGAGTGAATTTCTTGCAGTTATTTTCACTGTTCTCCCTTTCTAAAAATGCCCTTATTCTGGACTTTCGCCTTTTTTTTTTCCAATTTGTCAGCTCGGTCTCTTGCTTTTCTAGGAAGTTTTATCTCAAGTTTGTTTATACATGTAGCTGTCTTCTTGCGTTGTGTCTGTTTCTCCCAGTTTTACCTCTTTGCTCTGATCTCTGTCTTTCACATTAGAGACTTTGCAGATCCCTGGTAACTCTTGATATCCGCTCATGAATAAGACTAAAAAGCTGACAGGAAGTTTTGTAAACAGGAAGGCATGCCAACTTTGAACTTCACTTTGGGGAAGTCTGGATGGGCTGTGTTGGGGAAGACCTATTGTCAATGTCTTTGGGCTTTTTCTCCTGGGCTGGTCAGATTGTCTAGAGAAGAGTCTCATGGTGGCTGGTGAGGGTCTGAGGCCAGAGCTGCTATGGTAGTCTCTGTATTCATTATGAGAATGTTTACTTCATCCTTGTTTTCAGTCCTTTTCTCTCCAGAGATTGTCTCCAAGTAAATACCTGTCCATTTAAGAAACATGTGGTTGCACTATGGTGTGGAGTGGGGGATTGAATCTAGGGAACTAACTTCTTGAAACAGCTTTCTCAGTAAGCTTTATTTTAGCCCCGCCCCACACATTTTATCCGTGGTTCTCAGGGCACCTGGCACGGGCAGTGTGTGCCCTTGAGGGTTCTGTGGTGTGAGTTGTGTTGGGTCTCAGCATTCTCTGCTGCTAGCGTGAAGTTTCTCATCAGCCAGGTAACTCAAACTGCTGCTTTCTTGGTCACCGCATTTTGCTCTGTCATCTCCTCTCAGAGTCTCCCTGCTTTTTTCTTTATTCCAAGTTAAGTATGTAGGTTTAATCTACCATCTTAGTCCAGTTTTGTGCTCTGATTTTGTAAGCTAATCAGCATAGTTTTTTAGGCAGTAGAGGAGCAAGCGCTAGCCACCATGTTGTGTATATATATATATATATGTATTATGTATATGGTTTGAATGGCACCTGCCCACATGTTTGTTCTGTTAACCTTGAAGTGGTTTCTCTCTTTTCAGTATCCTCTTTTCCAATGAAGCTCTTTTGATTTACAATCATTAGTTTGTTTTCCCAAAGCTTATCATACAGGGGATTATTTTAATGATTAAAATTTTGACCTAGATGTCCACATTTACTGCAGTTTTAGGGGACATAGCAAGTCAGATGGATGTGGGTCATTTTCTAGGCTACCCTGAGTTAGAGCAATTCTGGAAATTGCAGAGGAGGAAATAGCCTCCCCTTGGCGCTGTATGGATTATATTTTGTGAGCAGGTAATAAGTGTCAACAGTGTGTATCCACAAGGATTATGCCATGACAACCCATAACAGAGCTGAATAGTTAGCACTCTCCACCACCTGCCTGAATTTAAAGACATAGCATCCATTGCACATGTTATTCAAGTTTTCTATCAAGGTTTTACCATAGTCATTTGATTTAAGGTCCTTATTATATTTAGGGTATGTAAACTTTAAAGAGTTGACAGTTTATATACTTAAAACATAATCATGAAACACATCCTTTGTCAGATATGGCTATTTCCACTCGAGATCTATCCAAGTGAAAGATGACTGAGGACGTTAGCATGAATTCTTTAAAAACCAAATACTTATTTTGTCACAAAAATCAGTACTCAATTCTTTGTGCTTAACACATTATTAACTTAGTCTAGACATAGCTTTTAGACATGCGGGCAATTTTCTACTGGAAAGAACTGCCTTTGAAAATTCATTTCTAAAATTGCCATTGAACAAATTGATTTAAAGAAGAGAGTACATGATTATGGGGGGGGAAATGCCTTTAAAGGGTAAGATATCAGTTTCCATTGGTGGTAACCCAAATAATTTGAGAAAGAACATAAACATTGGCCCAAATGTTCAAGGCACATCTCAAGAATTGGCCATTCTAAAGTATTCAGCACTTGCTCCGTCTCTGAAGGAAACTGAGTGTGTTATGTGAGTGTTTGTAAATGGAGTCCTTGCACTTCCTTCTACAGCTTCCCTCCAGAGTTGATGGGAGTAGGTATATATGACCAATAGAGGTTAATAGTTCAAACAGAATATTTTTGTGTAGGCTGGGTGATTTTAAAACTAAGGCTTATAAATAATTAAGAGAATTTAAAGAGAAAGAGCCAACTCTAGAAAAGACCCTGATGCTGGGAAAGATTGAAAGCAGGAGAAGGGGATGACAGAGGATAAGATGGTTGGATGGCATCACTGACTCAATGGACATGGGATTGAGCAAGTCCTGGGAGATGGTGAAGGACAGGGAAGCCTGGCATGCTGCATGCAGTCCACGGGGTTGCAGAGACGGACACGACTGAATCACTGAAAAACAACAACAAAGAGAAACAATGATCTGTGGGATATTTTTGTTTTCAGCTTTAGTATTTGCAAAACAGATAACTATTAATAAAATACCTAAGGTCCAGAAGATTGCATACAGTCCAGATGTGAATTCCTTGGTTTTTATCAGTCTCCTTAATATGCAAAAACTACGTAAACAGACCCAGAGAAGTTGAGTCTTGTCCTGGGTCACAGATTTAATAGCAGAGCTAAGGCTTGCTATCACCCATTCTCAGCTGCATTTATCCATTACTTTGCTCATCCTCCCTTTCTGTTCTGAAACTCCAAGTGTTTGCCACCTTTCTTGTTTATATTTGTAAAATGACTGAGATAAGGATGGAATTGTCTGCTTCGCCCTTGTTTTATTTTTCTTTCTTCCTTATTTTAGCAAAGTGGTGGTGAAATGAAGGGTGTGAAGAGATACTGCTTGTCCCAAATCATAGAGTGTGAGTCAAAGGTTGGTTGGGAAATAGAACTCTGAGGGACTTCTTGACTATGTTGTGCTTATGTTGAGTTTTGTTTACATAGACTACCAAGTTAGCCACTGTCTCCTGGATTTGGGGCAGATAAGAAAAAGGAACAAGGTAATTGTTTTCAAATATTTGAAGGAAAGTTATGTAGGAGAGGAAAAAGGATGAAGGACACAACTAAGTCTGGGATGTGAAGGAGAAATTTGAGTTTAATAAAGTCTAACATTTGTTTCCAAACATCTACTTTGGGCTGGGCATTATGCCAGGTGCTTCAGGAGGTACAAAGATAAGATGATTCCTATTTTCTTACTCTGAAAAAGTCTGGATAGTCAACTCTAAGACTGTGGACTTCTCCAGTGGTCTAGTGATTAAGACTTCATGCTTCCACTGCTGGGGGCACAGGTTCGATCTCCAGTCAGGGAAATGAGATCTAATATGCCACCCTCCAAATAAATAAATAAATAAAAATTAAAAACTAAGACTAGATGTGATGTCTAATATATGAAATGTCAAACCAGCTCAAAGAAATGTGAGCTTTGGATAAACTAAGACTTGGGTGGGGACACAGCCTGAACAAAGAAAGGGCTTGTGATGAGATTGCATAGGCCATGTTTAGGGACTGCATCTCAGTTTGGAAGAAACCTGGGATTGTGCAGGGGACTTGTGAGAAAGAAGGTCTGTAAGAGTCCTGTACTCTGATTTTGTTGGAAATGAGCCTGTTTCCAGTTTCTGTTTTGGGAGAGAGACATTATAAGATTGTACTTCGTAAATACACAGCCCTAGGCAGGAATGATGAAGATGGGAGAAACACTGAAGTGAGATTCTTTAGGTTAATGAAAAACCCCCAAGAGTCTGGGGTTTTGCCTCAAAGGGACTGTTGATGACTGCCTGAAATTTTCTATGAAATTAGGTGTGTGCATGTGTGTTCCATCAAAACATAGGAAAGTCCACAATACAATAAAAGGTCTAGCTAGGAAACAAGAGAAATAGTCCAGGTGAAGGTTACTGATTAATAAGGGGTGAGAGGATGAGAAGGGGAAATAATTCAAAAGATATTTCAGAATCTTGAATTTTTCCAAGTGACAGATTAAGGATTAAAAAAAAAAAAATCCGGAAATATGTTGAAGTTTCTAGAAGTTTCCACTAGACTGTAAGTTCTAAGAGCAAGGAAAACATCTACCTGTTTGTTTGTTTAGGCCATACCAAGTGGCATGTGGGATCATAGCTTCCTGACCAGGGATTGAACCTGCCACCCCTTCAGTGGAAGCACATAGTCTTAACCACTGGACCACCAGGGAGGTCCCCATATCTACCTGTTAGCCATGCTAGTCCCAGCGCTTAGCAAAAGGCCTGGCACATATTAACCTCTCAATAAATGTTTACCTGAATGAGAGTAAAATTTAGTATGGCTGTGGTTTGCAGCCAGATAACTGGAATAAATAATAAATAAATAAATAAATAACTGCATTGTGCTTAAAAGAACTGTGGACTCATGAAAAGGAACTAGTTTGAAAAGAAGGTGATTTTTATTGAATGTGTCGAGTTCGAGGATTTCATCAAGATGGAAGTGTCCAGGAAATAGTTGGAAATTTGGATGTGGAACTTGAAAGGAAAAGCCAGAGGTAGAAAGTATAGTTTTGGAATCATCTTTATAGTGGAGAGAAGTGAGATAGAAATCTGGGGGGAAATAGAGATGAGTGATCTGACAAAGAACTGAGTATATGGTGTCAATGTAGGACTGTTTCTAGGCAAGACTTACTCAAAATGGCATCCTGTATGAGGCTTTCGTCAGGAAACCAGGGGTTTCACAACCCCCAGGAAGGCTGGGAAAGGAAAGGCTAGGAGGACCTCTCTGGCTTGCAGGAGATCTGGAAGTGCTGGGGTCCGAGGAAAGCCTTCACCCAAGAGCTCCCTCTCAACTGCCTGCAGCGCTAAGTTGGTGATTCTCAGGAGGCTGCGGGAAGTGGCCACCAAAACCCTGTGTTTGCCAGTGGCCAGCGACCTGCCCATAGCTGCTGATTCTAGGAGTAAGACTTTTTCTTTCTCACCTTTCAGATTTCACTTTTGGGCCTCTTATCAGCAGGGCCTAGCCTGGGATCTTGTTGGAGGCACTCTGAGAACTGTGATGCAGAGAAAAGGGTAGCAGGATGTGGGGCTGATGGTTAATTGTCAACAAAGCTGGCACCTGTGGTTCAGAGCAGCTAAAATGGGTCATGTCACTTCCCTTCAAAACTCTCCAAAACCCCCACTCCCAACACGTTCATAATGAAGTTTAAGTTTCACTAGGGTGGTAGCCAGTGCCTTCCCAATGCACAGTGATATTCTGTGTTTCACAAGACTGTTCCATGCCTTTCTGTTCTCTCAACTTGGAATGTCCACACTAATCTCATCTTCACCCTGGTAATCTGCTCCTCGAGGCTTGCTCTCAAGTTCTGGTAGTCCTTGGTACCTTTCTTACCCTGAGTAATGTTTTCTTTCTTTTTGTCCACATGTTCCCAGGGCTTACCATACTGACTGCCATTTTATTGGCATAAATGAGAGAAGGAAAGAAACTTTGGGTGGTGGGCTGCTATTAAATTTTATTGGTAGGTGATCAGTAATGATCTTCAAGGGACTGGTTTTCATTCAGAGGAGGTATTGAAAATCAGTTGCAGTAGGTTGAAAAATGAATAGGAATTAAAGAATTAAGAGACATGAATGGCCAAGACGTTTGATGAAGAGATGATGACAACACAATTTCAGAGGCCAAATTAGAGTACAAGCAGCTTCCTGCCTGCTGCCACCTCCGCCTCCGCCTGTCCCCGAGGAAGCCATAAGCCTTTTAGAAGTCAGAGAAGACAAAACTACCTGGAGAAGGAAATTTGAACAAGAAAGTCGAATTCAATCAAGAGTACGTGTGGAGGTTTACTCATAGAAAGAGGGATTTTTTTTTTCCTCCAAGATATTAGTAGTAGCAAATACGAGAGAGGGTTTCGAGGTTAAAAACAAGAAATCTTTTCTTTTTTTAACATATATATTTTATTTAAGTATGGTGGTGGTTTAGTCACTAAGTCATGTCCGACTCTTGCGACCCCATGGACTATCGCCCACCAGGCTCCTCTGTCCATGGGATTCTCCAAGCAAGATCACTGGAATGGGTTGCCATTTCCTTCTCCATTTATTTAAGTATAGTTGACTTAAAGTATTTCCGGTGCACAGCAACATTTCAGTTATACACAAGACAAGAAATTTTAAGAGAACCCATAAGCTCAGTATAATGAGGAGGCCAGGGGTAGACTCGGTTTGGAGCTTAACCGACAAAATGTTTAATTAGCACTTAGAAAAATGTAGCAGGAAGCTTTAAAAAAAAAATGGATAAAAAGAGTGGTAAAGAAGTAGCAAGGGCCTAGTTGAGGTTAGCATATATCTGAAATGGACCCAATCAGAATAATTTGATGTCGTCCCCAAATACTTAACAGTCTTACAGCAAAGAAAGGCAAGCAGGCAGTAGAGAGTACCTGGACTTTTAGGAAATAGACATGGCAGAAACCCTGGGGTTGGTGCTTTGGGAGAGTGGTGCTCTTACCACCAGGTTCGGTCCCAGAGAAGGCCAGCCCAGGGGATGTTCTTAAGCCATGCGCCGGTCTCCCGGGGCAGGGCTTGCTGCCAATGAGGCTGTGCACACGCACTGAACAGTTTCTTCTCAGGGCAGAGCCGAATGCGGGGGGCGGGGTTGGTGGTGGTGCCATACCAACCAAGAAGTTGGACCTCTCCCTGATCCCGAAAGCTGCTTCCAGCGTTTAAGATTTTATGATTATTTTAGGATTGCTGTAGAAGTTGGCAATCTCCAGAATTCAAAGCTGAGTGTAAAATGTAATAGACTATATGCAGAATTATTAAAATAAAATTCACAATAATCAAATTTCATATATTGATTTTCTTCCAGTGGTATCTATGTTCTCTTGTTAATAGTATGCCCTTAATTCTTTTTTTTTTTCCACTCAAAATATTTCTTGAGCCAGAGGTACTAGGCTATGATATGCTCTAGGGATACAGTTGGTAATAAAACAGACATAACTCCTTCTTTCTTAGAACTCATACTTGAGTGATAGTGCTGACCATTAAACAAACAGTTCAGTAGTGACTATGCACTCATATCAAAAATGCAGAGAAAGGAATTCTCTAGTGCTTCAGTGGTTAGGACTTCCACTCATGGGGTCTGGGGTTTGATCCCTGGTCAGGGAATTAAGCCCTGGAGAAGGAAATGGCAATCCACTCCAGTATTCTTGCCTGGAAAATTCCAGGGGCAGAGGAGCCTGGCAGGCTACAGTCCATAGGGTCGCAAAGAGCTGAACATGACTGAGCATGCATGCACATCAGGGAATTAAGATCCCACAAGCTTTGTGGCTTGGCGAAGAAAAAAAGTGCAGAAGAATATGTTTATCACCTAACAGTAAGGATAGCATTTATAAGCAAAATGTAAGACCCAAAAGAAAAAATATTGATTCATTTACTAAACCTAAATTTAAGACTTATAAAACAAACACTATAAACAAAATTAGATCAACAATAGACTAGGGGAGAATCATTGCCACGTATGTATTAATAACCATAATCTAGTTGAGAAACCCCTCATATGAAACAGCAAAAAGTGCTACTGCTGACTCTATGGCCTTGGAAAGACCACTGTACCAGTGCTGGCCTCTTCATCTACACATCAAGATCTTTATACTCATGTGGCCATGAGGCTTGAATGAAATATTGTAAATGAGCATGCTTTGAAAAGGAAGTACAATGCAAATGGCAAGAAAGAGTGTGTAATGATTTGTTGCTAACGTACTTTCTTCTCCTGAGATACTGCTGTCAAGTGGCAGGCTGATGGCTGGGAACATGGGCATGCACTTATGGTCATGTGGATTTCGTCAGTGTCAGTCAAGGAGCCTCCTAGACAGCCCTCCACAGGCCACACTGCATTGTGACTGTCACTCCCCCTGGGAATAGCACCCACAGTTCCCTTTCAAGAAGACCTTCAGTTGCAGTGACTTCTAGGTTTGAATTCTGCTACCAACCCTCCTGGGGAAAAGCCCCTGCTTTGGGTTTGATTGCCTCAGACGATCAAGATGACAGCTTTGAGTAATTACCCTTATTATATTTGACACTTAAAGAGCTTCTAGTCATAAGCAGCTGTTGTGATAACCACTGTTATTCCAGGGTTTCATGTTGGGAGCAGATGCTCCTACACGGTATATGGTAGGGTATCTAAAGTGTGTTTCAGAATCCTGTATCTAAGAAGACTTTTAGGGACCACCAAATGTGTCCTTATATATCAAAGAAGGCTGGGACATCCCTGGTGGTTCAGTGATTAAGACTCTGTGCTTCCAGTGCAGAGGGTATGGGTTCAATCCCTGGTCAGAGGACTAAGATCCCACATGCAGCCAAAAAAAAAAAAAAGAAGGCTGAATTGTAACCCCACATAGACGGATGAATATTTTGCTTGTTTATTCCTTGAACTTACATTTTACTTAGTACCCACCAGCTAGAGTGCCCTAAAGGAAAGGAAAGGATATGTTCTCGACCACTAAAGAAGTCACAGGCTCGAAGGGAGACTGACATTAATATTTCTTAAATATTTTGAATGAGAAATATAAGACATAATAGAAAGTACATAAAACCTAGATGTGCGCAGTGATCTAGCAACATGGTGGAGGGAGGGATTGGATCAGTATTGGAAGGTCAAGGCCAACTTCCCTGGGGAAGAAACACAGAAGCTGGGCTTCAAAGGATGAGTAGAGCTTGCTAAGTGAAGCCCAAAGGTTTGAAGGAGGGCAGAAAGGACAGAGCGGATATGATATTCCAAGCAGAGGAGGTGGCAGGTGCAGGACACTTGAGAAAGGCATAGGAGGACTTACCTGGTGGTGTAGGAGTAGCAAGAAGTGATGCTGGAAAAGTAGGTGGTGGCCAGGTTTTGAAAGGCCTTGACCACCATCCCAAAGACTGTGGATTTTCTTTTGTAGTCCATGTGAAAGAGTCTTTTCATGTCTTAGAAAGGTAATTTGGATTGTGCTGTACCGAAAGTGTTGCAGAAGAAAAACAAGATGTAATGTGTGTGTGTGTGTGTTAATTGCTCAGTCGTGTCCCCATGGACTGTAGCCCACCAGGCTCCTCTGTCCACAGAATTCTCCAGGCAAGAATAGCAGAGTGGATTGCCATTTCCTTCTCCAGGGAATCTTCCAGACCCAGGGATTGAACCTGCATCTCCTGCATTGGCAGTTGGGTATTTTATCACTGTACCACCTGGGAAGCCGTGTACATAATGAAACCAGTTAAAAAACTACTGATGAATTGCAGGATTCGGGTTGACATATATACACTGTTGATACTGTGTATAAAATAGATAACTAATGAGAGCCTAATATATAACACAGAGAACTCTACTCAATGCTTGGTGGTGAGTAAAAGGGGAAGGAAGTGAAAAAAGAGCAGATACATGTATCTGTACAGCTGATTCACTTTTGCCATACAGCGGAAAGTAGCACAACATTGTAAAGCAACTATACTCCAATAAAAATTTAAAAATCAATAATGAAAAATTGTAAAAACTGCTGAGAATAAGCCAGACACAAAAGGACAAATATTATATGATTCCACTTACATGAGAGGCCTAACATCGTCAGAACCGTAGAGAAAGCAGAATACTGATTACTAGGGCCTGGGGAAAGGGGGTGAGGAGTTCCTGTTGAATGGGTACCATTTCAGTTTGGGATGATGAGAAAGTTCTGGAGATGGATAGCACAGCAGTATGAACGTACTTCATGCCACTGAACTGTACACTCAGAAAGGATTCGAATGGTAAATTTCATGTTATGCATATTGTACTTTAAAACAAAGAGAAAGAAAGAAAAACAAAGCATTTGTCCTGGTAAGAATGTGCATATGCATCTGAATTGAGATAATGAGTTTAAAGAAGAAAAGAATAATTAAATCTTCCCCCAGTAAGAGTGATTTAAATTGAAAAAACATTCCTGAGAGGTAGTTGCCAGGACTTGTGTCTGGGTGAAAAGATCAAGGAAGAAGGAAGCAGAGATGACAGAGGTCTTTGGTTTACACACAGCTGTGTGTGTGTTGGCTGAAGAGGAAGGGAAGGAGGAGTTTGATGCTGGGTGGTATAACCTACAGTGGACAAAAGACATGTGTTCATGCACACCCGTGCACGTGCACACACACACAGGATATCAGGGAAGAGCATAGTGTTAGAGATGACACTTCAGGGGTGGGTAGTATGGAACTGAAATCATTCAGGGAAGAGTGAGGAGAAAAAAACAAAAAGAGAACCCTAAGCAGGCTTTTGGAGAACATCAGCTTTGTGAGACTGGAGGAGACAGAGAGGAAAGAAGAACCAGGATGGGGAAATGGCTTTATGGAAGCAAAGAGAGGAAAGAGTATCATGGTCAATTAGGTCAAACGCTACGGAGGTTAGTTAGGATGACGACAACACAGTTGGCAGATTAGACGTTTGGAGTCACTGATGACCTTTTTGGAGGGAAGTTAGCTGAGCGATCACAGAGGGGTAAGAAGTGCGTGGAGTGTGAGGACATGGACGTGGTCAGCAGAGAGTAATTTTTCTGAAACATGTGTGAGATTCTCCATCTCCTTTGCAAATAACACTAGAAGTTTTATCATTAACCCACACTCTTCATTATATACGGCTCACGCTTCTGATTTCAATGAGAAGCCGACTCAGCAGGGTGGAGCTGTGAGCTGAGTTGAGGCCCGCTCTGCTCTGCCTGTGCGTTTGAGCACAGAATCCCAGGAGGCAGAGAATCCCAAATGCAAGCCGGCTCCCAGGTTGTTATGAAGGTGCGAGTGTCAGGGTGGAATGACTGGACAGACTTAGTCACAGCGCGTCAGTGGGATGTGTAACCCATCACTGGGCATGGGGTGCATAGGCCTCTGTGTGTGTGTGTGCCCGGGGCCTGCCCATGTCAAGGGTGCAGGGTCCCTCAGCCATGCTCCTGACCTGGGCAGGCAGCCTGTCTTCTCTCCAGAGGTTTATAGGGACACAGAGTATCCTGTTCATTCATCCTCACACCCATCTTAGGACATCTTCTTCCTTAAGTTCAGTTCCCTTAAGGCGCAGGATGCGGTGAGTTAGAAAGATCTTTCTGTTGACACGGGGACCGCTGCTGACGGGGACAGAGCCTGCAGTCGGATCTCGGCCGGGGGGCTTGCACTCTCCAGCCCATCCTAGGAGAGGTCTGGATTGGGCCCCAAAGACGATGGGACGGAGAAGACAGGACGGATGGCTGAGTGAGCGACAGCTCCGTCTCCCGCCTCGCTCACCAAAGAAGCCGGGGTGGGGATGGGGTTGGGGGAGCAGGGAGAAGTCTCCACAAGGCTGCCTGCCCAGGATCCCTCCCTGCTGGCTCGGCAGAGCAGGAGCCCAGGGCAGCAGGGGTCATGCTCCTGCTCCTCCCGGCTCTCCGGGGATCCCGGCTCTCCTGGTCCCAGCCTCGGGGAGGCATGTCTTGCGAGGCCAGAGCAGAGCGCAGGCCCCTTGGCCCCTGGAGCTGCTGGCAGGGCCCCTGGTGAAGACTCCCGAGGGGAAACTCTGGCCTGCCGATTGGCCTGAGGAGGCATCCCTGCAATGAAGGATGAAGTGGGAGAAAAGGGAGGGAGGGAGACAAGATGGACCCAGGACACCATCTGCGCGGGCCCGCCGCGGGGTTGTGTCTTGGCGCTCAGCGCTGTCTTGCTCTCCAGACTCGGATGTTTTCTCTGCTTCTGGGGGGTTAGCCTCCTCCCCCGTCTTCACCGGACTCGGGGATGGGCGCTTTTTCCTATGGCATGTCCCTCCACTGCTTTCCCCCGCCTTTGAGGATAAAAGCCAGTGAGGGCAGTCTGCTGCCCGTTGTAGCTAATCACCAGTCACACAGGGCGCTCCCCACTCCTGTATTACCAGGAGCCCATTTACCGTCTGATGAGAGGCACTGATTGGCTATGGGAGTCAGGTCTGTTCTCGCCGTCCCCCTGTCATCAGGCAAGTGGAGTCCAGGTAGCCACCCGGTCACTGGGCATCGAGTGGGCAGAAGGGCCGGGACGTGGGGCTTGAGGGAGCCCGCTCAAGGCCCAGGCACGGCTGAGAGGCTGGCTGCATAGGAGGAACCAGCCAGCACCCTGGACAGGGGGGAGGGTGGCCGGCAGGAGGCCGCTCCAGGGGACGAAGCCCACCTCTGCAGGAGCCGAGTGATATTGGCCACTGACAAGTGAAAACCAAGCCAGAGGACTCTAAGTCACCGGTAATAAATATGGGGGCAAGAAACCAGTCACTGGATGCAGACTCTGGGCCTCAGGCAGCACCCTCAGCCCATCACTCCCGGGTGCTGGTGGTGGTTTGGTCGCCAAGTCGTGTCTGACTCTTTGCGACCCCACAGATTTGTAGCCCACCAGGCTCCTCTGTACGTGGGATTCTCCAGGCAAGAGAACTGGAGTCAGTTGCCGTTTCCTTCTCCAGGGGAATCTTCCTGACCCTGGGATTGAACCTGAGTCTCCTGTATTGCAGGCAGATTCTTTACCAACTGAGCTAGAGGGAAGCCCACCACCCCCTGGGCTGAAGGAAAAATTCCAGTATGGTGGCTTGACCTCACAGTGACCAGGACCACCCCCTTGGTGGACTGCCTGGGCCTTCAGGCACACAGATCAGGGCGTGGTCCAGCTTGAGACATTCCCTCTGAAAGCCCCAGCTATAGGGGTGGTGAGTTGATGGAGTAAAGGGCAGCACGGTAGCTCTGCGTCCCCAGCCCAGCCCTGTCCATCAGCCCCACACACCTCTTCCTGTGTAGGGCCACCTCCCTGGGTAATACCTGGGGAGAGTGGAGAGAAGTGGGCTGGACCTGGGAGAGGCACTTGGGAGCCAGGAGTGGCTTCGTGGGCTTCCCTTGGGGCTGCAGATGTCACATGTCAGGCCCTTTTGGCACCTTCCAGTCAGCTTGCCTTTCCTCCCCACTCCAGGAGGTCAGCACCATGGACAGGACTCAAGCCCAGAGCTGAGGAGATGAGCTCTGTTCAGGGTTCAGGCCAGTTGGAGCGAGATCGTGATGATTTCTCCACTGGGTGTCACTGCTTCCCCTTGCTCTCCATCACACAGGCTCCGCCTGACTGCAAGGTCAGGACGCGAAGGAGGCCCCTCCCTCTCTGCCAAGTAGGGAACAGGGAAGGAATTATCTGGGTCAGTCGGGAGAAGGCTGGCTGGGAGCCCTGCGATGGCTTTTTAGTCTTTGATGCTACTTAGCAGGCAGGACCCCACTTGACCTCAGCGGTAAGATTGGGTTGGCTGCACTCTGCCCTGCGGAAAACATCCTCGGAGGGCTCAAGGGTTCCTTGAGGCCCTGGCCAGTCCCACTGGCGTTGAAAGGGTTCACAGTGTGCTGGCCCACCCTCAGGGACTCCAGATTGCAACACTGCCTCCCCAGGGACAGAACAGCACAGTGCAGCCTTAGCTGACACCCCACTCAGCACTGGGGCCCAGAGAGTGGCCTGAGCCTGCCTGGAAGATGTCAGAGCTGAAAGGAGAAAGGCAGTGGCCTGGGCCCCGGGGCTTGTTAGACGGACTCAGAGGAAATGCCAGAACTAAGAGAACTCATGTCCAAGAGAACAGCCCTCCAGTCCTGCAGAAGTCATATTTCTGAGCAGAAAAACCCACAGGCATTTCTATCACAGAGCATCCCAAATGATCTCTGAAGTCACTTGGCAGTTCCCACTGTCCCCAAGTCGGGGACACTTCGTCTTCACTGGCCAGGCCTAGAGCTGAGTGGGGGGCTTCCCAGGTGGCACTAGAGGTAAAGAACCCACCTACCAAAGTAGGAGACATAAGAGACAAGGGTTCGATCCCTGGGTGGGAAGATCCCCTGGAGGAGGCATGGCAGCCCACTCCAGTATTCTTGCCTGGAGAATCCCATGGACAGAGAAGCCTGGCGGGCTACAGTCCACAGGGTCACAAAGAGTCAGACATGACTTTGCACGGATGCAGAGCTGAGTGAAGCAATTTCTGTATCTCTATGCCAGGAAACAATTATGGAAGAAAGTGTGTCATCAAGTGTAAAATCAGCCAAAGTGTCGTCTGCTGGGACTGTGACCTGGTTTCACCCCCAGCAGAGCCATCCTTTGAATGGCTGTGGGAGCCGCTTCAATGGGGACACGCAGGACAACGGAAGAGAGAGCAGGCCCGCGTGTAACCTCTGCGCCTTCAGCCCCACCCCCTCCAGTCCTCACTGCACACCCTCCCCCATCCCTCCCTGAACTGACAAGATCCGGCAGGACATCTTTCTTTGTTCCTCCAAAATCCATTTTGTTGGATTTTTTTTCATTCAAGTCATCTAAAGGGCTAAGGGCACAAATTGCGTTCCCAGAGTGGTCACTGGCCTGAGAACACTTTTCTAAGCTAATTACTGGAGGTGTGATGACGGTCCAGAGTGCCAGGCTGTTTCTGTGTTGGGGAGCAGGATACTGTGTTGCTGTTGCATGAAAACAACTCCTTTTGGGTTCAGGAGACAATGGGAGTCAGGGCTTCACTGCCAGAAGGGTGCCTGGTGAGGCTGCTGGTCGCCGTGTCCGAGGCAGGAGGGAAGGTCAGGCCTGAGTGACAGGTCCCTCAAGAGACTCTTAAACAAGGGTTCTCCTGGCCTGGGTCCTAGTTTATTCAAATGCTCCTGCCATGACTTGGTCATTTTATGCTACTCTACTTCTGATTTGCCAGGCTTCTGAGCCTCCACGTACGTTTTTAAGAGTGTCTGTTTTAAGCCTAAAAAAGTTTGGTGGGGGGGGAGGGGGCTTGTGGTATATGGGATCTTAGTTCCTTGACCAGGGATTGAACCCGTGTCCCCTCAGTGGAAGCATGCAGTCCTAACTACTGGATCCTCAGGGAAGTCCTTCGGCCTAAAATTTAACATGCCTGCCCCAGACACCTGCTTTTAATGAAAGAGGTGTGGTGGGTCTGGCTGCTTGCCTCTCAAAAACTAATAAACAGGCCAGGTTAGTGGAGAGGAGAGTTTGCTTTATTTCAGATGCCAGCAACTGGCGGGGGGCGAGGGGCGGATATCTGTGCAAAAGCCAGCTCCACCCTTACCCCCTAAAAAGCAGGGGTGAAAGCTTTTATAGACAGAGTGTTTCATGCAGAAACAGCACCGTCATCTCTAACAGTCATCTTCAAATCCGTCATCAGTGGTCTGACCAGCATCATCTTGGTTGTTTTAGGTACAATTAACCTTCAGTTCCAGGGTCCGTTTGTTCCCATTTCTTTGTGGCCAATTCTCAGAATTGTGGCAGCTCATGTCCTGGGTACAGTCTGGTCACCGTGTGGTTAACTTCTGCACCTCGTGTTCTAGTACCCATAAGACAGCTCCCAGGATATGGCTCAGAATATTATCTACAGCCCTTGAGAAATAGCTCAAAGTCCTTGACTATGCTTAAAGACTACATTGTTATTATTTAGTCTCCTTTGACTGTTCTCCTTTGTTTTTATATGTTCTCATTCCTCTGATTAAATTATTCTTTGACTAAAGTTTTTCCATTGACAAAAGGCAGGCAGAGGACATGATGGGGGGAGTGGCAAGGACCATTGGAAATCCTGCTCTGTTTCACTGCCACTGAAGCTATTATTACAATGCCTTTTGATTTCTACCTGCCCTGCTCCATCATTTCGAGTTTATCATCCTTCCCCTGCCCCCATCCTTCAAATACACACTCACAGCATCCACCAGAGACCCTCTGGTCAATGGGGGTGTCTTGGCCACTAAAGTCATTTCTCCCAGACTGTCTTAGGAGAACTGTGCTTGACTTGATGACTCTGAACCTCTTAGACCCCCCTCTGAGGACTTCTGAACCTACCCCTCAAATTCTTCTGAGTGTCGGTCCAGGGAGTGGCATTGCTCAGGAAACTTGTTCACATCTTCAGCAGCAATCAGAGTGGCTTTGAGATTTTTCCAGGACACCAGACACAGGGTGGATGAGGGTCTAGCCCTTTGCACTTTCCTGATCCTGGGAAAGAAAAAAAAAAGTCAAATCTGAAACCAGACAGTATCAGAAGGAGGGTGTGTAGACTTATGCAGGTGTGTGCAAGTTTCCTGAAAAGAAACTTCCGTGAGACACGGACCTGACTACACCTCCGAGTTCAGCCTGGGTAGCTCACTCTTCAGTCACTCTCAACAGAACTGCCCCCTCCCACACCCCACTCCTGTTTATAGTTTTCAGAGCTGTTGACACAATCCTTTAATAGCTTCCTTTTCCTCCTCCTCCACAAAGCCACCTCGCTAAGCCTGATTGTGCTGCTGCTATGTTGGGGGTGGGAGTTGGGGTGAGGGGCAGGGACCTTAGTTCCCCATCCAGGGTTTGAACCCACGCCCTTGGCAGTGAGAGCACAAAGTCATAACCTCTGGACCACCAGCAGGCTCCCTGTGTTGCTGCTTCGGTATCAGCAGCTGTGTCCCACCCCCACTTCCCAGCCCTCTACACACCTTGCTCCAACCCAGAGCAGATCTGAGGGAAGGAAGGAAACAGGCATCAGTGAGGACTGACCTTTTTGACTGTCCAGTTGGGTCCCAGGCCAAAAGCCAAGTGACTAAGAAGTAGGTGACTCAAGTCCCAGGGCCGTCCTGAGCCGTCTAGCAGCCGCTCTCCCCTGAGATCTCTGGTGCTTTCTCTCCCTCCTATCTCAGCTCCAACATCAGTCTATTTTGTCCCACCAAAGTACAAAGCTTGTTTAGAAAGGATGGCAAAGACAAGTTCTATTTCAGACTCTCACTTCTCTCTCCCAAAAGTCTCCTATGGTCCTTCATGGGCCCTTTTCATGGAAGAAATGTCATTACAAAGGTGTAGTGTGTGTGCTCAGTCGCTCGGCTGTGTCCAACTATTTGCTTCCCCATGGGCTGTTGCTCACCAGGCTTCTCTGTCCATGGGATTCTCCAGTCAAGAATACTAGGGTGGGTTGCCATTTCCCACTCTAGGGGATCTTCCCAACCTAGGGATTGAACCCAAGTCTCCTGCATCTCCTGCATTGGCAGGGAGATTCCTTATCACTGTGCCACCTGGGAAGTCCTCATTGCGAAGGGGAAGGTGGCCAATGCAATATCCCCGAGGAGCTGCTCTGGTGAGCAGTGGGCACGTGAGAAACTCCAAACCTCTCCATCCAGGATTGTATCAACTGTGTTTTCTTATTTTCTGGCATCTGGGGCTCACAGAAAGACTGCCCGGTGGAAGAGGAGGTATTGGAATCTCCACCTCTTTGTGGACAAAGACCTGGCCCAAGAGTTCAAAGTCACAACTTAATGACTGAGACATACTGAATATGTCTGGATAATGTGATTCAATCCAACTGTTCTTCATGGAGGACCTACCGTTGTATGCCACTCAGACTGATGGGGAGTGGTGAGCCATGGGGCTCCGAGAAGGCAAATTGTGAAAGCCATCACGGGCCATGCCAAGGATTTATTTTACTGTAACCTTGGGGCACAGGTGAGTCAGGAAGAGTTTCAAAAAGGAGAATGACAAGACTAGATTTATGTTTTAAGAGTTGACTCAATGAAGTTAGCTTAGATGAAATTAATATTATACATTTGCCACCCCTGGACAGCTGGACACACATGAGATGCATTTAGGAGGTGAAGTGGACAGGACTTGGGAAAAACTGTGTATGGTGGACTGCGTTCTGGCTTGGGTGTTGGAGAACATTAGTGTCCTTCACTGAGATGAGATGTGTGGGCGGAGCAGGTTCTGTCCTTCTCGGGACCTTAGTTTCTTCTATAGTTCTTTCCAGATTTCATCATCTAGAATCCTACTTTCCAGAAACGTCTCTGCAAGAAGATGAAGGGAAAAAAGGGAGAAGCAATGTTTACCCTGGTGGGCTCTGAAGTCAGCTGCTGATATTTTGCCAGACCGGCATTCAGAGGACTGAGTTCGCGTGGATCTTGGTCAGAGCTGGGCAGAAACCACCCATGATGCCCACCTGGTGTGCCTCTCAGGAGAAGCATTTCAACATGTAGCCCGAGCTCTGCCGCTTCCCAGTCTCCTTAGAAATGTTCAACGAGAAGATGAATGCCACGTGCAAAAAGGATTTAGGTCAAACTCCTAACGAGAGAAATTGAGCGAAGAAAAGGCCAGAGGCTAAAGCCACTCTTCTTGTAAAGCAAATCACAAGGGAATTCCACACATGCCAGATGGTCTTAGTCTGTCTGGGCTGTGATAACAGAAATACTATAGACTGGGTGGCTTTAACAACTGTTCTGGAGGCTGAAAGTCCAAGATCAAGGTGCTGGCGGGCTCAGTGTCTGCTGAGGACCTGCTTCCTGGTTCACAGACAGTCATCTTCCTGCTGTGTCCTCACAGGGCAGAAGGGGTGAAGGAACTCTCTGGTGTCTCTTTAATAAGGGCATTAATTCCATTTATGAGGGCTCCACCCTTACGTCCTAATCACTCCCTCAAAGACCCCACTTCCAAAGACCATCATGTTGGGCATCAGGATTCAACATATGAATTTGAGGGGAGCACAAAAGCAAGGATCTTAGAAAGTGTCTGGCTCTGGGCTCCCACCCCTCCACCCCTCACTGCCATCAAGCCCTGGATAGCCAAAGAGCTGCAATGGAGTGCAGTGCCAAGACACCACTGTCTCCAGTATAACACCGGCGCTGGTGCGAAGAATGGCCCACTATGGGCACCTCCATGATGTCTAATCCCTGATTTGAGCTCGAAGGTGGAGTGTGGGGAAGACAAACACTCACTCTGCTTTGTCCCTGGCTCACACAACCACCGTTGCTACTCCTGGAGCAATTTTCTACTTGTGTAAATCATCAGCCCTCCTCCTTAAGGTTTCCATAACAAGACTGAATTACAATTTAAAAAAAAAATGTAGGTGGGCAAAGAGGAAAAAACATTCATTTTTTATTGTGACCCTCCACTCTACTTGGATGGTAGATGTTCAACCTTTCCAGCTGGGGTTTCCCCCTTTCCTGGAGTTTGTGGCCAAGTTCAGGAGCACATGGGTCATGCCAGGGCTCTAGGAAAGACCCCATTTGGCCTTGAGTCACTTATGCTCAGGACTTCCCTGGTGGCTGAGATGGTAAAGAATCTGCCTACAATGCAGGAGACCCGGGTTCAATCCCTGGGTCAGGAAGATACCCTGAACAAGGGAATGGCAACCCACTCCAGTATTCGTGCCTGAAGAGTTCCATGGACAGAGGAGCCTGGCGGGGTGCAGTCCATGAGGTTGCAAAGAGTCGGACATGACTGAGCGACTAACAGCTGTGCTCGAAGGTGTCCCTGGAGTGGTCTGTTTTCTTACTGGTCCATGTTCTTCAGTTCACATATGTCCCCATGAGAAGGCCCTCATCATTTCAGGCCATCAGCCATCATGACCACCTCTGATTCTCTGATTCTTTGGCTTGAGGACCCAGGAATTATTCAGTTGCCTTAGTCTCCTGGGAGGTTGCCACTGGGTCTCTGCCTCTTGGACCCATTGTGCAGATGGTCCCTTCAGGGTCTTGCCATCTTCTTGAGGGACTCTTTCCCCAGGAAGTGGGGTTCAGCCACCTCTTGGAGATCCACAAGGCTCTGACATTTTCCATTTCCGCTCATCATCGACCCCCTCAACTACCTGCTGTGTGAAATCCTTCCCTTTATAAATGGTGAATTTTTTTTTTTTTAGCCTGAGGAACCCAAGTATTATCATTATTTCCAAAACATTATGCTTCCACAGTGCCTTCCTAGTTAGTTTGATGTCCTCACAAAGATGGGGACATTGGCTCTGCCCTGACAATGAGTGCCTGGCTCTGTGGGTCTCTTGGGGACAGCTGGTTGAGACTGGATACCGGGCAAAGATCTCTTCTCCCTTCCTGGCACCATGCCCGCCCCTCCCTCTCTCCTTCCCACACAGGGGCCCAGCATAACTTTCCTTGAATCTGAATAAGTCTCTGAGTGTCTTCCCTGAAAGCGGGGGTGGGGGGGGTGGGGCTTTATTCCCTGGGATCTCAGCTTTAAAGGTAAGCAGTGAATGTGGGTGGCCACCTGCCCCCGGTCTCCAGCTATATCTGCTTCTTCCAGTCCTTGTCCCTGGGTCTCAGCCCTCTGCCATCATACGGGTGTGGGTCAGCTGGGAGTAGGATTGTGTGGGACCCTCAGCGCTCCTGCCTCTGTGCCCCTGGCTCCTGAGACTTTCCCAACCACACCTCACTTTCACACTTTCAAATGACAGTTCGCAAGTCTGTGGGTCAAACCACCCTTGAAAGGGCAGAAAGTCCTAGAAATACAGCAAAAAGGACACCCATAGGCCCCAAATCCTGAAGAGATCTCTTGAAATGATGCCTCATTTGCTCTAGCTTTCCTAGGAGTTCAGAATCCTCCCCGAACTCAGTTGCTGCATTGAGCCTGGCCCCCTTCATTGGGTGGGCACCTGGGGCCTCTCTGGTAAAGTGCACCCCCCCTTTCCTACCTGATGGGCTGTGACCCCTGCCTGGTCCCAGCCAGTGATACCAGGTCTGGTAAATACCCTCAACCCTCAAGGCAGAGAAGGAGGGCTCCTGGAATGGCCCCCTCCCTCTCCAGGAAGAGTGTCTGTTCTAGAAATTCCAAGACTGGCATGTTGTGCTGTGCTCAGTCATATTTGACTCTTTGTGACCCCATGGACTGTGGCCTGTCTGATTCCTCCATCCAGGGGATTTCCCAGGTAAGAATACTGGAGTGAGTTGCCATTTCCTTCTCTAGGGGATCTTCCTGACCCAGGGATCAACCCATATCTCTTGCATCTCCATTGGCAGGTGGATTCTTTACTACTGTGCCACTTGGGAAGCCCCAAGCCTGGCACTGGGAAGCTTAAAAATTCATTCTCCATGCCTCTCCTTTTCTAATATTTTCTTCTGAATCAAGAGTGAATCTGGCCCGCAGACTCTTAACAGCCTGCGTAACTCCCATCTCTGTTCTTCCATTGGCCCTGGATCTGCTGAAAGCATTCAGCATTCCGTGGGACCGTCCCCCGTGCAGCCTGGAGGGTCACCCTGAACTCCGGCCTTGAGCGGCTCCACTGTGACCCCACCCCACTTCCCACGGCTGCGAGTGGCGCTCCTTCTGGTCTGTGATCAGTCACCTCTGCCCGAGGAGTCTAGCCAACTGGGTGAGTTCCCACACTGGAGGGTAGGATTCTTGGTCTGGAAAATCAAGTCTGGAAATTGACCACATTGTTCTAAAACTTGATCAGTTCAGGGCTCCTGCCTGCTTGCCTTAGAGCTGTGTCTTATAGAACAGGCAGAGCATGGGGAGCAGAGAATATGGGCACAGAAAACATGCATTAACAGTGCAAAAATGGGACCTTCTCACTACAGTGAATGTTTATTTCTTGATGAAGGGGGGAGGGCAGCAGGTAATCACCTTCCAGGTGTGTGCTTGATAGGGCATAGAGGTGGAAAGTGCTTCAGTGGGGGCCTAGAGGGCAGGCCCACTCTGTTGTTGGGCGTGCCTGCTCAGTTGCTTTCAGTCATGTCCATCTCTTTGTGACCCTATGGACTAAAGCCTACCAGACTCTTCTATCCATGGGATTCTCCAGGAAAGAATCCTGGAGTGAATTGCCATTTTCTCCTCCAGGGGATCTTCCCAACCCGGAGATCAAACCTGCATCTTCTGCACTGCAGGTGGATTCTTTACCACTGAGCAATCTGGTGGAGGCTTCCCTGGTGGCTCAGATGATAAAGTGTCTGCCTACAATGCGGGAGACCTGGGTTCGATCCCTGGGTTGGGAAGACCCCCTGGAGAAGGAAATGGCAACCCACTCCAGTACCCTTGCCTGGAAAATCCCATGAATGGAGAAGCCTGGTAGGCTACAGTCCATGGAGTCACAAAGAGTCAGACACGACTGAGCAACTTCACTTTTCATCTGGTACTTCACCTAGTGATCACTCACCTAGAGCCAGACACCTGGAATATGAAGTAAAGTGGGCCTTAGGAAGCATCACTATGAACAAAGCTAGTGGAGGTGATAGAATTCCAGTTGGAAATTCCAATTTCCAATCCTAAAAGATCATGCTGTGAAAGTGCTGCACTCAATATGCCAGCAAATTTGGAAAACTCAGAATGGCTACAGGACTGGAAAAGGTCAATTTTCATTCCAATACCAAAGAAAGGTAATGCCAAAGAATGTTCAAACTACCACACAATTGCACTCATCTCACACGCAAGCAAAGTAGTGCTCAAAATGCTCCAAACCAGACTTCAACAGTACGTGAACCATGAACTTCCCGATGTTCAAACTGGATTTAGAAAAGGCAGAGGAACCAGAGATCAAATTGCCAACATTCACTGGATCATTGAAAAAGCAAGAGAATTTCAGAAAAATATCTACTTCTGCTTTATTGACTACACCAAAGCCTTTGACTGTGTGGATCACAACAAACTGTGGAAAATTCTTCAAGAGATGGAAATACCTGACCACCTGACCTGCCTCCTGAGAAATCTGTATGCTGGTCAAGAAGCAACAGTTAGAACTGGACATGGAAAAACAGACTGGTTCCAAGTCGGGAAAGAAGTACGTCAAGGCTGCATATTATCACCCTGCTTATTTAATTTATATGCAGAGTACATCATGCAAAATGCTGGGCTAGATGAAGCACAAGCTGGAATCAAGATTGCCGGAGGAAATATCAATAATCTCAGATATGCAGACGATACCATCCTTATGTCAGAAGGCGAAGAAGAACAAAAGAGCGTCTTGATGAAAGTGAAAGAGAAGAGTGAAAAAGTTGGCTTAAGACTCAACATTCAGAAAACTAAGATAATGGCATCTGGTTCCATCACTTCATGGCAAATAGATGGGGAAACAGTGGAAACAATGAGAGACTTTATTTTGGGGGGCTCCAAAATCACTGCAGGTGGTGACTGCAGCCATGAAATTAAAAGACGCTTGCTCCTTGAAAGAGAAGCTATGACCAACTTAGACAGCATATTAAAAAGCAGAGACCTTACTTTGCCAACAAAAGTCTATCTAGTCAAAGCTATGGTTTTTCCAGTAGTTGTGTATGGATGTGAGAGTTGGACTATAAAGAAAGCTGAACACCGAATAATTGATGCTTTTGAACTGTGGTGTTGGAGAAGACTCTTGAGAGTCCCTTGAACTGCAAGGAGATCCAACCAGTCCATCCTAAAGGAAATCAATCCTGAATATTCATTGGAAGTACTGATACTCAACCTGAAACTCCAATACTTTGGCCACCTGATGCAAAGAAATGACCCATTAGAAAAGACCCTAGTGCTGGGAAAGATTGTAGGCAGGATAAGGGGACAACAGAGGATGAGATGGTTGGATGGCATCACTGACTTGATGGACATGAGTTTGAGCAAGCTCCAGGAGTTGGTGATGGACAGGGAAGCCTAGCGTCCTGCAGTCCATGGGGTCACAAAGAGTCAGACACGACTGAGTGACTGAACTAAACTGAACTGGTACTTCTTATTGATCACGTGGCCAGTTCACTTGCCTACAATAGCACAGAACTTGCGTGGGAAAACTTGTTGGGCTCCTCCACCTGGATGCTCCCTATTATGGTGCCAAGTGATCATCTCCTTTCTACACCTTCCTTCTGCTTTTCTTCCCTTTCATTTGGAAAAACTGCCCCTTCCCCATTCTAGGTGTCCCGCAGACAGCTGCCAGCTGTAGGACCCCACCACCACGCCAGTGCCATGGGCTGCCTGCAGGGGTGGGCACAACCCAGGCGGGACCAATCAGATCCTGTCTCCTAAAGTTTGAATTCTGAGTGATGGCACAAGGCAGAGACAGTGGGTGGGGGAGGTAATACTCGGAAAGACAAAGTCTGTGTTCCTGCTGCTGTGATTCTAGATCCACAGCTGCCATCCTTCCCAGCTCCTGGTTGGTCAATTCTTCATTCTCTGAGATACCAGAGTTCTGTAAGTAAATGCCGATTTCTTGCTAAAGTTGGTCACAGTCTGTTTCTGTTGCTTGCAACTAAGAATGCTAACTCATAGCATTTGATTTACCCCTACTAGGCATCCTCTGATTTCCCAGCTCCTCCAATGGCCAGGCGGTAGCCGGTGCGTCATGAGTTGCCAACAAATGCTCTGGAAGATAGCCCTCTGGCTATGTGGGCCACGAGGTGACCCACGAAGTCTGCTGAATGGTGCTCAGGCAGGGGAAAAGATCGGATGGGGCACTTCAAGCTGGTGGAGTCTGTAATCCCGGGATTGCTCATGCCAGAAGGGTCTCTGCATGAGAGCCCACCTGACTTTCAGTGGTCTCCTCCAGCCCCATGCTCCTCTCCCAGCCTTACTGACCTGATGGAGGTGGGGGCGGCGATTAGCAGAGCACGCTGTAGGAAGAGCTAGAATTGTGAAGGCACCAGAGCTGGCTGCAGGGCAACGGGCAGCTTGTAACAGCCATTAAATTTTGGCAACCTGTTTTCCAACTTTGGAATATGCCTGGTTGTATTAGAGTATGCTTAGTCGCTCAGTTGTGTCCAACTCTTTGTGACCCGGTGGTCTGTAGCCCACCAGGCTCCTCTGCACATGGGGATTCTTTTCCAGGCAAGTACTGGACAGAGTTGCTGCTGCTGCTGCTAAGTCGCTTCAGTCGTGTCCGACTCTGTGCGACCCCATAGACAGCAGCCCACCAGGCTCCCCTGTCCCTGGGATTCTGCAGGCAAGAACACTGGAGTGGGTTGCCCTTTCCTTCTCCAATGCATGAAAGTGAAAAGTGAAAGGGAAGCCTCTCAGTCGTGTCCGACTCTTAGCGACCCCGTGGACTGCAGCCTACCAGGCTCCTCCGTTCATGGGATTTTCCAGGCAAGAGTACTGGAGTGGGGTGCCATCGCCTTCTCCGACTGGACAGAGTAATACTGGACAGAGTAATACTCTATAATACTCCTCCTCCAGGGGATCTTCCCAACCCAGGTTTCGAACCCAGGTCTCCCGCACTGCAGGCGGATACTTCATCTTCTGAGCCACCAGGGAAGCCCTGTATCAGAGTAATAGTTTTCAACCCTGCTCTCCAAAAGCTGGTTTTGGATTTTGGTGTTTTACAGACAGCAGTCCCATGGTCAGTACCATCTCATCCAGGTGTCCAGCCCTGTCTCCCCTGACGCGACTTGGATATTCTTCCCAGGGCCCTGCTTGCCCAACAGAAGGACGTGGACACGCAGAGACAGACATGAGCTAAAGGATTAGCAGAAGCATTTAGTCTACAAAAGAAGAGAAAGAGAAAATAGTGTAACTGGCAAATTGCCTGTTATGTTTCTATTAAGCCACAACAGGTGACTGTTCCTGTCAAGCAGCTTTGGAAGAGAAAAACAAAGAGGGATATCAACTGAAAAAGAGAAAACAAGACAGATACACATTACTGCATATAAAATAGAAAAACAGCAAGGACCTACTCTAGAGCAAGGGAACTGTGTTCAATATTTTGTAATAATCTATAATGGAAAAGAATCTGAAAAGAATATATAAAAAAGAGGAGAAAAACAGAATTTTTAACGAGTTCTTAGCTATACTTCATTTATTTAAATTGTATGTCCGTTGTATCATTATAGATGAAAAAATTACATGCTGAAGACTTAATTTTCAGACTGATATTCTCTACCAGGAATCAGCAAATTTTTTTTTTCTTTATAAAGGGTCAGGTAGTAAATTAGTTTAGGCTTTCTATCTTGTCACAACTATTCAACTCTGCCCTTGTAACACCAAAGTTGCGATAGAGAATATATAAATAAATGGGCATGGATGTGTTCTAAGAAAACTTATTTACAAAAATGGGCCATGGTCCAGGTTTAGTCTGTGAGTTAGTTTACCAATCTCTGCATTATAACAGAGATTTAACGGAGTATGGGAATTATCAATATTTAGACCAGGAGGTCATACATTAAAAGCCACAATCCACTTGAAGCATTTTCCTAAGCTGCATGTATCAAAATTTGAAGTAAATAACTTGGCAAAATCAAACCTAAAAGTCTAAACAGAATTCAGCTTCTGTTAAGACAAGTCAGGACTTGATGAACATTTAGAAAATCCCAGCCTCCCATGACTAATGTCGGTTTCTTGGCCTTTCACATCAAGAGTATAAGATTAACGAATCAGCGTGTTGATGATTGGCAGAAACCAACACAGTTCCGTAAAGCAATCACCCCTCAATTAAAATAAAAAAAAAGATGAACAAATCAAGTTTTCATTTGAGTGACGCATCTCAGAGACAAGTAGCCTTTACCCTGCTTCCTCATTACTCTGTTGGGTTGTTTGTGTCACATTTTAAACAATGGACTCTATTGTGTAGAAGCATGTTGAGGTTGTCTGCATTGGAATCAATTTTAAGTTATTTTTATTGCTTTTGAAATTTAACAATCATTGTTCATGAAGGGTAAGACCTTGGTAAATGTTGTGTAAGTTATTCCAGAAAAAGAACCAGTCTAGGACTAGAGAGAGAAGTGTTAAGTATGGGAATTTTTTTTTTCTTTTTTTCACTTCAAATGACAGAAAATGAAAATCGGATTGATTTAAGCCAAAAGAACTTATTACCTGAAGTATATGGCTTGATGTATGGATTCAAATATCACTAGGGCCTGGTCTCTCTTCTTCATCTGGCTTCCTTCACAGACTCTGAGTGTCATGAGGTGGCTGTTGGCAGCTACATCCTGTAGGTTCAGGTTTAGTGACGAAGAGAGAATCCCTCCCTTCCCCAAATCCCAGCAAAATTCCATTGCGTCTGTTAATCTGGTTGGCTAACATGCCCATCACGCACCCAAGGCAGTGGCCAGGAGCTTGCAGTGCTCCAACTGGCCTCTCACCCTCATGCCAGAGATGCAAGAGACACAGGTTCGATACCTGGGTCTGGAAGATCCCCTGGAGTAGGAAATGGCAACCCACTCCAGGATTCTTGCCTGGAAAATTCTATGGACAGAAGAGCCTGGCAGGCTACAGTCCATGGGGCCACAAAGGTTCAGACACAACTGAGCAACTGAGTATACAACTGGCCTCTCACCCTCAAGCCGGGCAGCCAGGGGCAGAGTAGACTCAGCCTGAAGTCCATGGCCTGGCTGCTGCGGGGTCAGGATGGTTCCAGCTCAGCAAATCGGGGAAGGCTAAGCAGATTCTCAGTGGTAAAACCCTTAGTTTAACTTGACCTTCTGAGAAACTCTGTTGGCCTCTTTCACTCCTGCCATCAGGTATGCCTTGCCCCATGGCTGTCTCCCGGCAGATTCCCTCCTACGAACACCAACTACCAATCTATCTGACCTCAATCAGTCCAGATCAAGCCTCCTTGTGTAGCCTATTCCACATACACAGATGGTGTATTCAGTGGGGCTATTATGCATTATAGACGGAGAGACCCAGTGCCTTTCTCCTCCCAAAGTGCCTGGGGCCTGAGGAACTGTCTCAGATCTTGGATTAGAAGTTTATGTGTGAAAATGTAATGGAAGAGTTTTTAACTCCTTCATGTGTTTGAGGAACCTTCATAGGTTCCTAGCTGCTGCTGCTGCTGCTAAGTCGCTTCAGTCGTGTCCGACTCTGTGCGACCCCACAGATGACAGCCCACCAGGCTCTGCCATCCCTGGGATTCTCCAGGCAAGAACACTGGAGTGGGCTGCCATTTCCTTCTCCAATGCATGAAAGTGAAAAGTGAAAGTGAAGTTGCTTCAGTCGTGTCTGACTCTTAGCGACCCCATGGACTGCAGCCTACCAGGCTCCTCCATCCATGGGATTTTCCAGGCAAGAGTACTGGAGTGGGTTGTCAGTGCCTTCTCTGATAGGTTCCTAGAGAGACCACATATTCTTAAAACCAGTTTCTTATTCTTATTTCATATTCTTAAAACTGTCATTGCTTGAACTAATTACTAGATTTCCATGGTTTTGGAGAAGACTCTTGAGAGTCCCTTGGACTGCAGGAGATCAAACCAGGCAATCCTAAAGGAAATCAACCCTGAATATTCACTGGAAAGACTGATGGTGAGGCTCCAATACTTTGGCCACCTGATGCAAAGAGCTGACTTATTAGAAAAGACCCTGATGCTGGGAAAGATTGAAAGCAGGAGGAGAAGGGAACAACAGAGGATGAGTTGGTTGGATGGCATCACGGACTTGATGGATATGAATTTGAACAAGCTCTGGGAGTTGGTGATGGAGAGGGAGGCCTGGCACGCTGCAGTCTATGGGGTTGCAAACAGGCGGAGATGACTGAGCGACTGAACAGCAAGATTTCTGTAACTTGAAACACAGGGTAATAAATAATCACATGTGACTGTATTGAATGTGTAGCAGAGAATCTCAGGCTAGTGTGTGTATAGGGTAGCAGGATCATTCTATTCAGGGAGGTAGGGGTGAGCCAACGTCTGGGATAGCCGAGGAAATGGGAGAGTTGGGGTACCACCGAGGCTTTGGGGTAGAGATGGTAGCAGAAGATGAAACCACATAACTCAGATGAGACTTGAGCCCACTGTCTTTGAACCCACTGACTTTTAATTAAAATCGCACACCTGGTCTCAAGAATTACTGAAGTTCAGGTTTTACAGCTCAACATAGAAAGAATTCAGTGAGAGATAAAGCAATAGGTAATACATGGATTTATTTGAAGAAATACACATTCCACAGACCGTATCTGGACAGTTTCAAAAGGCAAGAGCAGCTGGAGGGCATGAGGTCATCTCAGAATGTGAGCGCTGTCATGGAAGAAGCACACTCCACAGAGTGTGGGCCATCTCAGGAGGAAAGAGGCCCTGAAACATGGGATGGTTAGTTTTTACCGACTGGGTAATTTCATTCCGACTAGGTAATTTCATAATTCCCTGGTGGTTCAGTGGGAAAGAATCTGTCTGCCAATGCAGGAGATGCAGGTCCGATCCCCAGGTCTGAAAGATTCCCCTGGAAAAGGAAATGGCAACCCACTGTAGTATGCTTGCCTGAGAAATTCCATGGACAGAGAAACCTGTCTGTGGTGGGCTATAGTCCATAGGGTTGCAAAAAGTCTGACAGGACTTAGCAAGTAAGCAAGAACAATTTCATAGGCTAATGAGTGGGAGGATTATTTCAACTATCTTGGAAAAGCAGTGGAGATTTCTAGGAATTGGGCCACTGCCCACTTTTTGGCCTTTTATGGTCAGCCTCGAAAGTGTCATTCATGGTGGCTGTGGGTGTGTCATCAGCATGTTAATATATTATAATGAGCCCCCAGGGGCTGCTGGGAGTCAATTCTTCCACCATCTAGTAAGTTCTAGCCAGTCCTCAAGGGCCCTTCCCTCCTGTTTCAAAGCCAGGCCCAGTCAAGGATGAGAGGAGGGACAAATCTGTGGAAGTAACTTAGTTTTTTTTCCTTTTTTGGCTGTGAGGGTCGTGAGATAGTTCCCTGACCAAGGACTGAAGTGGAGCCCTTGGGATTGAAAGCACCGAGCCCTAACCACTGGACCGCCAGGGAATTCCCTGAAAATGACTTCTAAGGTGTGGAAGGTGGAGGAAAAGTAGGGGAGGGGGGCGGCTGGCTTGGCTCCTCACAGCACTGAGCAAGACAGAAACAGCGGCAGAGACCACAGGCCAAGGGGCCGACGCTGGGAGGACACCCAGCACAGAGCCTTGTGAGACAGAGCGGCAGCCCCGGAAGAGAGGTGCTGAGGGTGAAGAAGGAGGAAGACGCTGAGACACTGTACAGGCAGCCAGACGAAGGGGTGAGAGGAGCCCATCCCTCTGCTTTACCTTCCTTGTGTGGCTAACCCAGCGCCATTTTACCTCAGTCTATAGAAGAGCGCCAATCAAAGAAAATGGCAGCGAGAGGAAAAGTCAGAGCCTGCGAGACCAGATCTCCAGTGTGGGGAGGGCAGAGCCCTTGCCCGCAGGTCTGTGAGGGTCGGGGATGTGGAGGCAGTGCAGTCAACTCCCCACTCCTGGACCCTCCTAGCCCCCACCACCCCCCTTAAGCCAGGCCTTCCTGGAGCAACGAACAGAGCTTGTGCTGTTCATTGTCCATGTAAATGTTGGCTCCGGCCGTCTGTCCTCACCTCCTGCCTCTCCCTGCCCTGGGGACTGCAGAATTAGCCTGCTCTGGGGATCCCAACCCCCACAAGACCCATCCCCTTGAAGCTGAGCAGCCTCACTTCCCCTTCTCAGGTGGACTTGGGGCCCCAGGTGCCTTTTGGAGAAGATCCACATTTTCTTTCTGGGTGGTGTGGGTAAGCCTCTCTGACCACATTCCCTGGACAGTGTCCCCTGATCCCTCTTCAGCCCCAGAACACTTGCCTGGCTCCGATGGGCGTCTCCTTGAGCCCCGTGGGCTGTAGGACAAGACTGTCTGGGTTTGAATCTCAGCTCCTGCATTTGCTATGAATCTTGGGCAAATAGCTTAACCCATCGACACCCATATTCCTTAATCTTAGAAAAATCTGAATTTGTAGGATTTTTAATCCTTTTATAAAATAAGGATGTGAATGATAGTTTGTAGTGAACAATTAGTAAGAAAAACAGAAAAGGTATGGTGCAGTGCTCAGTTAGTATTCAGTAAAGGTCAACTACCTTTGACTCTCTTCTGACCTTGGTTTTTCTCTTATAGCCTAAATCAGCTTGTCCCCTCCCATGTCAAGCTTCTCATTGTTGTGCTTTTCAGGGCTTCCTCTTGGACGGACTCCTATCAGTGTCTATGTGTGTCCCCCTATGTGTTTCCTGAAACTTGGGTCCCAGTGCTATCTGTTCTAGAACATTCCATCATTATGAATAACAGGTATTTGCTTGCATTGGCCTTCATGTGCATACATGCTAAGTTGCTTCATCGTGTCTGACTCTTTGCAACCCTGTGGACTGTAGCCACCGGGCTTCTCTGTCCATGGGATTCTCTGGGCAAGAATATTGGAGTTGGTTGTCATGCCCTCCTCCAGGGGATCTTCCCGACCCAGGGATTGAACACATATCTCTTACATCTCCTGCATTGGCAGGCGGGTTCTTTACTACTAGCACCACCTGGGAAGCCCCATTGGACTTCAAAGAGTGGAGTTTATCAAGAGTTTTAGAGGAGCATTTTAGTACTCTGTGTGGGATAAGACCAAGACTATGCCTTCCTGGATTTGTCTCTCCAATAGGTAGGTTACTAGAAGTTTCTGCCTATTAGGGAGACAGGCACCCAAGGAGTAGAAGCATTTTTTCTCAGCCTCTCACCTGAGGTCTTTGCTCCACCCATGAGACTTAGTAGCCTCTCCCAGGTCAGCATTTAGGGTCAGCGGTCCCTCTCTAACGACTGTGTCAGTGTATCTCAGGGGCCAGGCTGCTGGTGTCACTTTTGCAATGCTTTCATTCCAGCTCAACCAGTCACTAGAAATCAGCTTTAGAAAACAGAAAAGCCTCTATGTCTGTCCCAGAGCCTCAGCCCCCTCTTCTCCTGCCCCTGGGAACCTGGTTTCCGGAAAGTGCTGCCCTGCCACATCTCAACAGGCTGCACCCTGATTTGTCTCCTTGGTGCCATGGGGGATCATTAACTTCTCTGCAACTACCCACACTTTTCAAATGATGCAACGCTTACTATCACTGGATGTACCTTGGTCCCCTGCAGTGATTGCAGAGGGCTGGAAGGGGTGTCTGTTATAGACCAGCAGGTGGGGCTTGGAGGCCCCACCCTCTCAGATCCTCATTTTTCCTCTCTTATTATTTCAGCAGGCTGTGAGAAGTTAATCTTCCTCTCCTGCAGCAGCTTCACTTCTTTTCCATTCTGAGAGGGAGCCAAAACGAGAAGACCCCAGGCGGCCATGAACTCTGCCATCACCAGCTGTGAGCACCCCAACCCCTTGGTGAGTGCTGGTAGAAGAGAGGGGATGATAGCAGTGGGGGGTGTGTTAAGTATTAGTCTCTCAGTCCTGTCCGACTCTTCCCAACGTCATGGACTGTAGCCCACCAGGCTCCTCTGTCCATGGGATTCTCCAGGCAAGAATACTGGAGTGGGCTGCCATTCCCTTCTCCAGGGGATCTTCCTGACCCAGGGATCAAACCCAGGTCTCCTGCATTGCAGGTAGATTGGTGGGGTAGCCGAAAAGAGGAAAGACTCTGGAGAAAGGTCCCAGCGTGGAGTCCTAATGCAGATTCATAAGGAAGGTGGCTCGTGTTCTAAGTGAGACTTTCAGTTGTTACAGCTGTTCTCTTGCCACCACCCTCACAAGGCAAATATTCCACCCTCGGTGCTAAACTCCGTGAAAGAATTACAAAGGAAGAAGGGAGAGCTGAAAGGTCCTCTCTGTTTTACTCTGTTGAATCTAGGTGTTTGTTTTCCAGGTTTCTCAGCATTATGATTTCTTTGATCAGAAACCCTTTCTGAAGCAAAGCAAAGAGAAAGAGGAAAGCAGAGAGAGAATGAGGGGAGACACACATACAGGGAGCGAGAAAGGCACTGAACTTCTGTTGACCAAAAGGCTGAAGTCCCAGCATTGTTTTCTTCCTCCAAGCCAGGGAAGCATGCACTTCTTTTACATAAAAGGAAGCTGAGGCCCAGAGAATTAAAGTGACAATAACCCATCTGGAGGCCTCTCCAGCTAGTCCTTGAGCCCAGCTCCCACCATTCTTTCCAGCCTAGTTTTGCCCCCTAAAAACAACCGGGGCTGGGGGCGGGGGGAGCTAACTGAGGGGGGACGCTCTGCCCACCATAGCCAGACAGAGCCTCTCCCCACCAGGCCCAGCCATGGTTTCTGTGGGACAGGTGCCACACATGAGCATGGGCTGGGCCCTCCGAACTGTCCCCTGGAGCCCGGCTGCCAGACCTTGCCCACTGCTAATCAGCCTTCTGGTAAAGAGACTGTGGCTGACTCTTCTGGAAAATTGTGACAGGCACCTCAGAGAAATTTCCTCTCTTCTCAGAATTCCCACTGCTGAAAGTCAAATTTCAACTGGGCAAATTTAAAGCTTAGTTGGCTTTATTTTTTAAATTATTATTATGTCTTTTGACCACACCTCGTAGCATGCAGGATCTTAGTTCCCCTACCAGGGATTGGACCCAGGCCCCCTGCAGAGACAGTGTGGCATCTTAACCACTTGACTACCAGGGAAGTCCACTCTAATTGGCTTTATTCAGTGATTCATGAAATGGACAGCATACCATCATAGAAGATAGATGGGAGCTTTGAGGAGCTGTACAAAATGGAGGAGTTTTATAGGCAGAAGGAGGCATGGCAAAGTTATTCTATCAAAGAGTGGATTGTTTCAGGCCAAGTCACTTTCCTGAAAAGCAGCAGTCTACCAGGCAGATCACCTCATTAGTTCTGACCAGATAATTCGAGACGGACTAGCAAAAGGTTACATTCCTGTAAGAGACCAAAACTGCATGCAATTAATTAGGTTAGGTATTAAGTCTTGGTTGGCTGATATGGGCTTAGCATTAGTTACTCCATTTTGGACCTTAAAAATTTTTTTTAAACACTCTGTTACCATCTCATAGACGCAAAAAAAAAAAAAAAAAAAAAAAACCCAACTTGGGAAGTAAGTTGAAGACTCTATTTCTGAAAGCTGTGATGTTTTCCACATCTTTAGCACACCTAAGGCCAGTAGGGAGTGGTAGGGTCTGGGCACATATCTGTCTTTATTCAGTGAACTGTCTTTTCATTTTCCTCAAAGCCTCGATCCCAGCACCCAGATTAAAAGGCCATTTTTCTGAGATGTTTTGGTTTTCCTGTGCATATTGCTTTGTTAGAACCTTCTAGGGATATAAACATGGGGAAGACAGATTCCCCAGCCCTGTTTGGAGAGACCTGGACAATCCCAGTGGCTAGAGTCAGCTGACTGGAAGTGTTAGGAAACAAACCTAGGGGGCAAGTTGGGGAGTGGGAGGCTGTGTGGGGGAGGGATGGAGTCAGAGGGCCAAGGGATTCATTTCCCCCCAGGAATCCTCCTTCCCACTGCTGTTCCCTCCGTGCCAGTCTCCTGCTCTGCTCCAGGGAGACGACAGGCTGTCCCTGAACACACAGGAATGCATCTGCCAGCAACTGCCCTCGACCAGGAGAGGAGAGTTCCTTCCATTCTCCCATTTACAAGGGGACCTGGGACAAGCCGTGTAATATCACTGAGCCTCAGTCTCTTCTCTGGAAACTGGGTTGTGAGAATCAAACGAGAGGATGCCCTGGAAGCTCTTTGCAAACTGTAAAGCGCTATAAAATGCCACACCTCAATGAAGGCCTCTTTGAGCAAGTGTTTTCGTGAAATTCCAGCCCATGTGTTGAGCTGATAGACTCTTCCAATCAGAAGAAAAGCTTGTGGCCTGTCTTCTCATACCAGTGCTGACTCATGGGGAAGCTTCATTAAGAGTTTATTCTTCCTTCAAAAAGGGGCTTGGAGGCATTCTTCTGCCACTATGAGTCAGAGACTTAAAAACAAATTATTTATTTGGCCATGCCAGGTCTTAGTTGCAGCATGTGAACTCTTGGTTGAGGCATGTGGAATCTAGTTCCCTGGCCAAGGATTGAACCTAGATCCCCTGCATTGGGAGCTCAGAATCCTAACCCCTGGGCCACCAGGGAAGTCTGAGAGTTACAAAATTTTACTGACCAGGGATTCCCCTGGGATAAAGTCACTTCTCTCATCTGGATATGCCCTGAGGTGGGGCTTTTTCCACCTCCACCTGGGAAGCCCCTGCTCTACAATATCTCTGGGATGTCACATTTCCATGTATATCTTTAATATGCTAGTGACTCATCTCTGACACACAGGAATCTTAGCCCACTGTGTACCTGCTTATTTTACTTTTTGCCCCAGCACTTTCTGTAAGTGACACAAAGTGCTTTACAGCAAAAGATGTATTTTGATCAGGCTGTGTGCTTTCTACCAGCCACAGCGGACGTGTTTCACAGAAGTCACACACTCTTATCAGAGTGAAGAACCAGCTGTTCTCAAGGAAGAGAGCTTTTCTCCACTCTTAAGTTCTAATTTTTTTTTTTTTCATGTTGAGCCTCATACAAGGACAATTTCCCAGAAAAGTGTTGTAAAGCAATTACAGAAGTGGTTTCCATAACCTCATCAGATCCAGATTGATATCCAGACAAAACTTAGAATATTCAGAGTCATCAGGCTGAGAACACTCTTTGAGTCACTGACTTTTTTTTTTTTTTTTAAGATTTTTTCTGATGTGGACCAATTTCAAAGTCTTTATTGAATCTGTTACAATACTTCTGTTTCATGTTTTGTTTTTTTGGCCACTGGGCATGTAGGATCTTAGCTCCCTGCCCTGGGATCAAATCCTCAGTCCCTGCATTGGAAGGCAATCTTAACCAGGGGACCATCAGGAAGTCCTGAGTCATTCATTGACTCTTAAATGGGTGGGGGGATGGGGGTGGGGGGGTGGGGGGGAAGGCCCCAAACTAACATCCCCCCCACTGTTCCCCCAACCCTTTCCCCGCCTGCCCCCACCCCTTTGCCTTTCTGAGAATTCCGAGGGGGTCTTGGGAGAAGGTATGAGGTGAGTTTGCTAGAGCTGTACCTGCCCCGCGTCGTGTGAGCTCATTCACAGGCACACATAACAGGAAGCCACATACACTTTTGAGCATTTTTGCAACCCTCCCAGAGTCAGAAGGGGGCACGGAGTCTGAGAGAGGGGAAAGTGAAAGTGAAAGTGAAGTCGCTCAGTCGTGTCCGACTCTTTGTGACCCCATGGACTGTAGCCTACCAGGCTCCTCAGTCCATGGGATTTTCCAGGCAAGAATACTGGAGTGGGTTGCCATTTCCTTCTCCAGGGGATCTTCCCGACCCAGGGATCGAACCCGTGTCTCCCGCATTGTAGGCAGACACTTTACAGTCTGAGCAGTGATGTGCTAATGGCTGCCAAGCAGGGGATGGACAGACCACCGCGGCCCCAGTTCAAACTGCGCGCTCTGTTGGTCTGTGTAGCCTCCGCAGCGTCAATCAACCAGCCAGCCAATCAACAGCCAGTCTTTTTTCTTCTGCCCCTCCTCTTTTCTTAAGCAGGTTCTTCTGCTGCTGCGCCCATTGACTGCACCACGCGGTCACTAAAACCTCGCGGTAAGTGCTCCGGAGTTCCCTCGGGCATCCTCCAGGCTATCTTTGGCTTGGCCTTGACCTGCTTAGGCAAAACCACCCTTCTTTCACATCCAACCCAAGTACCAAAGCTGCATCAGTACAGCCTTCTTTTCAAGAATCCAAATAGGATCAGCATAATGTTTCCAAAGAGTTCTAACCAGTTATGGATTTATTTTAAAAAGTTGATGAGAGAATCTTCATGGTCATTAATTTATACATGTGTTCATTTATTTATTTATTTTCTCACTCAACAGATTGTGCTGTGAGCACTAACTCTGTGCTAGCGATGGAGTAGAGAAGTTATGGGACTTTATGGACTTTCAGATGAGGAAACGTGTTTTATGGCTGTGAGGCATGCCTGGGGCTGTAGTCTGAGGCAGAAGTGGAGAGAAGTCAGGGAAGGCTTCCTAGAGCAGGTTTCGGAGACATGCTTCCAGGCATTGCTGAATAGATGAGTAGAAGCAAAACTCTTACATTTAAGTTTCAGAAACTAAATAATAGATTCATGAGCAAACGCTGCACTGAGCCCCAGTAACAGGGCGATTCTGCAGACCTGTGTTGTGGCTGACTCAGTCCACCCACTCTCTGCAAGCCTGACGCAGCCCTGAGTTCCTCCCACCGCCTGGACCTCAGTGCTCTGGGAAATATTCTCCATCGCCAGTGATGGGGCCCCCACGTACTGGGAAGGAGTTGAGATCCGGTTTGCCAGTGCTCCATCCCACGGAAGAGGAGGACTGGCTTCCTCTATCCCCACGTGGAGATAGCACATCCATCCCACCCACTCCCCACCTCAGACAGAACTGTCCTTAGTTGCAGCTTCCCTGGTGGGATCTGAACAATACCCTTAAAATGGCAGTTCTTAACTGGGGGTGATTTTTACCCTACTGGTGACATTTGACAATGTCTGGGGACATTTCGGGTTGTTACAACTGAAGGTGAGGGCAGGGGCTTGCCACTGGCATCTAGTGGGTCCAGGTCAAAGATGCTACTAAATATCCTGGGGTGCATGATATGGCCCCAACCCCTGCCATGTACACACACAGCACAAGGAAGAATTATCCTGTCCAAAATGGCAATGGTGCTGAGGTTGAGAAACCCTGTCTTAGAATATAACGTTCCCTAGGGCCGCCTATGGGGTCGCAGAGTCGGACATGACTGAAGCGACTTAGCAGCAGCAGCAGCAGGAACCAGTGCTGTCCTGGAAGTGGTAGGCCACAAACACCCAGTTCTTGAACTGGTGGCTTTCTTGCCTCTCTCCACTTCAAAGCACCTGGTGACCCCTTGCCCTCCACTCATCTGCTTCTCCTCCTTCTCCAGGGCAGGGCCGCTGATCCTTAGGGAGAGCAGCCATGGTGTCTGTGCCCACAATTTTGCTCCCATTTCTTTCAAAATCAGAAGGGGGAAAAAAAATAAGTTTTAGATGAAAGAGAAAATTTTTAGTATATAATAATATGTCTTTGTATCAATATAGTCCCAAAAAATAGCAGATTTCTTCTATAGGAGGAGCCCATAGCATTGAAGTGATTAGCATTCCCAGGAGTCATAGTGCAGCTTCAGTTCAGAAGTTGTTCTTTGAGGCTGTGCTGGAGTAAAGAGTGCTTGGCCATGGAGGTTGGTGTTGGTATAGGTGCCTTTAACATCTTTTCCAGAACTTCTCTCTGAGAAGCCCGCGCTATTTTCAGGGCACCCTGGCTGTGCCAGTGGCAGAACCTGCTCTTCTTCTGTGGTCTGACCCTGCTGGGGCTTGTCACCTAATTGCCTGATCTTCATGCTGGTGGCCTTACCCCACTCTGGCCACACTGAAGACGTTGTTTTCCTGTTCCTCTCACCTACAGCTGCTCTAATGTCACTCAAGTGTGAGTTAAAAGCCTTTGAAACGTGGGACCAGAAGCTTATCATAGTTATAGAAAATAATATATTTACTGGGCAGGCACACTGTGCAGGTCACAGAACTGTGTGCTTCATGCTCTGTTTTTTTCCCCAGGTTTATTAGATGTAATTGACATATAACATTGTGTAAGTTTAAAGTGTCTAAGACATTGAACTGATACAACTATATGCTGCAAAATGATTACCACCATCAGTTCAGTTCAGTCACTCAGTCATGTCTGACTTTTTTTTCCAACAATAATTATGGTATTTATTTAAATTAATACATTTACAGCCCAAATAGTTCTACATTGTACATTTCATGTTTAACCAACTTCATAAAAATACTTGAGAACAGCTGTACTCACAGATTTAGACTACTAAATTATTTCTTTGCCCATTCTTCTCTCTCTTTTCTTGCCCGAATAACCTCTTTCAGATACGGTTCAAGTTAGAATTTATCCTCCTCATATTTTGTTCACTGTTCTTTAGGCAGGATCTGCTGCCTCATGCTGAGGTCCAGTGCTCTCTTAATGCAGAACACTCTGTTCTCAGGAAGGTTCTCAGGAAGCCTTCTTATGGCTTCTTTTACATCGTCATTCTCATATATTGTGTCATCTCGTGTGAAGCCCAGTTTATTGAACCTGACAGCATTGTAATACCATTTTCGATACCCTCCAGCCACCTGCTTGATGCTGAAACAGCTAGCCAGCCTGCCTTGTTGACCTGACACTGTGTCTAACTCTTTGCGACCCCATGAACCATAGCACACCAGGCCTCCCTGTCCATCACCAACTCCCGGAGTCCACCCAAACCCATGTCCATTGAGTCAGTGATGCCATCCAACCATCTCATCCTCTGTCGTCCCCTTCTCCTCCTGCCCTCAATCTTTCCCAGCATCAGGGTCTTTTCAAATGAGTCAGCTCTTCACATCAGGTGGCCAAAGTATTGGAGTTTCAGCTTCAACATCAGTCCTTCCACTGAACACCCAGGACTGATCTCCTTTAGGATGGACTGGTTGGATCTCCTTGCAGTCCAAGGGACTCTCAAGAGTCTTCTCCAACACCATAGTTCAAAAGCAGCAATTCTTCGGCTCTCAGCTTTCTTCACAGTCCAACTCTCACATCCATAATGACTACTGGAAAAACCATAGCCTTGACTAGATGGACCTTTGTTGACAAAGTAGTGTCTCTGCCATAGCAGTTATTAATAGATTCCTAGGTGTCACTAGTGGTCAAGAATCTCCTGTCAATGCAGGAGACTTAACAGATCTGGGTTTGATCCCTGGGCCAGGTAGGTCCCCTGGAGGAGGGCATGGCTACCCACTCCAATATTCTTGCTTGGAGAATCCCATGGACAGAGAAACCTGGCAGGCTATGGCCCATGGGGTGTCAAAGAGACAGACACGACTGAAGTGACTTAGTGACTTAGCAGCAGTTATTAGTAGTTAGCACCTCCATCACGTCATGCAGTCACCACTTCTTTTTTGTGCTGAGAACATTTAGGATTTACTCTCTTAGCAAATTTCAAATATATAATACAATTATTAACTATAATCACCACACTGTACATTAGTTTCCCAGAACCTATTCATGTTAAACTATTTGTTTGTATCCCTTGAGCAACATCTCCCCATTTCTTCATGTTCCAATTTAAATTTTTCATCTATGAAGTAGGTGTTATTAACATTTTTGTTACACAGATCAGAAAAATAAGGCTTATACATGTTAATAATTTGTCCAAGTTTGGTAAACTATATAGCCAATAAATTGGAGGAGAGAGTTTATGATTTGAAGTTAATTTGGAGTACCCTTAAAGGAATGTAACTTGGCTATTGACCCTGCTGCTACTGCTGCTGCTAAGTCACTTCAGTCGTGTCCGACTCTGTGTGACCCCATAGACAGCAGCCCACCAGGCTCCCCTGTCCTTGGGATTCTCCAGGCAAGAACACTGGAGTGGGTTGCCATTTCCTTCTCCAATGCATCAAAATGAAAAGTGAAAGTGAAGTAACTCAGTCGTGTCCGACTCTTAGCAACCTCATGGACTGCAACCTACCAGGCTCCTCTGTCCATGGGATTTTCCAGGCAAGAGTACTGCAGTGGGGTGCCATTGCCTTCTCTGGCTATTGACCCTAGAACATTCTATATGCTCTACACTTATTTACATTTGTGTTATATCCATTCATTTCGCCATTTATGAGCATTGGGGTTGTTCTAGAAGCTGGGACAACAAAGGAGAGTAAGGCACAGTGAATGCATTCTAGGAACTCAGTTCCAGCAGAAGAGATGGATAAGGAAATAGTCCATTGTAATAAACACATTATGATAAGGGCTTTGGCACAGGCCTGGCCTGTGAGAGCATAAACACCGGCAGCTACACCATCTGGGTCGGAATCCCTATTTCCTTGCACTTTTTCTTGAGAAACCCACTTTTCTTTCTTTTTTTTTTTTGGCTACACCATGTGGGATCTTAGTTCTCAGACAAAGGATTGAACCCATGCCCTTGGCAGTGAAAACATGAAGTCCTAACCATTAAATGAATCATCAAGGAATTCCTCTGCCCATTTCCTGACCATGGAGTTGATCCCCATTCGTCCTTCCACAAAGTTTATTTTCTGTTAGGGCTTGTTGCAGATGTGTAATATAAAAAGTCACTGGTCTTTTGAGTCTGAATCTAGAAACCACAAGCTGGCCAGCATATATCACAATACCATTGTTCTTGCCTCTAGAAAGCTGTCCATCTGTCTGGTTGTAATAAGAAAGTGAAACTAAGCAGGAGCCTCTGGGGCTCCTGGGCACAGAAGCCTTTCCATGTCCCTTGTTCCTTGTTTGTGGGGAACAGCCTCCAGCCTCCATGACCTTCCCTGAGTCCCAAAGGGTAGATTCAAACAGTTGCTAACCAGGGGAAGGAGGGGATTCAGAGATAACAGAGAGCAGCCAGGAAACAATAGTGCAGGCTTTGGGCAGGGTCCTGGTTCCACCTCAAGAGATAAAACAATATCTTTCGAGCTCTTTAAAGAACTAAAGTAGAAACAGTGACAGACTTTATTTTCTTGGGCACCAAAATCACTGTGCATGGTGACTGCAGCCATGAAATTAAAAGACATTTGCTCCTTGGAAGGAAAGCTATGACAAGCCTAGGCAGCATGTTAAAAAGCAGAGATATCACTTTGCCAACAAAGGTCCATGTAGTCAAAGCTATGGTTTTTCCAGTAGTCATGTATGGATGTGAGAGTTAGACCACAAAGAAGGCTGAGTGCCAAAGAATTGATGCTTTCAAGTTGTGATGCTGGAGAAGACTCTTGAGAGTCCCTTGGACTGCAAGGAGATCAAACCAGTCAATCCTAAAAGAAATCAATCCTGAATATGAATTAGAAGGACTGATGCTGAAGCTCTGATACTCTGGCCTTTTGATGCCAACAGCCCAATCACTGGAAAGGACCCTGATGGTGGAAAAGATTGATGGCAAAAGGAGAAGAGGATGACAGAGGATGAGAGGGTTAGATAGCATCACTGACTCAATGGATATGAATTTGATCAAAATCTAGGTGATAGTGAAGGACAGGGAAGACTGCCGTGCTGCAGTGCATGGGTTCACAAAGAGTGGGACATGACTTAGCTACTGAACAGCAATAACAAAAGGACTAAAACCCCCAATAAATAGAAGATGTCACCATTTTTTTTATTTGTTTGTTTTAATTGAAGGATAATTGCTTTACAGAATTTTGTTGCTTTCTGTCAAACCTCAACATGAATCAGCCATAGGTATATATATATCTGCTCCCTCTTGAGCCTCCCTCCCATCTTCCTCCCTA
Organism: Odocoileus virginianus; assembly: GCF_023699985.2. Classification (NCBI taxonomy): domain Eukaryota; kingdom Metazoa; phylum Chordata; class Mammalia; order Artiodactyla; family Cervidae; genus Odocoileus; species Odocoileus virginianus. The sequence goes on from NC_069674.1 coordinate 19,192,912, forward strand.
TCCCACCCCTCTAGGTTAATACAGAGCCCCTGTTCAAGCTTCCCGAGACATACAGCAAATTCCCATGGCTATCTATTTTACATATAGTAATGTAAGTTTCCATGTTACTCGCTCCATACATCTCACCTCTCCTCCCCTCTTCCCATGTCCATAAGCCTATTCTCTCTGTCTGTTTCTCTATTGCTGCCCTGCAAATAAATTCTTCAGTACCACCTTTCTAGATTCTGTATATATGCGTTGGTATATACCCACTCCCAGTACTCTTGCCCAGAAAATCCCATGGACAGAGGAGCCTGGTAGGCTGCAGTCCATGGGGTTGCTAAGAGTCAGACCCGACTGCACGACTTCACTTTCACTTTTCACTTTCATGCATTGGAGAAGGAAATGGCAACCCACTTCAGTGTTCTTGCCTTGAGAATCCCAAGGACAGGGGAGCCTGGTGGGCTGCCGTCTATGGGTTCACAGAGTCGGACACGACTGAGGTGACTTAGCAGCAGCATATGATATTTATCTTTCTCTTTCTGACTTACTTCACTCTGTATAATAGGCTCTAAGTTCATCCACCTCATTAGAACTGACTCAAATGCATTCCTTTTTGTGGCTGAGTAATATTCTATTGTGAATATGTACCACAACTTCTTTATCCATTCATCTGTCGATGGACATCTAGGTTGCTTCCATGTTCTAGCTATTGTAAATAGCGCTGCGATGAACAAGGGGATACATGTGTCTTTTTCAATTTTGGTTTCCTCAGGGTATATGCCTAGGAGTGGGATTGCTGGGTCATATGGTGGTTCTATTTCTAGTGTTTTAAGGAGGAAGATGTCATCATTCTTCATTCCAGATTAAAGGAACCTCAAACTCATAAGATCGTGTGTGTTAGTCACTCAGTCATATCTGACTCTTTGCAACCCCATGGGCTTCAGACCACCAGGCTCCTGTGTCCATGGAATTCTCCAGGCAAGAATACTGTAATGGGTAGCCATTCCCTTCTCCAGGGGAATCTTCCCAACTCAGGGATCAAAGCTGGGTCTCCTGCATTGTAGGTGGATTCTTTACTGTCTGAGCTACCAGGGAAGCCCAAGAACAAGGTTCTCATCAGATTACCTGAGACCAGATTAAAGCAGTGCCCTGTACACAGTCTTCTCTTGTGTTGTCAGAAGAGGATGTTTGCTGGACCAGTGTGTTCTCTTGGCAAAACTCTATTAGCCTTTGCCCTGCTTCATTCTGTACTCCAAGGCCAAATTTGCCTGTTACCCCAGGTGTTTCTTGACTTCCTACTTTTGCATTCCAGTCCCCTATAATGAAAAGGACATCTTTTTTTGGGTGTTAGTTCTAGAAGGTCTTGTAGGTCTTCATAGAACCATTCAACTTCAGCTTCTTCAGCATTACTGGTCTTGGCACAGACTTGCATTACCATGATATTGAATGGTTTGCCTTGAAAATGAACTGAGATCATTCTGTCGTTTTTGAGATTGTATCCAGGTACTGCATTTCAGACTCTTTTGTTGACTATGATTCCTTCTGCATTTCTTCTAAGGGATTCTTGCCCACAGTAGTACATATAATGGTCATCTGAGTTAAATTCACCCATTCCAGTCCATATTAGTTCGCTGATCCCTAAAATGTTGATGTTCACTCTTACCATCTCCTGTTTAACCACTTTCAATTTGCCTTGATTCATGGACCTAACATTTCAGGTTCCTATGCAATATTGCTCTTTACAGCATCGGACTTTACTTTCAACACCAGTCACATCCACAACTGGGTGGTGGTGTTGCTTTCGCTCCATCTCTCATTCTTTCTGGAGTTAGTTCTCCACTGATCTCCAGTAGCATATTGGGCACCTACCAACCTGGAGGGTTCCTCTTTCAGTGTTCTGTTTGCCTTTTCATACTGTTCATGGGGTTCTCAAGGCAAGAATATTGAAGTAGTTTGGCATTCCTTTCTCCAGTAGACCATGTCTTATCAGAACTGTCCACCATGATCTCTCCGTCTTGGGTAGCCCTACATGGCAATGGCCCATAGTTTCATTGAGTTAGACAAGACTGTAGTTCATGTGATCAGATTGGTTAGTTTTCTGTGTCATAGCAAACATCTTCCAACAACACAGAGAAGACTCTACACATGGACATCACCAGATGGTCAACACCGAAATCAGATTGATTATATTCTTTGCAGCCAAAGAAGGAGAAGCTCTATACAGTCAGCAAAAACAAGACCAGGAGCTGACTGTGGCTCAGATCATGAACTCCTTATTGCCAAATTCAGACTGAAATTGAAGAAAGTAGGGAAAGCCACTAGACCATTCAGATATGACCTAAATCAAATCCCTTACAGTGGAAATGAGAAATAGAGTCAAGGGATTAGATCTGATAGACAGAGTGCCTGAAGAACTATGGATGCAGGTTTGTGACATTGTACAGGAGGCAGGGATCAAGACCATCCTCAAGAAAAAGAAATGCAAAAGGGCAAAATGGTTGTCTGAGGAGGTCTTACAAATAGCTGTGAAAAGAGAAATGAAAGGCAAAGGAGAAAAGGAAAAATATACCCATTGCAATGAAGAGTTCCAAAGAATAGCAGGGAGAGATAAGAAAGCCTTCCTCAGTGATCAATGCAAAGAAATAGAGGAAAGCAATAGAATGGAAAAGACTAGAGATCTCTTCAAGAAAATTAGAGATACAAAGGGAACATTTCATGCAAAGATGGGCACAATAAAGGACAGAAATGGTATGGACCTAACAGAAGCAGAAGATATTAAGAAGAGGTGGCAAGAATACACAGAAGAACTATACAAAAAAGATCTTCATGACCCAGGTAATCATGATGGTGTGATCACTCACCTAGAGCCAGACATCATGGAATGTGAAGTCAAGTGGGCCTTAGGAAGCATCACTACAAACAAAGCTAGTGGAGGTGATGGAATTCCAGTTGAGCTATTTCAAATCCTAAAAGATGATGCTGTAAAGTGCTGCACTCAGTATGCCAGCAAATTTAGAAAACTCAGCAGTGGCCACAGGACTGGAAAATATCAGTTTTCATTCCAATCCCAAAGAAAGTCAATGCCAAAGAATGCTCAAACTACCGCACAATTGCACTTATCTCACACACTAGCAAAGTGATGCTCAAAATTCTCCAAGCCAGGCTTTAACAGTACATGAACCGTAAACTTCCAGATGTTCAAGCTGGTTTTAGAAAAGGCAGAGGAGCCAGAGATCAAATTGCGAACAACCGTTGGATCATCAAAAAAGCAACAGAGTTCCAGAAAAACATCTGCTTTTTTGACTATGCCAAAGCCTTTGACTGTGTGAATCACAACAAACTGTGGAAAATTCTTCAAGAGATAGGAATACCAGACCATCTGACCTGCCTCCTGAGAAATCTGTATGCAGGCCAGGAAACAACAGTTAGAACTGGACATGGAACAACAGACTGGTTCCAAATAGGAAAAGGAGTATGTCAAGGCTGTATATTGTCATCTTTCTTATTTAACTTATGTGCAGAGTACATCATGTGAAACACTGGGCTGGATGAAGCACAAGCTGGAATCAAGATTGCCAGGGAAAATATCAATAACCTCAGATATGCAGATGACACCATCCTTATGTCAGAAAGCGAAGAACAACTAAACGGCCTCCTGATGAAAGTGAAGGAGGAGAGTGAAAAATTTGGCTTAAAACTCAACATTCGGAAAACTAAGCTCATGGCAGCCAGTCCCATCACTTCATAGCAAATAGATGGGGAATCAATGGAAACAGTGGCTGATTTTTTGTTGGGGGGGGGGGGGCTCCAAAATCACTGCAGATAGTGACAGCAGCCATGACATTAAAAGACACTTGCTCCTTGGAAGAAAAGCTATGACCAACCTAGACAGCATATTAAAAAGCAGAGACCTTACTTTGCCAACAAAGGTCTATCTAGTCAAAGCTATGGTTTTTCTGGTAGTCATGTATGGATGTGAGAGTTGGACTATAAAGAAAGCTGAGCTCCGAAGAATTGATGCTTTTGAACTGTGGTGTTGGAAAAGACTCTTGAGGGTCTCTTGGGCTTCAAGGAGATCCAGCCAGTCCATCCTAAAGGAAATCAATCCTGAATGTTCATTGGAAGGACTGATGCTGAAGCTGAAACTCCAGTACTTTGGCCACTTAACGGGAAGAACTGAATCATTTGAAAAGACATGATGCTGGGAAAGATTGAAGGCGGGAGGTGAAGGGGATGACAGAGCATGAGATGGTTGGATGGCATCACCAGCTCGATGGACATGAGTTTGGGTAAGCTCTGGGAGCTGGTGATGGACAGGGCAGCCTGGCACTGCAGCCCATGGGGTCAGAGAGAGTTGGACACAACTGAGCAACTGAACTGAACTGTACATGGCCTAATCTTATTAGCAGCCCCGTGCTTGAGCCGTTGCTATAAAACTTCTCACCAAATCTCTCTGGGTGGAGACACATGGTTTTCGAGGGCTGGAGCCACTGTGTTCCCCTTTGCCTGGCAAAGCAATAAGCTATTCTTTTCTACTTCATCCAAAACTCTGTCTCCGAGATTTGATTTGACACTGGTACATAGAGGCCAAGCTTTTGGCATCAAAATGCACTTGATTCTTCCTGAAATGCTCAAACATGTTTTTGTCTTTTTCCCAGCAGAGGGGTGATGGTGTGCTCAGCTCCCATGAAAGTGACAAAGGCAGGAAGAAGGATGGCCAGCTCAAGACTCCCAGCAGCAGCCACCTGGCTTATGGCATCCTGGATATCCCACCATGGTATCTCTGCATCTTCTTGGGGATCCAGGTAAGGCCACACAGAAGCATTGGGTGCAAGGAGGCTCTGTCTCAAAAGGCACATCAACACACATGGATCAAATTAGTCAAGATCTAACTTCAGTTGCTTATGTTCTTGGCTTCCATATTGTGAACCTTTCGGGGACTCAAAGCTCCTCCAGGCTCTCTTTTCTTCCAAGGAGTTTGGGGATGGGGGCAGGGAGTTAGGGGAAGGTTCTCCCCCATGTTAAGCTACTAGGTCACATCAAGGACACCAACTGGGCCATTGTGAGTTTTTTTTTCTCCAAGATACCAATTATAATTTGTTTGGAAACAACTGAAATGTTTGATAACCAGTGGTTGGGGAATATTGGAAAACAAGCATTGTCAAACACTTGTTGGAATGTTATCTGGTGCAACTTTTCTATTTACTGGTAAAACACATGTTATTTAACCCAGGCCCTAATACTTAAGAATTTCTCTGTAAGGAATTCCCCAGTGGTCCAGTGGTTAGGAGTCCATCAATTCACTGCCAAGGCATGGGTTCAATCCCTGGTGGGGGAACTAATTTCCCACAAATCATGTGGCATGGCCAAATTAAAAAAAAAATTTTTTTTAAACAATTTCTCTCTAGATATGCTGGCAAGACTTGTTAAGATAAGTACAAAGATGTTCTATTGATTAATCATAAAATCACAACAACAAGCAAAACCCAGAAACACCCCCAAAATATCCATCTTAGAGAACTGTGGCACATTCTAACAAATAATTTTTAATGTAGCTGTTAGAAAGAGAAAGATATATTTACCTTGCAGTTAAAAAATGATCACCAACATAGATTAAGTGAAAAAAGTCAAGTGAATAACTGTGTATAGTGTGATCTTTTTTTATGTTAAAGACTAACAAAAAGAGAGAACAGCAGAAATAAGTATATGTAGTAATTTTTGCATGTCTTGAAGGAATCATAAGAAACTAATAGAGGTATTTAACCTTGGGTTGAGGAACTAGAAAAAGGAAAGTAGCTTTCAACTTTCACTATTTGTTTTGTAACTTTTTGTAGCTTGAATCTTTAATCTCATAGATGGATTTGTTTTCATTTTAATCCCAAAATATTCAATGTGGAATATCAGGGGTGGGATATACTTTTTTGTTTGCTTCCTTGTGCTTTTCCACAAAAGAAGAGAAGCAAATGTCTTACTATTTTTAAAAATATTATTGTGAGCCATTAAAATGGATAATGCAGATACTTTATTATGAAAGGGTGTTGAATTTTGTCAAATTTTTTTTTCCGCATCCGTTGGGGTGATATGATTTTTATTTTTCATTTTATTAATATGATGTATCATATTTATTGATTTGTATATATTTAACATTCCAGGGATAAAAGTCCTACTTAATCATGACATATGACCCTTTTAATGTACTGTAGAATGCTGTTTGGTAGAATTTCATTGAGCATTTTTGCATCTATATCCATGAGGGATACTGGCCTGTAATTTTCTTTCCTCTTAGGGTCCTTATCTTGCTTTGGAATCAAGGTTATGTGAAAGTTGCTCAGTTGTGTCCGACTCTTTGCGACCCCATGGACTGTAATATGCCAGGCTCCTCTGTCCATGGGATTTTCCAGGCAATAATACTGGAGTTGCTTGCCATTTCCTTCTCCAGGGGATCCTCCCAATCCAGGGATCAAACCTGGGTCTCCTGCATTGCGGGCAGATTCCTTACGGTCTGAGCCACAACCCCATCAGGGTTATGCTGGATTGTAAAATGAGTTTGAGTGTTCCCTCCTCTTAAATTTTTTGGAGGAGTTTGAGAAGGCTTGGTGTTAATTCTTCTTTAGATATTTGATAGAATTTGCCAGTGAAACCATCTGGTCTTGGGCTTTTCTTTGTTGGGAAATTTTGATTACTGTTTTAGTCGCCTCACTAGTCATTGGTCTGTTCAGATTTTCTATTTCTTCATGATTCAGTCTTGGCAAATTGCATGTTTCTAGTAATCTATCCATTTCTTCTAGATTATCCAATTTCTTGGTGTGTAATGTTACTATTGTTTTATGGTACTTTGTATTTCTATTGTATCATGTCATTTTATTTGAGTCCTCTCTCCTTTTTTCTGAGTTTAGCTAAAGGTTTGCTTATCTTAAAAAAGCTCTAGTTTTGTTGATTTTTTTCTATGGTTTTTCATTTCATTTATTTCTGTTCTGATCTGTATTTTTTCCTTCTCTTCTTTAAACTTGAGACTCAGTTTGTTCTTCCTTTTCTAGTTCTTTGAGAAATAAAGTTAAGTTGTTTATTTGAGACCTTTTTTCTTTCTTAATGTAGGTATACATTGTTATAAACTATCCTCTTAGAACTGCTTTTGCTGCATCCCATTAGTTTTGGTATGTTGTATTTCCATTTTCATTTGTCTTAAGTTATGTTTTATTTCCCTTCTGATTTCTTCTTTGACCCATTGGTTGTTCAGGAGTGTGTTTCTTAATTTCCACCAATTTGTGTCCAGTTTCCTTCCTCTTAATGATTTCCAGTTTCAGGCCATTGCAGACAGAGAAGATTGTTGGTTTGATTTCAGTCTTCTTAAATTTCCTGATGCTGTTTTGTGACCTAATGTGTAATCAGTCTTGAAGAACGTGCTCAGGCCTTCCTGCTCAAAGGTCTTGCCCTTACCTTGTGCCTTATTTTAATAACAAGCCTCTTGTCTTATTCCTATTCTTAAGGCCACTTCCTTGGTTCCTGTTACGTCCTCCTGCACTGTGTCCCTACCTTGCTTTCTTACCTAGAACAGCAGTTCTCAGCCCTGGGGTCCTGCCTTTGAAGCCCAGACCTTCTGGTTGTGTCCCTGCTTCTTGCTGCCAGGCCTTCCTAGTTCCTGCCACTTGCCTGGCTCTCCTCTGGGACCAGAGGTTGAGCCTCCAGTGGGAGGATTAGGCGGAGTAGGCAGCCACAGCATCTCTAAGTCTGTCTCCTCTCTCTGCTCTGCCCACAGCACTTCCTCACGGCCCTAGGGGGGCTTGTGGCAGTGCCGCTCATCCTGGCCAAGGACCTGTGTTTGCAGCATGATCCCCTGACCCAGAGCTACCTCATCAGCACCATTTTCTTTGTCTCTGGCATCTGCACTCTCCTGCAAGTATTTTTAGGAATCAGGTAGGTAAAACTCCTCCCCATGGATTCTGACTTTTATCTCCCAGGGTAGCAATAAGATTTGCTTGGCTTGTAGCCTGAGATGAGTTAGAAAGCTGGTGTGACATGATAGAGGGAGCACAGGATTAGAAGTAAGCACCTAAGTTGAAGTCCCAGATCCAACATTTACTATCTACATTAGCCAGAGTTCTTGGTTAAAGAAATACAAATAGCTACATGTAGCCATGCTTGAAACCTTTTACCTTTGCAAATTCTACAAGGCTTGTGGCTAGTGAACACACTGTGGGGACTCCTCCCCAGACTTTAGAAGGAGCAGTGCAAGTGAGGGAATCTTCACTGTAAGTCTGCTTGTGACCTAATCTGTGCCAGGTCTGTGCCCAGTTTTGGAGATGCAGAGGAAAATGGAAAACATTCCCTACGATGTGCTTCTGCCCAACCTGTCTTATGAGAAAATTACTTGAGAGGAAAAATTACTATTTATTCTTTTTTCCTTCCAGTTTCTTTGAGATGTAATTGACAGACAACACTGTATAAGTGACAGCATAAGGATTTGACTTACATACATCAAGAAATGATTAGTGCAATAAATTTAATGAACATCCATCGTCTCACATAGATACAAAATTAAAGAAACAGAAAAAAAATTTTCTTCTGATGAGAACTCAGGATTTACTCTATCATTTATTTATCCTTTATCAATTATCTGAATCAAACTACAAGTGAAGACTGTTACAAGGTGGCTGATTATTCCAAGATAGGCTGCCTGTAGAGAGTATCTAGAGAATATTTCTTCCTAACCTAGTCTTCTTGCCTAAATCAAATCAAAGGCTCTTTCCAAAGTGTTGCTTTTGCAAGTCATTTACAAGAGATATGCCAGTGCTTAAGGTCTCCCATTTTTTGTTGAGGAGAGTGGTTTAGAACCTACATCTGTGTCAGATTATTTCCTTTCTCTCTCTTCCTTCTTCTGTTATCATCTCTGAGAGCCAAAATTTCTTCCAAATCCCCCACCAAGCATTGAGAGAGGTTTAAGGTTTGGTCTGGTCTGTTTCTCAAGTCCCTGGAATCCAGGACCCCTCCTACCTTCCCAGGATCAACCCCTGGAGTGACAGGTGCTGCAGTAGCGAGGCCTTGCAGCCACCTGCCTGGACACCCAGGAGGTCCCACCCCTGGGCCACCCCATGGAGAGTTACATACACAAGGCTCTTGTGGATGGGGAAGCTCCTTGCCTTAAACTGAGATGGTGTTTACTATAATAATGGAAAAAGGTTGATCTTGGAAGCTGGGGGCCTGAATCTAGTTCTGGTTTCTGTGTTGTGGGAACCTGCACAAGCCCTTCACCCTCTCTAAAACCCAGTCTTCTCATCTGTAAAATGAGGGAGTTGAAGTGTGTCGTATCCGTAAGTCCTTCCATCTCTAATATGTGGACACCTGTGTTGTTGACAGAGAAGATGATACAGTACTATGTTCCAACTGGAATCCCAGTACTGAGGGTGCTTGTGGACCTCGCCTTCTGGTAAACCCTGTGAGAGGCATAACAAAATCAGAAGATAGAGTTAAAAGAATCTGTTTACCTAATTAAACATGCAAAGAAAGAGGGAAATAAAATTAAGAAATAAAGCCATGCTAATGTCTTAGACTAAGATGGGGACAGGAACACACCTGAGATTATTTCCCCCAAATAGCCCTCCTGTTTGGAGACTAACAAGTACAGTAGCTCATTAGAGACATTAGAAATTATAAAACTAGCTGATAGCCTGTGAATCAAAGGCCTAGTAGATTTGATTGCAGGTTATCAGATAAACAGTATTTAATGATGTACTTTTTTAGATGGTAAACAAAACTGCTGCTACTGCAATAAGATTTCAGAAGATGTTAATGATTAAAACCATGTTAAATAGTCAAAGGGAATGATAAGAGGCAATAACAGCTTCCCTAATAAGAGCTGAAGAGTGCAGCGCCCACTGTGGGGCAGGCAGCTGCGACCCTTGGCAGAGGGATGGCTGCCTCCCTGGTGTGACTTTAGGGGTCATGGGTGTATCTCCCAAGGGCCTTCCCACTGAGGTGCTCAATTCTGAATTTGTGTAACCATTTGTTTCAAAAGAAAGCATTAAGTTTAAATGTAATCACTAAAGGAAATGAAATATTGACTGTGTAATTCTGGGTCTTAATTCCATTTCTGGAATAATTCCATTTCTGGAATTATTCATTTTTACCTGGGAGTTTCTTTTTCTGGAGTGGTTTCAAGTGATATATCTCCCTTTTTACTTTCCTGGGAATGTCTCAAGTGTGGAGCCAGTATTTCTGCCCAAAGTACATTCAGACCTTCTATATAGTCTTGCCCAACTCAGCCTGGGTCCTTTTCTTCCATGGACTTGCCTGCAGCTGGGCCCTGATCTGCCTGAGCTCTGTATCCGTTGCTAGATTCTGCAGAAAGTCCATGCCCATCGCCAGAGGTCTGCAGCCACCTTGCCCTTGCCTCAGTGACGAATCACACAAGCCACCAGATGTGCCGTTGGAACTCTGTGCTTGTTAAGTCACTCTAGTCATGTCCCATTGTGACCTTATGGACTGTAGCCTGCTAGGCTCCTCTGTCCTTGGGATTCTCCAGGCAAGAATACTGGAGTGGGTTGCCATGCCCTTCTCCAGGGGATCTTCCTGACCCTGGGATCAAACTTGGGTCTTCTGCATTGCAAGCAGATTCTATACTGCTGAGCCACCAGGGAAGCCCATGAGAGAAATACATCTTATGTAAACTGATAATCATTTATCTAGTTAAAGATAGCAAAAGGAATCAAAGAAATGTTAAAGGTTATTTCTGGGTAATATATATTATATATGAAAGGTATGTACCAATATTGTATGTGTGCTTATAAAGTTTATCTACTCAAGGGTTAAAAAAATGATTAGAACAAAATGTTAATAATTATTTCTGGGTTGTTGAATTTTGATGATTTATGCTTTGTATGTTTATTTACCATTAACTTTTCTTCAGAGTCCATGTGTTTCTTTATAACTGGGAGAAATAAGAACCATTTAAAACTTTTTCTTAGAAAAGTATCAGGGCACGTTTCTTGAGCCCCACACCCTTTGAATCTTTCAGTTCAGTTCAGTTCAGTGACTCAGTCATGTCTGACTTTTTGTGATCCCATGGACTGCAGCATTCCAGGCTTCCCTGTCCATTACCAACTCCTGGAGCTTACTCAAACTCATGTCTATAGAGTCGGTGATGCCATCCAACCATCTCATCATCTGCTGTCATCTTTGCCTCCCGCCTTCAATCTTTCCCCGCATCAGGATCTTTTCCAATGAGTCAGTTCTTCTCATCCGGTGGCCAATATATTGGAGTTTCAACTTCAGCATCAGTCCTTCCAATGAATATTCAGGACTGATTTCCTTTAGGATGAACTGGCTGGATCTCCTTGCAGTCCAAGGGATTCTCAAAAATCTCCTCCAACACCATAGTTCAAAAGCATCAATTCTTCAGGACTCAACTTTCTTTATAGTCTTACTCTCACATCCATACATGACTACCGAAAAAACCATAGCTTTGACTAGACAGACTTTGTTGGCAAAGTAATGTCTCTGCTTTTTAATATGCTGTCTAGGTTGGTCATAGCTCTTCTTCCAAGGAGCAAGCGTCTTTTAATTTCATGGCTGCAGTCACCATCTGCAGTGATTTTGGAGCCCAAGAAAATAAAGTTTGTCACTGTTTCTAGTTTCCCCATCTATTTGCCATGGAGTGATGGGACTGGATGCCATGATCTTAGTTTTCTGAATATTGAGGTTTAAGCCAACTTTTTCACTCTCCTCTTTCATTTTCATCGAGTCTCTTTAGTTCTTCTTCCCTTTCTGCCATAAGGGTGGTGTCATCTGCATACCTGAGGTTATTGATATTTCTCCCAGCAATCTTGATTCCAGCTTGTGCTTCATCCAGCCCAGCATTTAGCATGATGTACTTTGCCTGAGAGCAAAAGTCCAGTAGACTGCTCATTACCATCTTGGAAGTGGGGCTGGGAGATATGGCTTACAGCTCCAGGCTTGAGACAACCTCCCAGATTCTGCAACCTTTGTCTCTTCACCTGCTTTTATCTCTGTTTTCCCAATCTGTTTCCCTGTGGTGGTCAGCATTAAAGCCCTTAGAAGAAAATAGAAAAGAATAAGTGTGCAAATCTGTGGGGCAGATCAGAAGGGAGGACTGGAGCAATGCGGATGGTTGTCAAAGGCACTCTCAAGGCAGTAGGTACTGATGGGTTTAAAGAAGACAGACACACAGCCTTCTCCTACCAGAGAAGGAGATCTATCCCCTCCCCTTTCTTCTAGACAGAGGCAAGCACTCTCATCCCTCCAAGCTGATTATTTAGCTACTTGTGCACTAATGACTGAAGTGTCAATATGGATGACTATGATTTCATTTTCTTTCACAGCCCCTCACTCCTACCACATATAAGCATATTTTCCATCTTCCTATTCTCACATCTTCCCAACATTGAGTGTTCGCATTATAATGGTGTTGTTTAGTCACTAAGTAATGCCTGACTCTTTTGAGACCTCGTGGACTGTAGCCCACCAGGCTCCTCTGTCCATGGGATTTCCCAGGCAAGAATACTGGAGGGGGTTGCCATTTCCTTCTCCAGGGGATCTTCCTAAACCAGGGATTGAACCCATGGCTCCCGCCTTGGCAGGCAGATTTTTTGCCACTGAGCCACTAGGGAAGCCTGAACATTATAATGACTGCGTGTTTTCTCTAAAATTAATATCTTTAAAAAAATACTTTAAAGTTTCTGTTTATTTCCATTTCAATGATGAACTCCCTGCCTGTTGGTATAAATCTCTTCTTGATAATTTCATCTCATCAGGTAACTATTATCATCATCTTCTTGATGGACTACCCCCGGGGCTCTCTGACTTGCTATCGTCTGGAACAGTCGCTACGTTCCTGGTGTATATTAGATGTGTCATCTTGAGATGCCTCTTTACCCTTATCCTGGCAATTCTCTTCATGTCAGTTTTCAAGTCTAGATCTCTTGATCCCATGCCTTTCTCTTTTTTCTGGTGGAACATGAACACACAGTAGTTTCCTGAGAGACCACGTGGGAGATAAATTCTGTGAGACTCTTCATATGTGAAAATATCTTGATCCTATTCTCATATTTGATTGATAACTTGGTTGGATATAGAATTTTAGGTTGGAAGTAATTTTTTTTTTTCAGAATTTTGAAATCATTGTTCCCTTGCCTTCTAGTTTCCAGTGTAGTTTTAGGAACTCCAAAGTATTATGCAACCTTCCCCCTCTGCTGCAGGATTTTGTACAAGCCCAAGTTGTGCTGAGTCTATTTAACTGGAAGAGATCCATTTAGTCATAGTGTCTAACACACAAGATTGACTATGATCATCCTACTGCTACATCCAATAAACAACTGTTCAACTAGGCTTGACTTTTGAGCTTCCATGTTGGTCTCTGCAAGGTTCAATTTTAGCAAGAATCCTGCTCAATCCTGTAGTGAGACTATCCACCCTCACTCTCTGATTGGGTTCCTCATTCTCCATCATCCCCAGGTGATGTCCAATCACCTTGTCCTGTCTTCATCAAGAATCCTCTCCTCACCCCGATGCTTCCTCTTAGTACTTTTCTATCCACTGAATCCCACCCTCCTCCTTGGCTATAAATTCTCACCTTTCCTTGTCACATTGGCAGTTGAGCTTGATCTCTCTCCCCTATTACAAAATCCCATTGTAGTAGCCCCCTTGAATAAAGCCTGCCTTAACATCTTTAACAAGTGTCATGTATACTATTTTTATGGAGTGCATGAGAACTCAGGGAGAAGGATTGAAGCTTAACTTCCCAATACTTCCAAAAGTTTAGCTGTTCCTACTTTATGAGCCCAAATGGAAGTATTCATATATACTAAGAAATGAGAAAAATTACTCACCTAATCATTACCATAAACTGTTTAAGAAGTTTGTTCTTACCACATGTCCTCTTATCAATTGTTCTTATAACAAACATACTGTCACAATTTGGCCCCGTGACTCAGACTTTCTGATCAGTGCTCTGCACCACCCCACCCCACCCCCCCCCCCCCAGTATCAGTTTCCTCATCCAGAGACAAAGCAGCATTGTGCTACACACCCTGCAATACTCCTGAGATAAGGGTGAGAAAATGCTGTGTAACTTTACAACACTATATGAGCTTAGATGTTGATAGTACCCCCACGGACACACATCTGTGGCTTTGACCACTTAAAATACCAATCCCATCAAATTTTTAAGGCACGTTCCTGAGACTGTAGGTTTTGCAAGTTGTTGTAAAGGAAGATGGTGGGGAATGTTCTTCAGACTTGAGCATACAGATGAGATAGTAAAGAGTGAAGGAAAGGGGAGAATGGACAAGGGAGAGTCTTAGAAAGCACATCTTAGAGAACCAACCTTCAAGAAATGGGAATGCCAGGCAACAGCTTTAAAACAAAACAAAACAAAAAGCCTATATTATAACATCTGTTATTTGAGGAAAACTTAAGAAAATGTTTTGGTATACATAACCTTTTCCAACTCTTTGCAACCCCATGGACTATACAGTCCATGGAATTCTCCATACCACAATACTGGAGTGGGTAGACTTTTCCTTCTCCAGGGGATCTTCCCAGCCTAGGGATCAAACCCATGTCTCCCACATTGCAGGTGGATTCTTTACCAGCTGGGCCACAAGGGAAGCCCAAGAATACTGGAGTAGGTAGTCTATCCCTTCTCCAGGAGATCTTCCTGACCCAGGAATCAAACCAAGGTCTCCTGCATTGCAGGTGGATTCTTTACCAACTGAGCTATGAAGGAAGTCCTCATATGACTGAAACCAGGCTTCAACAGTATGTGAACTGTGAACTTTCAGATGTTCAAGCTGGATTTAGAAAAGGCATAGGAACCAGAGATCATATCACCAATATTAGATGGATCATAGAGAAAGCAAGGGAATTCCAGAAAAACATCTACTTCTGCTTCATTGACTACGCTAAAGCCTTTGACTGCGTGGATCACAACAAACTGTGGAAAACTCTTCAAGAGATGGGAATACCAGATCACCTGACCTGCCTCCTGAGAAACATGTATGCAGGTCAAGAAGTAACAGTTAGAACAGGATATGGAACAATGGACTGGTTCCAAATTGGGAAAGGA
Source organism: Odocoileus virginianus (assembly GCF_023699985.2). Classification (NCBI taxonomy): domain Eukaryota; kingdom Metazoa; phylum Chordata; class Mammalia; order Artiodactyla; family Cervidae; genus Odocoileus; species Odocoileus virginianus. The sequence continues at coordinate 19,207,973 of NC_069674.1, forward strand.
ATACATAAAGGCTGTATACTATCGCCCTGCTTATTTAACTTATATGCAAAGTATATGATGTGAAATGCCAGGTTGGATGAAGCACAAGTGTAATCAAGATTGCTGGGAGAAATATCAATAACCTCAGATATGCAGATGACACCACCCTTATGGCAGAAAGCAGAGAGGAACTAAAGAGCCTCTTGATGAAAGTGAAAAAGGAGAGTGAAAAAACTGGCTTAAAACTCAACATTCAGAAAACTAAGATCATGTCATCTGGTTCCATCACTTCATGGCAAATAGATGGGGGAGACAATGGAAACAGTGACAGACTTTATTTTCTTGGGCTCCAAAATCACTGCAGATGGTGACTTACAGCCATGAAATTAAAAGACGCTTGCTCTTTGGAAGAAAAGTTATGACCAACCTAGATAGCATATTAAAAAGCAGAGACATTACTTTGCCCAAAAAGGTCCACATAGTAAAGCTATGGTTTTTCCAGTAGTCTTGTATGGATGTGAGAGTTGGACCATAAAGAAGGCTGAGTGTCGAAGAACTAATGCCTTTGAACTGTGGTGTTGGAGAAGACTCTTGACAGTCCCTTGGACTGCAAGGAGATCAAACCAGTCCATCCTAAAGGAAATCAACCCTGAATATTCTTTGGAAGGACTGATGCTGGAGATGAAGCTCCAATACTTTGGGCACCTGATGCAAAGAGCCAACTCATTGGAAAAGACCCTAATGCTGGAAAAGATTGAAGGCAGGAGAAGAGGATGACAAGAGGATGAGATGGTTGGATGGTAACACTGACTTGGCGGACATGAGTTTGAGCAAGCTCTGGGAGTTGATGATAGACAGGGTAGCCTGCCATGCTGTAGTCCATGGGGTCACAAAGAGTCGACATGACTGAGTGACCCTTTCCAGAAGTAACCACACATTTCAGAGGGAATAATAATGAAGATTATTCTATTTATTGAGCTCTTCCCCAGGCATCGTGCTAATCACTTATATATATTTTATCTTCACAGTTACTCCTTGGGAATTACTACTATATTTTGTCAAAGAGGACACTGAGACTTGCAGAAGTTGGGCAACATGCCTTGGTCACACAGCTGATAAGGCAAAGTCATATTCGAACTTGCCTTTGGTCTATACCATGCTCTTAATTGGTGTTATAGGGCCATGGTGAAAAAACCTAAGACTTATTCTGGTTAAGTCTATGACCTTGGGCTCCAGATCTGTTATCTATAAAATAATAAGGCCCAGCTGGATATGCTTCAAATGGCCCTTCTATTTCTAAAATGTTGTTATAAAAATCAACAATCTGTGGTTTACAAAGGAGTTAGAAGGCATATTAATAATAATAATGAATCATACTCAAGGTAAAATTTTTAAAATAAGATGAAATTAATTGTGAAATTAAAAGCAGCTCTGAGATACATTAAAGTCACCACAAAAGCTAAAATGTATGTAGAATAATGAAAGCCTTGTAGTGATACTGAATGCATATGTCTTAAACATGTACCAAGAAAATGCATAAAAGAAAAACTAGTAGAAATGCAAGAAATATACATAGAGCTCTGTCAAAAGAGTATCAATAAGGAGTATGAGCAAGGTGGTAATGCTCATAAAACAAGGTGGGGAGGGGGACAGGAATGAATGGAAAATGGGATTAGAAGATCTGAGTATAGGAGAGTGAAGGAAGAATTTATGGATACATTGTATGAATCTAATGATAGGACATAGGAATACACTCTAGTAAATTAATGGAAACAATTCATCTTGCCCTTGAACATAAAATATATTTAGTAGTTACAAAAAGGTAGGGGGAATTCCCTGGTGGTTCAGTGGTGAGGACTCGGTGCTTTTGATGCAAGTTCCCTTGGTGGGTGAACTAAGATTCTGCAAGCTGAGAGGTGCAGCAAAAAAAAAAAAAAAAAAAGGTAAAAAGTGCATCTATTATGTTAGTACATTATCCCAACTACATGTAATAATCTTGAAAAAAAATAACATGAACAGAGTTAGAAAAATGCTGAACTACTTGAAAAATTTGAAATATCCCTTAAATAAGTTCTAAGTTAGGGATATAATAACTGAAAATATATTTTTTTTGAAAATATTTTTTAAGTGAAAACAAATCTCACCATCAGTAAAACTGTTTTAAATATATTTTGGCAGTATCTAATTTCTATGTAATGAGTAAAACAGTTTATAGACAAGGAAAAACAGACATAAAATCACATCTTTCGTGACTTAATAAAATGCAAATTCACAGTTGTCAGGATTTCATTATATGCCTATTAAACTAAAAAAATGAAATGAGAAAACCCAATGTTGATAGATTTTGCAATACTAACCTCAGTCCTGGAGGGATAGAAAAGAAAAATAGACTTCTCTGCCCTCATGGAACCAAGTAATACTGAAATGGCTGAGGCCATGGTGGTATAGCAGTGATGGATTGTTTATAAGTGTAGCTGTAAACTGTTTAAAGAATCCCTGAGAGTGAGTTACTGTAAATGATTAGTTTGTTAGTACAAAGGCTAACCAGAAAATATGTAACTAGAATATAGGTGGGAATTTTGTCTCACTCACTGTGGTATTTCCAATACCTGACAACCAGTGCCTCCCACAGAGCAAGTCCTTAGTAAATATTTGTTGAGTGAATGAAATATGTATATGGAATTACAGCAAAAAACTGAAACACAAATCTTGTCTTACATACTGTTGGTACATATGATATGCAAAGATGTCTATGTTCATTTTAAAAGTTCAAAAGGGATTTTGCAATGATATAAGTATAGTGTGTTTCCCTTCTCTGTCAAGATACTTAGCTTCATAATTTCTATGAATTTTTAATTGAAGTATAGTTAATTTACAGTGTTGTGTTAGTTTTAAGTATATAGCAAGTTGATTCAGTTATACATATATATAAATATATATTATATATATAGATTCTTTTTCATTATAGATTATTATAAAATATAGTTCCCTGTGCTATACAGTAGGTCCTTGTTGTTTACCTATTTTATGTATATTAGTGTGTACATGTTAATCCTGAAGTCCTGATTTACCTCTCCCCACCATAATTTTTTTAATTAAAAAATCATTCATACATACCCTTTCCATCACCCATGTTTCCTGCCCTGTGTGTGCCATATATTCCAATCTTTTGGAGCCTTATGGGTCTAGATTTATGAATCTAGATCAGTTGTTCTCAACTCTGGCTGATGTTAGAATCACCTGGAGGTCTAAGCTCTCCCCATGCCTGGGTGTACCATTTGACAAGCCTGTGAACTCATCTGAGGCTGATGCTCAGGCCTTGCTAGTTCCTATGTTCAGCCAGGACAAAATCCAGTTAGGCAGTAAAACTCTTTCATATACTTAATATTTTCACTAAATAAAATGTGTTTGTTCTCAAGAAGACTCTTCAAGCTATCTTCATGGAATCCTGATTTCAAAAGTACTCTTTTAGTATTGTTAAGAACAAGTATCTAAACTGGGTATGCTATACTATGACAAATGCAAGCAAGAGGCTAAGATCCTCTGTTCCACTCTCCCTTCACACCAGTTCTATTATAATATGAAGGGTGAGGAGACCAGGTCAGCCTCAACAGCTTCTGACCTTCTAGTAAGACAGGGTTATTGGAGGTTGACTTATCAGGCATGGTTCACCTTGAAGGGAGAGAAGTCAGATGGACACCGCTAGAAGTTCTCACAGAGGCCAGAGTAAGACGCTGACCAGGAGGAAGAAAGGCCTGTGTGGGGGACACGCCCTGATAATGGACCTCAAGCATGTTCAGTCCCTGTGACAAAAAGGAGCCTGGAGGTAGAGGTCTGGAATTGCCCTTCATTTTTGAAGGCGCAAAGGAATCTGGCCATCAGATTCTAGGCTGTGCATCTCTTGTCAGTGGGGGAACTTGATGTGTGTGAATTGTGCTTTGATCTCTGGGACTGGAAGGCAGCGGCACTCACCAAACGTGTTTCCTGAGTTCTGTGCTGCCCCAGATCGTTTCCCAGTACGTGACTCTCTGCTCCTGGGCTCTCATCTCCAGGAACGGGATCAGGTCTGCTGGTCTTATCCTCCCCACCTCTCCTAGCTGTCCAAAGTCTGGCACAGTTCGTGGATCTGACCTGGAGATTGATAGGAGTTCCCTATAACTGAGAACTGCAGGAGTCATGTGTTGCCCTGAAACCAAGGTAGAACTTGGGATTAAAAGGCCTCTGCTGGGGCCAGTGACAGGCCAGTGTTAAAGGGGCTAGTGGGTAACTGTCTCCCTTCCCCTCCTCCAGGCTGCCCATTCTCCAGGGAGGGACATTTGCTTTCTTGGCCCCCTCCCTGGCCATGCTGTCTCTTCCCACCTGGAAGTGCCCCACGTGGACACTCAATGCCAGCCTGGTGAACACCAGCTCGCCCGAATTTACTGAGGAATGGCAAAGGAGGATCCGAGAGGTAAGAGGTTGAGGGGGTGGGGGTGCGAGGAATGGGGTGGTCCTCAAAAGGGGCTTCGGACTTGACTCATTTTTTCAGCTCACTGCTAGGCAGGATTACAAACTTTAAGACACTTGGTTCTTGTTTAATTCAGTTGTGTCATTCAGGGAAAGAAACTGGTGGCCTTGAAGCAGGCTCGAAAGTTTGGCCGTGCTCCAGAAGTTGAGTTCAGTGAGTGTTAGTTACTCAGTCGTGTCTGATTCTTTGGAAATGCATGGACCGTAGCCCACCAGGCTCCTCTGTCCATGGAATTCCCCAGGCAAGAATACTCGAGTGGGTAGCCATGGCTTCCTCCAGGGAATCTTCCCAAGCCAGGGATGGAATCCTGATCTCCTGCATTGCAGGCAGATTCTTTACACTCTGAGTCACCAGGAAGCCTGTGCTCCAGGTTGGCTTATCTAAATGATTAGGAAATCAGCACACAGGATTGTCAGCAGAAAGCCCAGCCACACCCTCAGGGACCGTAGGCCTCACAGCTTCCAGACTCTAACATCCTCACCTGGCCTCGGAGGTGAGGTGTCAAGGATGGCTCATGGGTGGAATAATATATGAGAGTGAAGGTCGCCTGAGATTTCTAGGAAGTCCAATCAACTCCCTCCCAGCTTGACCTTAAATATGTAAGCTTGGAGCGACTCAAAGGACCACGTCCTCTGGAGCAGGGGCAGAGTTACACAAGCACTGTATGGTGTGGGGTTCTTCTTGTTGTTCAGTCACACAGTCAGTCATGTCTGACACTTTGTTACTCCATGGACTGTAGCACACCAGGTCTTCCCATCCATCACCAACTCCCAGAGTTTACTCAAACTCATGTCCATTGAGTTGGTGATGCCATCCAACCGTCTCATCCTCTGTCGTCCCCTTCTCCTCCCACCTTCAATCTTTCCCAGCATCAGGGTCTTTTCAAATGAGTCAGTTCTTCGCATCAGGTGGCCATAGTATTAGAGTTTCAGCTTCAGCATCAGTCCTTCCAAAGAATATTCAGGCTTGATTTCCTTTAGGATGAACTGGTTGGATCTCCTTTCAGTCCAAGGGACTCTCAGGAGTCTTCTCCAACACCACAGTTCGAAGGCATTAGTTCTTTGATGCTCAGCCTTCTTTATGGTCCAACTCTTACATTCATATATGACTACTGGAAAAAACATAGCTTTGACTAGACAGACCTTTGTTGGCAAATTCATGTCTCTGCTTTTTAATATGCTATCTAGGTTGGTCATAGCTTTTCTTCCAAGGAGCAAGCATCTTTTAATTTTATGGCTGCAGTCAACATCTGCAGTGATTTTGGAGCCCAAGAAAATAAAGTCTGTCACTGTTTCCATTGTCTCCCCACCTATTTGCCATGAAGAGATGGAACCAGATGACACAATTTAGTTTTTTGAATGTTGAGTTTTAAGCCAGCCTTTTCACTCTTCTCTCTTTCACTTTCATCAAGAGGCTCTTTAGTTCCTCTTTGCTTTCTGCCATAAGTGTGGTGTCATCTGCATATCTGAGGTTATTGATATTTCTCCCAGCAATCTTGATTCCATTTGTGCTTCATCCAACCTGGCATTTCACAACATGTACTCTGCATGCACATTAAATAAACAGGGTGACAGTATACAGCCTTGACGTACTCCTTTCCCAATTTGGAACCAGTCCATTGTTCCCTGTCTGGTTCTGTTACTTCTTGACCTGCATACATGTTTCTCAGGAGGCAGGTCAGGTGATATGGTATTCCCATCTCTTGAAGAATTTTCCACAGTTTGTTGTGATCCACACAGTCAAAGGTTTTAGTGTAGTCAATGAAGCAGAAGTAGATGTTTTTCTGAAATTCCCTTGCTTTCTCTGTGATCCATCTAATATTGGCAATATGATCTCTTGTTCCTATGCCTTTTCTAAATCCAGCTTGAACATCTGGAAGTTCACGGTTCACGTACTGTTGAAGCCTGACTTGAAGGATTTTGAGCATTACCTTGCTAGCATGGAAAATGAGTGCAATTATGGGGTAATTTGAACATTCTTTGGCATTGCCCTTCTTTGGGATTGAAATGAAAACTGATCTTTTCCATTCCTTCTAGTACAAGGTAGTTTGCTCAGGCATTACTCCAGCCCTCACTTATTGTCTTAGTGTGCCTTCCCTAAGCTCACTAGGACTGGACCAAAGGCATTCCAAAACTCAGGGCTATGGACCTAGAGCAGTCTGTTAGTAGATATCCCTGGGAGTCTAGCTGACAAGCCTTAGCAAAGCCAGGGTCCATCCAGCCTCCCACCCAGTCCAAGTTCAGCAGCCTCATGGCTGCAATAAGGGTCACATTCTCATTACGTGACAGATGAAGGAAGAGGTAATACAGAGGAGACACATTCCTAACAAGATTCCTATTCTTACCCAAGTTTGACCAATGAGAGGGAATAGAATTGACAGAACACTCCAATGGGGGATGGGGCGGAGGGACAATGATGTAAGTCCTGATCTGTTTCCAAAGGCCTGAGAACCAGGAGTGCTGATGTCTGGGGGCAGGAGAAGATGGATGTCCCAGCTCAAGCAGCAAGTGGAAATGTTCTTCCTCTGCCTTTTGGTTCTGTTGTGTCCTGCAAAGGATTGGATGGCACTCACTCACATTGGGTGGGCTTCCCAGGTGCCTCTAATGGTAAAGAACATGACTGCCAATGCAGGAGCGTAAGAGACATGGATCAAATCCCTGGGTCAAGAAGATCCCCTGGAGAAGAGCACGCCAGTATTCTTGCCTGGAATATAACCAGTATAAACCAGCTCCAATATTCTTGCCTGGAGGCTCCCGTGGACAGAGAAGCCTGGAGGACTACTGTCCATTGAGTCACAAGAAGTCTGACATGACTGAAGTGATTTAGCAGAGAGAGATACTCATTTTGGATAGGGCCATCTGCTTCATTCAGTTCACTGGTTCATATACTAATCTCTTCTGGAAACACTGCAGAAATAATGTTTTATCAGCTGTCTGGGCATCCTTCAGTCCAATTGACATGTAAAATTCACCATCACATTGTGCATATGTTCCACTTGGGTAAGCACTAGCAAATACATTTCTGAAGTGGATGTTCCAATTTACCCTCCTGCCAGCATCATGTGAGTCCCAGTTACTCCACAATCTCACCAACATTTTCTAGCTTTTTCATGTTAGCCACTCTCCTGAGTGCATTATGGTAAACTTGTATCATTCTTTTATGATGCTATTGAATGATATAGAATTAACTGTAATTGTCCTCATCTTATTTGAAAACCTGGACTCATTCTTGCTCCTATGCTTGCCACATTAACACTATGTGTGTGTGTGTGTGTGTGTGTGTGTGTGTGTGTGTGCTCAGTCGTGTATGATTCTTTGTGACCCCATGGACTGTAGCCTGCCAGGCTCCTCTGTGCATGAAATGTTCCAGGCAAGAATACTGGAATATGTTGCCATTTCCTAAACCAGCAGCTCTCCCCCACCTAGAGATCAAACCTGAGTCTCTTGCATCTCCTTCATTGGCAGGCAGATTCTTTACTACTATGCCACCTGGGAAGCCCTTTAACTGGTGACTAGAGTTCAATATCCCAATATAGATTTTGTTATTTATCATTATTTCTGTGACTTTCATTTCATCAAGTATCATGTAAATCACCTGTGAGCTCCTAGTCAGTCTATGACCTTTTAATCTTAAAGTTCAGGCAACAGACCACGTCCTAAATATGCCAGCATCACTGTAGGTTTTGGTGTTCATTCCTCACTGTCCATTCGGTACAGCCCAGTATACTTTGGGTCTAACTTTATTAGATGTGCTTCAGTTTCATAGAATCAATTATGATGCCAGCACCCCTCATCCCAGATTGAAGATGTATCTAGAAGTATGACTAAGAAATCATTTTATTATTCCCATTTTAAACACAATGGGCAAAAGCAGCATTATTTGATGCAAGATTTGGTGACTCTAATTCTTTCTGCCACCATCTTTTTTCCCCCCACGATGAGCCCTTCTCAACCCATTTTCTTGCTTCTAGAGGGGGTTTTGAGTTTTTCTCCCCTAATTTTTAATTAGTGGGCAGGAAAAATAACATTGCTAAACATTCCTTTGTATGTCCTTTCCCAAGGTACTTTCAAATGATTTAATAAATATATTGTCACTGGATTCTTTCCACTGGGTAGGATGCATCCTGAAAAACACCAGACTTTCCAATCTGGCCCATAAATTCCATCAGAATACCAGCAAGTCAAATTAAATTGATTCTAGTATTCCATCTTAAGGAACACAACCAAAGCTCTAGTCCTGGGAAAATAAGATTTCTTTACCCTCTGCTCCAACTGCTCCACTGGCGACTCACTTTTGTACCCCATTTTCAGCTTGATCTTGAGCTTACACTATGTTACCCTGCAAAGCCTGCCCTTCCTGCCTTTATTGCTTCAAGCACACATTCTAATTTTGCAGTAATTTTACTGCTTTGGGGTGAAGTGTCATGAAATATGAAAAGATCAATTGATATTGTATTTCTTGGTCCATTCCTGTCATGTTCATGCTGTGCAAAGTGATCCTTGAGCTATTTAATACATAAGTTGATCTTCATGGTGATTTCGGTCTGAGTTGCTAGTCTCTATATTGTAGCCTGGGCCAGGGCTTCAGTGACAGGATAGGCAAAGTTCAAATCAGAAACACTGTCCATACCAGGTTTTTCATGTTGTTGTTCAGTCAGTAAGTCATATCTGACTCTGTGACCCCATGGACTGCACCACACTAGGCTTCCCTGTCCTTCACTGTCCCCTGGAGTTTGCTCAAACTCATGTCCATTGAGTTGGTGATACCATCCAACCATCTCACCCTCTGTAACCCCCTTCTCCTCCTGCCCTCAATTTTTTCCCTGCATCAGGATCTTTTCCAATGAGTCAGCTCTTCACATCAGGTGGCCAAAGTATTGGAGTTTCAGCTACCAATGAATATTCAGGGTTGATTTCCTTTAGGATTGACTGGTTTGATCTCCTTGCTGTCAAAGGGACTCTCAAAAGCCTTCTCCAGCACCACAATTCTCCAGAACCACCAGGTTTTTAAAGAGTGTTAAAAATCTCCCATACTCTGTGGACTGTCCAGTTTGGGCAGCGTACCAGCTCTGTGATGGGCCATTTATCTTCATGTTCTCCCACCAGAGGCACCTGTGACCATCACTGTCATCAATCAATTATTGTCATCAATCTGGATCATCCTGGGAAACACAGACAACATCAGATAGAGATGGAGATTGTGCAGTTTGTGAGCCCACATGTGCGTGGCTTGTGACCTGAGGTGTCATCTCCTGGACCCTAGTGACTACATTCAAAGTCATACTTCCCTCCTCTTTTTTAAGACACGGGGACATTGATATGAACCACCAGTATTTGAGATTTGGCTATTAAGTCCTGTCCCATAAAAGGTGAAATTTCAGTACAGCCTCTATGACCGACTTGCCAGACCAAACTGCAAGTCCATTGGCCACAGCTTGAAAACCTAAAATTCTAAAGGGATGATTTTGGGTAATTTCGTGTCCACTGGCACATCACACACATTGTTCATTGGCTGGACTTAGACTTGCCTTCTTTCCTCCATCAGAGCCTTTCTATTGAAATGTTACACTTTTTAGAATCAATCTTTCTCAGGTGGATGAGCAGCACCTTTAGCAAGACTCCAACTTGCTTTCTGAATTCAAAGACCCACATAGTGAGATCCAAATCTTGGTTGCTAGAGTTAGATTATCTTGTGAAGTAGTGTCCACCCAGGGAAGGCAAGGACTGTACTTACTCATGGATCCTACGAACTCCTCCCTGTGTAACTGTGTTTTCTTTTTCCGATTGTAACTATTTCCCTTTAACCAGCAAGTTCTGTTGATGAGACTTAGCATGCACACACGCCCCTTTCTTATTTGAATGTCTTTCTGACATCATTCAAGATATCACTGAGATTTCTTTCTTTTATTTATTTATTAATTTTTTAAAATTAGTTGGAGGCTAATTACTTCACAATATTGTAGTGGTTTTTGTCATATATTGACATGAATCAGCCATGGATATACATGTATTCCCCTTCCCGATCCCCTCTCCCACCTCCTTCTCCACCCGATCCCTCTGGGTCTTCCCAGTGCACCAGCCCCGAGCACTTGTCTCATGCATCCAACCTGGGCTGGTGATCTGTTTCACCCTAGATAATATACATGTTTCGATGTACATCCCACCCTCGCCTTCTCCCACAGAGTCCAAAAGTCTGTTCTATACATCTGTGTCTCTTTTTCTGTTTTGCATATAGGGTTATTGTTACCATCTTTCTAAATTCCATATATATACGTTAGTATACTGTAATGGTCTTTATCTTTCTGGCTTACTTCACTCTGTATAATGGGCTCCAGTTTCATCCATCTCATTAGAACTGATTCAAATGAATTCTTTTTAATGGCTGAGTAATATTCCATGGTGTATATGTACCACAGCTTCCTTATCCATTCGTCTGCTGATGGGCATCTAGGTTGCTTCCATGTCCTGGCTATGATAAACAGTGCTGCGATGAACATTGGGGTGCACGTGTCTCTTTCAGATCTGGTTTCCTCGGTGTGTATGCCCAGAAGTGGGATTGCTGGGTCATATGGCAGTTCTATTTCCAGTTTTTTAAGGAGTCTCCACACTGTTCTCCATAGCGGCTGTACTAGTTTGCATTCCCACCAACAGTGTAAGAGGGTTCCCTTTTCTCCACACCCTCTCCAACATTTATTGCTTGTAGACTTTTGGATAGCAGCTATCCTGACTGGCGTATAATGGTACCTCATTGTGGTTTTGATTTGCATTTCTCTGATAATGAGTGATGTTGAGCATCTTTTCATGTGTTTTTTAGCCATCTGTATGTCTTCCTTGGAGAAATGTCTGTTTAGTTCTTTGGCCCATTTTTTGGCTGGGTCATTTATTTTTCTGGAGTTGAGCTGGAGGAGTTGCTTGTATATTTTTGAGATTAATCCTTTGTCTGTTGCTTCGTTTGCTATTATTTTCTCCCAATCTGAGGGCTGTCTTTTCACCTTGCTTATAGTTTCCTTTGTTGTGCAAAAGCTTTTAAGTTTAATTAGGTCCCATTTGTTTATTTTTGCTTTTGTTTCTAATATTCTGGGATGTGGGTCATAGAGGATCCTGCTGTGATTTATGTTGGAGAGTGTTTTGCCTATGTTCTCCTCTAGGAGTTTTATAGTTTCTGGTCTTACATTGAGATTTCTGATCTTAGAGTTATTTGGTGCCAGTCAATAGTGCTCTAATTCCAAACAGTGCCCAGTAGCAGACTAGTTAGGAGAGTGGCTTAGCCACTTCAAAGAGAGAGTGGCTGAGTAGCTGCTTTGGGCCAACTCTGCACCAAATGCCCCACTCAGAGCTGAAGCACCTAGCATCTGCCAGGGTCAGGCCTCATTCAGTGTGGACTCAACCACCAACACTTCTGCTATCTCAGGAGTGCTGTGCTGGTTGGGGTGCTGGTCTGAGACCAGTCTGAGCCATAGCTTGTGAATTTCAGCCAGAGCTTTCTGCTGTTCTTCCCTTCCAAAACAGCCTTTCTGCGCATGCCTGTGCTCTGATCTACAGTCCAAGAGACGTGGATGTACTTCAGTGGTCTATCAAGTCCTTATGCTTCCTTTCTTTTCTCAAGGTGGACCCAGAGTTAACAGGAGTTTTTAATATTTAATAAACTTTTCCATGTAGCTCTAGACCAAGACATACCTAAGGATTTCACTTGTCAAGCTGGTGGGCCCTGGATTTTTGCCAGGTCAATTGGCTAACCTTCAAATGCCATTTGTCAAACAACTTTTTTCAAAGCAGGGTGTATTTCTTCTTCAGTGCAGCCTATTTGTATTATATCATCAATAGCATGAATCACAAAACACATGTGGTTTGAGGTTTGGTTTTGTTTCTTCTCTCCCCCAGGGAGGCAATACTTGGCTTTGGTAAATCCAAATTAAAACTAAGCAAAGAATAAGAAGTGGAAATTTTAATTAACTATCAAGTTAAGAAAAAAAGTGGGGGATTCTACTCGAGCCAAACTGAGGATTATAACCCAGGGAGCAGATTGTCAGGAACCTCTGGGAACTGTTTCACCTGTTAGAAGTCAAAGGCATAGTCATATACTTTTTTGAGACAAAGGATCATACGTTAAAATGACATACTGATATTTCATGTAAAGTTCACCGGGGACACATTGTCCAGGTAAACACATAGAAGGGAGCAGCAGGTCACTATGACTCCCAACAGAGCTGAGAAAGAACACTATTCTTTCAAGAAGTTACACTGCTACAACCTAGAGGGGTGGGATGGGGAGGGAGATGGGAAAGAGGTTCAAGAGGGAGGGAACATATGTATACCTATGGCTGATTCATGTCGATGTTTGGCAGAAACTAACATGATTCTGCAAAGCACTAATCCTTCAATTAAAAGATAAATAAATAAATAAAAGAAGTTACATTGTTAGCATCAGAAGAAAGGAAAAAAAACTGCTTTACTGTTTATCTGGCCCTTCCATCTTTGAAGAGCTCTGGTTAATGCGTAATGTGGGTGCACACTGCATTTTAGGGAGGGAGGAGGCCCAAACAAACAGAAAGAATTTTATATTTAATTTTTTTTCTTGTCTTCCTTTGTTGTTGTTGTTCAGTCGCTCAGTTGTGTCTGACTCTTTGCGACACCATGGACTGCAGCACGCAGGCTTCCCTGTCCTTCACCATCACCCAGAGTTTGTTCAAACTCATGTCCTTCGAGTCAGTGATGCCATCCAACCATCTCATCCTCTGTCGTCCCCTTCTCCTCCTGCCCCCAATCCCTCCCAACATCAGGGTCTTTTCCAGTGAGTCAGCTCTTCACATCAGGTAACCAAAGGATTGGAGCTTCAGCTTCAGCATCAGCCCTTCCAATGGATATTCAGGATTTATTTCTTTTAGGATTGACTGATTTGATCTCTTTGCAGTCCAAGGGACTCTTAAGAGTGTTTTCCAGCACCACAGTTCAAAAGTATCAATTCTTTGGTGATGAGCCTTCTTTATGGTCCAGCTCTTACATCCATACATGACTACTGGAAAAACCATAGCTTTGACTATACGGACCTTTGTTGGCAAAGTAATGCCTCTGCTTTTTTAATATGCTGTCTAGGTTTGTTACAGCTTTTCTTCCAAGGAGCAATCATCTTGTATATTTAATTTTTTTTCTTGTATGCCTTAAAATATGAATTTTATTTCATCAGTTTCTTTACCCTGATCTGCTAGATGCCAGGGGCACGATTTCCCTTTCACTTAGACTTACTGAGAACTATAATTTGGTTTTTTTTTAATTTATTTTTGGCTGGGCTGGGTCTTCATTGCTGTGCATGGGGCTACTCTCTAGTTGTGGCGCGTAGGCTTCTCATTTCAGTGGCTTCTCTTGTTGTGGAGCGTGGGCTCTAGGGCACTCGGGCTTCAGTAGGTGAGGCATGTGGGATCAGTGGTTGTGGCTCCCGGGCTCCAGAGCACAGGTTCAATAGTTGTGGCCCACGGGCTCAGTTGCCCTGCAGCCTGTGGGATCTTCCTGGATCAAGGATGGAACCCGTGTGTCCTGCATTGGCAAGTGGATTCTTCATCACTGAGTCCCCAGGGAAGCCCCGAGAACTGTAATTTCTTATGCAAGAATCTCTTGCCTTCGTACTATCTGAGAAGAAAGATCCAACAAGTTAATTTGTCTCCTCTCCTGCCTGAGCACTTCTGTTGCTCAAATCCTTCCTGGGTTCTAATGACGTGTCTGCTCCAACACTGGAATAGTCAGAAGCGGTTACCTTGTGTTCTGAGGACACAGTACTAGTAGTGAGAGGATGTTTAGGGATGTGGGTCATGCTGAGCCTGCACCGGGCACAGGATCCCAAGTGACAGACATAACCGGATTTTCTTTAGTACATTCACTATTCTTGTGCTTCTGAGTCCTCTAAAGCCAGAGTCAGCAAACTATGGCTCTTAGACCAGATCTAGCCTGCAATCTGTTTTGTGCTTCGCTGTGCTCAGTCGTGTCTGACCCTTTGAGACCCCATGGACTGTAGCCCACCAGGCTCCTCTGTCCATAGGGATTCTCCCGGCGAGAATACTGGAGTGGGTTGCTATGCTCTCCTCCAGGGGATCTTCCCAAACCGGGGATCGAACCCAGTTCTCCTGCATTGCAGGTGGATTCTTTACCATCTGAGCCACCGGGGAAGCCAAAGAATACTGGAGTGGGTAGCCTATCTCTTCTCCAGGGGATCTTCCCGACCCAGGAATCAAACTGGGGTCTTCTGCATTGCAAGTGGTTTCTTTACCAGCTGAGCTACCAGGGAAGCCCAATCTGTTTTTCACTCCTTACCAATTAAGAACAATTTTTACATTTTATTTATTTATTTATTATTGGCCACACCATGCTGTGGGGTGTGTGGGATTGAACCTTTGACCCCCTGACATGGAAGGGTGGAGTTGTAACCACTGGACTGCCAGGGAAGTCCTGGTTTTACATTTTTAAGTTGTTTAAAATTAAAAAAAGAACATGCGACAGAAACTACGTGTGGCCCACAAAACCTGAAATGTTTATTATCTGACCAGTTATAGCAAAAGTTCGCCAACCCCTGCTCTAAAGCACAGGGCCCAGGGTAGGGGTTCCTCTTGCCCAGATCCAGAACGGTAGCCTCCACTATTTCTTTTCCACATCACTTCCAAGTGTCTGAGAGTGAGCGCAAACCCGGAGTCTTAGCTGTGGTGTTTTAGCTCCATCTGCTGGTCCAGGGTTTTTCACCAGTAAACAAGGGAAAGGTTTTGCAAGTTTCAACTTCCTTTCACTGATCAATGGATTGGTTTAATTCACTGAGCTAGCCTATTGGAATTCAAAGTAGATTTTTCCATGTTTCACTGGGTTATATTTTTTTACTCACATCTCAAGTCTTGAAACCACCAGTGGTTAGCAGTCCAACTCTACATCACAATAGTAGCCACAAATGAAAGTGAGGCAAATATAGGACCAACAGTCATGTCATTACTTTCTGGGAGATAAGAAATAATAGAGAGGAAAGGTAAATAGTGATTGTGTTTTAAGAAAATGATGGTAGGGAAGAGATTGCAAGCTCAGGTTTCAACACGTTAGACCAATTTAAACTTCACCTTCTGGCATTATGGTAGTTTAAAAAATTGTATATACTTGTGTATGCTTATCTATAAGTGAAATGAATGACAGCAATGATAAAATGGCTAGGTGGGAGAAATTAGAATTGTTTTGTAACTGTAAGTTATTCATATGACTCATGAAGTAGTATAGTGTTATTTGAAAGTGGACTTGAGTTCACTGTAAATGTTTATTGCAAACTCTAGGGAAACCACTAAAGGGAAAACAGTGGATAATAGTTATGCTAAGAAAGGAGAGAAAATGGAGTCATATAGAAATCTCAGTTAAAACCACCAAAGGCAGAAAAAGAGTAGAAGACAAAAACAAATAGTAGAAGACAAAAAAAGAAATGAAGAACAAGGGCAACAAATAGAAAACAGTAGTGGATATGGTGGATATTAATCCAACTATATCAATAACTACTTTGAACATCATTGCTCTAGAGGCACTGATTAAAAGACCAGAGATTGTCAGAGTGGATCAAAAAATAAGATCCCATCATATGTTGTCCAGATGAAACCTACTTTGATTTTTAAAACATTTTATTGGAGTAGAGTTGATTTACAATGTTGTGTTAGTTTCAGATGTACAGCAAAGTGAACCAGTTATACATATACATATATCCACTCCTTTTAGATTCTTTTCTCATATGTATAGACCATTACAGAATACTGAGTCGTGTTTGCCATGCTCTGCAGCAGGTCTTTGTTAGTTATCTGTTTTATATATAGTAATGTCATCCTCAGTCTTCTAATTTACCCCTCCTCTCTTATCCTCTGATAACCATAATCTTGTTTGCTACATCTGTGGCTCTTTTTCTGTGTTGTAAATAAGTTCATTTGTACCCTTTTAAAAAAGATCTACGTATAAGTGATATCATATTATATTTGTCTTTCTCTAGAAACCTACTTTAAATATAAAGATACATGTAGATTAAAAGTAAATAGACGGAGAGGAATATACCATATTAACACTAATCAAAATAAAGCAGGAATCAGACTTTTCTTTTCTTGGAAATCAGACTTCAAAGCAAGGGATAAAAAAGAATGTATAACACCCATATAAGTAAAGTAAAAACAGAGAAATAAACTTAATGAGTCCCATAGCTCAGCGGTTGGCAAACTACAGCCTATGAGCCAAATCTGGCCGGTTGCCTGTCTTCTGCTTGTTTTTTGAATGGCCCGCAAACTAAAAATGGTTTCATAATTTAAATGGTTGGAAAAAAAATCAAAAGAAGAATAATATTTTATGACAAGTCCAAATTGTACAAAATACAAATTTCAGGGCCTGTCCGTGGAGTTTTATTAGAACATGGGCAAGCTCATTTGTTCCCATCTTGTCTGGAAAAGTTTTGACTGAGCCTGGACAGCCCACAGAACCTCAACAATTCACTCTCTGTCCCCTTTGCCAGCCTCTGCGACAGAAAGTAGGAAAACAGAGAAAAGTAAAGCAGCAAGACAGTCAATACACTACTGGGTAACACCAGTATTACAAGTCATCAGCATCATCACTATGATCAACACATAATCTTGAAGTCTACTTTCTGAAAAACTTCACATAAGGTGAAAATGTCCAACAGACAGTTGGCAATAGAGGACTGGAGAGAGGAGTGAGGTCAGAGCTCGCCTTCCGTGGCTTCCTTTGGGGTCCAGCCTTGCCCCATGCCCTGCCTCTGAAGGTACCGCCGATCCCGGTGGCCTGGGCAGGCCTGAGGCCCCGCCCCGCCGCAGGCCCCGCCCCGCCACAGGCCCCGCCCCGCCGCGCGGTCTCAGACGATAAGCCCCACTCTCCCCTTTCAGCTGCAGGGAGCCGTCATGGTTGCCTCCTGTGTCCAGATGCTGGTGGGCTTCTCTGGCCTCATTGGCTTCCTCATGCGCTTCATCGGCCCCTTGACCATTGCTCCCACAATCTCCCTGGTGGCCCTGCCTCTCTTTGATTCTGCGGGAGACAACGCCGGGATCCACTGGGGGATTGCTGTCACGTAAGTACCCTCTGGGATGGGAGGGCCATTTGAGTTCCCTCTAGAGGAAGGTTACCCAGTATAAAGAGTGAGTCCTGGATATTGGCAAGCTCGGGTGGTTTACAAGTACTTTCATGAACATTTGTTGTTGTTAAGAGGCCAAGTCGTGTCCAACTCTTTGTGACCCCATGGACTGCAACATGCCAGGCTTCCCTGTCCGTCACCATCTCCTGGAGTTTGCCCAAGGTCATGTCCATTGAATAGATGATGCCATCCAACCATGTCATCCTCTGTTACCCTCTTCTCCTTCTGCCTTCAATCTTTCCCAGCGTCAGAGTCTTTTCCAATGAGTCAGCTGTTTGCATCAGGTGGCCAAAGTATTGAAGCTTCAGCTTCAGCATCAGTCCTTCCAAAGAGTGTTCAGGGTTGATTTCCTTTAAGATTGACTGGTTTGATCTCCTTGCTTTCCAAGGGACTCTCAAGAATCTTCTCCAGTACCACAGTTCAAAAGCATCAATTCTTCAGCACTCTGCCTTCTTTATTGTCTAGCTCTCACACCCATATATGACTACCGGAAAGACCATAGTTTTGACTAGATGGACCTTTGTCAGAAAAGTGATGTCTTTGCTTTTTAACACACTCTCTAGTTTTGTCGTAGCTCTCCTGCCAAGAAGCAATTGTCTTCTGATTTCATGGCTGAAGTGATTTTAGAGCCCAAGAAGAGGAAATCTGTCACTGCTTCCACATTTCCCCCTTCTATTTGCCATGAAGTGATGGGACCAGATGCCATGATCTTAATTTTTTTAATATTGAGTTTTAAGCTGACTTTTTCACTCTCCTCTTTCATCCTCATCAAGAGGCTCTCTAGTTCATGTACATTATAATACCTTAAAAAGCAGTGACATGGCTATTTAGAATGTATTATTACTATTTGTTTGTTATTAATCCTCACAGACAATGAGTTCACCACAGGCAGTGTATAAACATACTTAATGCAGGGTTCACAGATGGCTGATGCTACCCATCCCTTGCCTCCTAGGTTTTCACTGAGCAAATATTTGTATACCTCCAGCTCCTGGGAAGGGTACAGAGACATGGCCCAGCTCTCAAGCATTTGGTAGTTTGGCAGAGGGTTAAGACTTGAGTCCAAGTACCTGTGACACCAGGAGAGAGTGTTGAGGGTCCCAGAGTGTCAAGCTTGTTCAGGGGATGGGGCAGTGACAGCCAGCTTGTGGGGGATGGAGATGGCGGGGAAGAGTGTGAGGAAGGCTTAGGAGTGGGGTGGAGAAGAGGCCCTCAACATTTAAACAGAGCTTTGGAGGAATTTGGCAACAACAGATGGATGTGCTCATTCACTCTGACCTCAAGGGCCTGCAGGACCACCTGGGAGAAAAGATGGTCTTTGGCTCCAGGCTGGATCTATGCAGCTGTCGTGCTCATTTCTCAGGTCCCAAGGAATAGTAGTCCTCTGCCCACTCTTCCTCTTCAGCCACCTGCAGCCTCTGAAAGGGGCCCGCCCACCTGTTCCCAGCTGGCAGGATGCAGAGCAGGGCCTCGATGAGGGCCCTCCTAGCACAGCCCCTGCTCCCCAGACCCGGAAGCACACAGTGGCCCAGCTTCCTGGATCCTCGCTCTGGATGAGCCCAGCTCACCAGGTTGGGTGTGGTTTGTTTCTGTTTCAGGACCATCTTCCTCATCGTGCTGTTTTCTCAGTACCTGAAAAACATCGCAGTGCCCGTGCCCGTTTATGGACGAGAGA
Organism: Odocoileus virginianus; assembly: GCF_023699985.2. NCBI lineage: Eukaryota > Metazoa > Chordata > Mammalia > Artiodactyla > Cervidae > Odocoileus > Odocoileus virginianus. The sequence continues at coordinate 19,227,265 of NC_069674.1, forward strand.
AGAAGTGTCACACCTCTAAGCTCTACCTGTTTCAGGTCTTCCCTGTAAGAAGCACTCCCCACCCGCCGCCATCCTTAGCTGACTCACCTGGAGAGTGAGGAGCAGCCTCCTGCTCATCCAGATAGGCCTGAAGTCAAATGCTCTCCACCTGCGGTGGCCTCTACTCCTCGGCCTCCCCTAACTGCTCCTCCCCACTCTGCCCGTGGGTGGTGGGAGCGTTGGCTTAATGCCCTACAGCTCCTCCCTCAATGCTTCTCTCCTGCAGGAGCGGAGAGCTCGCCCCAGGTTGCTACAGTGGTTGCCAGTGTGGGACAGCTTCCTTATGTTTGCCGGGACGTCCTCAGAACATGGCCCTCAGAACATGGAGATAGCCAGGATCACCACTATGGGTGCAAAACGAAGGGCCAAGATGCTTAGGTTCTTTCTCATTGGTTCCTGGATGATTCAGATGGTGCCTCCTTTTTCAGAGCCTTCTCTGTTGAATTTGTTCCATTCTGTCAAGCAGGCACATTTGCCAACCCCATAAAGGTGTTTTCAGGTTTAATTCACCTATGAACGACATTCTGCATTGTAAAAAAGATACTTCCATATAGAGATCTCATTGATCCTTCCACAACCCTGTAGGCCAGTGGTTCAAAAGTTCAGTGTACATAAGATTCACTTGGGAACATTGCTAAAAATACAGGTGTCTGGGGTTCTACCACCAGAGATTAAAAATCAATATATCTGAGGACCCCACTTTAAGAAATCCTGCTTCAGGCTCAGCAGAGCAATGGCTGAAATTCCATTGTACAGATGAGCAAACTGAGGCTCAGGGAGTTTGAAGCAAGTCATGTGACCAGCAAACAGTAGAAAGGGAGTCAGCTTGCAGTCCTTCTGACCCAGACCTTGTCTGCTTTCCTAGACATTTCTGCCTCTACCTGGCATAAGGTCTCCCTATGGTTTATTGTCTGTGTTCCTTTACCGAGTCACTCACCCACAGACACGGCAGATTTCTGTTGTTACTGGAAGGGTTCCTAATCCACACTTCCTCACTTTGAAGAGCTTTCCTGAGCTCTCTCCTTTGTCCAGCCCTGCTGGGAGGTGGGGACCGGGGCAGGGAGTGGGGTCAGGTGTGAAGGGCACCTCCCTTCCGCAGGTGCTGCTGGGGCTTTGCATCTCGTGGCTGCTCTGCTTTGTGCTCACAGTCACCGACGCCCTCCCGTCAGCGCCCACAGCCTACGGGTACTTGGCCCGCACTGACACCAGAGGCAACGTCCTGAGCCAGGCTCCGTGGTTTCGCTTCCCTTACCCAGGTAATGAGAGCACTGGGCCCTTATTGCCTGGGACACATGCTTCTTAGGTCTGTCCATGGGGCTCAGGGCACCAGAGTGGGTGGTGAGTGGAGCCAGGGGTGGGGGCGGGTGAGAATCTTCTCCAGGGGATCTGACAACAGCCTGTGGGTGGGAAAAGCACAGAGGAACCCGACCTCTAGCCAGCATCTGGGTCTCCTCCTGGACTTGGTGGGTCCCACACAAGGGAGGCTCGAGACTGAAGGAGAACATTTCTGGGCTGGAGGTCAAGGCCATCTCTTAGGCCTCTTTTGGTCTCCTTTCCCTGCAGTTCTTGGCTCAGGTTGTGTGAATAAGCACGTTTCAGCGGTGATAGGCAGGGGTGGCCTCATGGACTAGGGAGCTAGCGCCTCCCTGAGTAAGCATCTTGAATTCAGAATGCTTCAGGGCCTTCCTGGGAAAAGGCCGGGCTGCTGGTTCTTTGTGTGCCCTGGGAGCTCAAGGTCAGGGCATCTGACCTACCCCCGGGGAGGCACGGGTAAGGCAGGGGTCCAAGACAAAGTCTCAGGACAGTTGTGGTACTGGAAGACGTGTTGCCCAGTTTTTAAAGCCTTCCGGAGAATCCTCTCGGAAAGAAATTATTTGGGGGTCCAGTAACCTGTTGTCTTCTGGGTTAATATTCCCTCTGCATTGGATTTTCAGGACAGTGGGGCCTCCCCACCGTCAGCCTGGCTGGGGTCTTTGGGATCATCGCAGGCGTAATCTCCTCAATGGTGGAGTCAATAGGCGATTATTATGCCTGTGCCCGCCTGGTGGGGGCGCCACCCCCTCCGAAGCACGCCATCAACCGAGGCATCGGCATCGAGGGCCTGGGCTGCCTGCTGGCAGGGGCCTGGGGGACAGGGAACGGCACCACCTCCTACAGTGAGAATGTGGGCGCGCTGGGCATCACCAGGGTAAGGCTGCAGACAGTGGTCCATAGGTGTGTGTGGGGGACGGGGGTGGGGGGTGGGTGTGCAGGCTAAGTACCTGGATCTGTCATCCATGTCTTAGTCTCTTATTGCTGCTGCAACAAATTGCCACAAACTTAATGGCTTTCAACAACCCAAATTTATTATCTTACCAATCTGGAGGTCAGAACTCCAACACAGGTCTCACAGGACTACAGTAAAGGTATTAGCAAGGCTACATTCCTGCCTGGAGGCTCCAGGGGAGAATCCATTGCCTTGTTTTTTCCATCATCTAGAGGCTCCCCACATCCTTGGTTATGGCCCCTTTCCCCCATCTTAAAGCCAGCAACATTGCATCTCTCTTTCTTCCTTTGTCACGTCTCCCTTTGACTACACCTGGGAAAGATTATCTGTTTATGTGGGTATGTGTCATTAGATTGGGCCCGCCTGGGTAATTCAGGATACTCTTTCCATCTCAAAATCCTTAAGTCCCTTTTGCCATGTGAGTTTTGGGATCAGGATGTGGACATCTTTGAGGAGCCATCATTCTGCTTGCTGTTCTTGACCTTCTTGGTTGTGGTCCCCTGTACCTGCATGTCCCAAGGGTACCTGTCACTCAGCGTGGCCTCTGTGATGTTCAGTCCATGCCCCATTCTTACTTCTCCTCCTTGTAAAGCTTGTCCCAGTGAATCTTTGTCGTCTCTGTCCTGTACCCCTTCACAGTGGATTCTGTTTTCTCAGGGTGCCTGTGGCCATCTTGTCCGCTTTTCTCCAAGCAGGACCACAGCTTGATCAATCATCTCTCACCTGAACATGGTAGCAACTGTCCATTCCCAGGATCTTGCCCGTCTCTCATCTAGCTGCTACGTGGCTGCCCAAGGATCTTTCTAGAATCCAATTAAATTAGTTCCTACTTAAAATCTCTTCTGGGCTCCTGTTTTCCACGGGAAAGCCCCCTAAGTTCAGCACAAATTCTTCAAGATGGTGCTTTCTAAGAAGGCTTGAAAAGAATCGTATTACAATGTTGCTTTCCTGTCTGCTTCAGTGCAGAGGTGCCCTGTTTCCCATAACAAGTGAAGTCAGTTTTGGAGAATACAGAGCCCGCTATCCACTTCCCCTCCCTGCATTTTCTGATCGCTCTCTCAGACCTATCCACCTCTGTATCTGCATGACCTTGGGTCCACAGTGGGAGCTAAAATGTGTGAGCAACAGCAGAGCCAGCACCCACCCCTGGAGCAAGTACCATGTGAATTGACACCATGGACTCTTGGATATTTTCCCAAAGTTTCCAAACCTTTAGTGCAAGTGAAAGGAATGTTTTTCCATGTGACGGTCACTGACCCACACAGAAATATAACAAGAATGGGCTACATGAGTATAAAGCAGCAACTATTTTTCCTGCTAAAGGAAGCAAATATCATGCAGAACAGAAAATTATACTCAATAAACAGAACAAAAATTTTTTTGATGTATAATTTCTGAACTTTCATTTTTCTGAACTAAGGCTGTTTAGACTAGAGGGAAGGAGCAGGGCAGAAAGGTACATGCTGCTGCTGCCGCCAAGTCACTTTAGTCGTGTTCGACTCTGTGGGACCCCATAGACGGCAGCCCACCAGGCTCCCCCATCCCTGGGATTCTCCAGGTAAGAATACTGGAGTGGTTTGCCATTTCCTTCTCCAAGGCATGAAAATGAAAAGTGAAAGTGAAAGCGCTCAGTCGTATCCGACTCTTAGCGACCCCATGGACCGCAGCCTACCAGGCTTCTCCGTCCATGGGATTGTCCAGGCAAGAGTACTAGAGTGGGTTGCCACTGCCATCTCCGGAAAGGTACATGAGCAGGCTACAAATCCAGTTGTTGTTCAGTTGCTCAGTCATATCCTACCCTTTGCAATGCCATGGATTACAGCTCAGTTCGGTCGCTCAGTCATATCCAAATCTTTGTGACCCCATGAGCGATAGCACGCCAGGCTTCCCAGTGTCCCATCACCACTCCTGGAGCCTACCCAAACTCATGTCCATCATGTCGGTGATGCCATCCAACCATCTCATCCTCTGTAGTCCTCTTCTCCTCCTGCCTTCAATCTTTCCCAGAATTGGGGTCTTTTCCAATGAGTTGGTTCTTTGTATCAGGTGCCAAAGTATTGGAGTTTCAGCTTCAGCATCAGTCCTTCCAATGAAGATTCAGGACTGATTTCCTTTAGGTCGACTGGTTTGATCTTCTTGCAGTCCAAGGGACTCTCAAGAGTCTTCTCCAACACCACAGTTCAAAAGCATCAATTCTTCAGCACTCAGCTTTCTTCACAGTCCAACTCTCACATCCATACATGACTACTGGAAAAACCATTGCTTTGACAAGATGGACCTTTGTTGTTAAAGTAATGTCTCTGCTTTTTAATAGCTATCTAGGTTGGTCATAGCTTTTCTTCCAAGGAGCAAGCATCTTTTAATTTCATGGCTGCAGCCACTATCTGCAGTGATTTTGGAGCCCCCCAAAATAAAGTCTCTCACTGTTTCCATTGTTTCCCCATCTATTTGCCATAAAGTGATGGAACCGGATGCTATGATCTTAGTTTTCTGAATGTTGAGGTTTTTTTTTTTTTTTTTTGAATGTTGAGTTTTAAGCCAACTTTTTCACTCTCCTCTTTCACTTTCACCAAGAGGCTTTTTAGCTCTTCCCTTTAGGCCATAAGGGTGGTATCATCTGCATATCTGAGGTTATTAATATTTCCCCTGGCAATCTTGATTCCAGCTTGTGCTTCATCCAGCCTGGCATTTCACATGATATACTCTGCATATGAGTTAAATAAGCAGGGTGATAGTTCCTCAGTCATGTCCGATTTTTTGTGACCCCTGGATTGCAGCTTGCCAGGTTTCCCTGTCCTTCACCAACTCGCAGAACTTACTCAAACTCATGTCTATCTAGTCAGTGATGCCATCCAACCTTCTCGTCCTCTGTCTTCAATCTTCATCTTCTCCTGTCTTCAATCTTTCCCAGCATCAGGGTCTTTTCCAATGAGTCCGCTCTTCACATCAGGTGGCCAAAGTATGGAAGCTTCAGCTTCAGCATCAACCCTTCTAATGAATATTCAGGGTTGATTTCCTCTAGGATTGATTGGTTTGATCTCCTTGTAATCCAAGGGACTCTCAAGAGTCTTCTGCAACACCACAGTTCAAAAACATCAGTTCTTTGGCGTTCAGCCTTCTTTATGATCCAACTCTCACATCCATACATGACTACTGGAAAAACCATAGCTTTGGCTATAAAGACTTTTGTGGGCAAAATAATGTCTCTGCTTTTTAATATGCTGTCTAGGTTGGTCATAGCTTTTCTTCCAAGTTGCAAGCATCTTTTAATTTCATGGCTGCAATCTGCAGTGATTTTTGAGTCCAAGAAAATAAAGTCTGTCACTGTTTCCATTGTTTCCCCATCTATTTGCCATGAAGTGTTGGGACCAGATACCATTATCTTTGTTTTTTGAATGTTAAGTTTTAAGCCAACTTTTTCACTCTCCTCTTTCACTTTCATCAAGAGGCTCTTTAATTCCTCTTTGCTTTCTGCAATAAGGTGGTGTCATCTGCATATCTGAGGTTATTGATAATTCTCTCGGCAATCTTGATTCCAGCTTTTGCTTCATCCAGCCCAGCATTTTGCATCATGTACTCTGCATATAAGTTAAATAAGCAAGGTGACAATATACAGCCTTGACATACTCCTTTCCCGATTTGGAACCAGTCCGTTATTCTATGTCCGGTTCTAACTGCTGCTTCTTGACCTGCATACAGGTTTCTCAGGAGGCAAGTAAGGTGGTCTGGTATTTCTGTATCTTTAAGAATTTTCCACAGTTTTTTGTGATCCACACAAAGGCTTTAGCATAGTCAATGAAGCAGAAGTAGATGTTTTTCTGGAATTCTCTTGCTTTTTCTGTGATCCAATGGATGTTGGCAACTTGATTTCTGGTTCCTCTGTCTTTTCTAAATCCAACTTGTGTATTTGGAAGTTCACAGTTCACATACTGTTGAAGCCTGGCTTGGAGAATTTTGAGCATTACTTTGCTAGTGTGTGAAATGAGTGCAATTTTGTGCAGTAGTTTGAACATTCTTTGGCATTGCTCTTCTTTGCGATTGGAATGAAAACTGACCTTTTCCAGTCCTGTGGCCACTGCTGAGTTTTCCAAATATTGGCATACTGATATATGCCATATTGGCATATGGCACTTTATTGGCACTTTAACAGCATCATCTTTTAGGATTTGAAATAGCTCAGCTGGAATTCCTTCACCTCCACTAACTTTGTTCGCAGTGATGCCTCCTAAGGCCCACTTGACTTCACACTCCAAGATGTCTGGCTTTAGATGAGTGATCACAGCATCGTGGTTATCTGGGCCATTAAGTTCTTTTTTGTACAGATGTGTGTATTCTTGCCACCTCTTCTTAATATCTTCTGTGTCTATTAGGTCCATACTGTCCTTTATTGTGCCCATCTTTGCATGAAATGTTCCCTTGATATCTCTAATTTTCTTGAAGAGATCTCTAGTCTTTCCCATTCTTTTGTTTTCCTCTATTTGCTTGCACTGTTCACTTAGGAAGGCTTTCTTATCTCTCCCTGTTATTCTTTGGAACTATGCATTCAGATGGGTATATCTTTCCTTTTCTCCTTTGCCTTTCACTAGTTCTTGGTTCTCTCCTAGTTGGTGGGGTGGGAAGTGGGGGACAGGTGGTGGTGTCGGGGGAGGAATTAGGTTGAAGGTCAGAGACCTCCCATCACTTCTCTAGGGTGTTGTAGCTTCCAGCTCAGATGTCAATCCTGAGACCAAAAGAGGCCCAGGGTTGCATGGTAAATACTGTGGTGGTAGGATTTTGGATGACCTGCCATTTATGAGATCATCAGTATATCCAAAGGGCATTGGTTGAACTTGACAAGTTGGTTTATTGTGCTTAGATTCATGCTTAGTTCCCACAGTTCATTGTTAGGGTTATAAACAAAACAGAAGTTTCCTTTGGCGTGGTAAACTCTCTTTCTTTTGATAGGCAAGAAGTAGATTTATTAATATAGGGTAATTTTAAGAGATGCAGTGGGCAGGCGAGGGAGGCCTGCTGATGTGGTAAATTCTTATCACATGTTTTCTTATGAAGTCAGTTAAATAAATTGTGCTCATGGGGTTCTCAAGGCAAGAGTAGTGAAGTGGTTTGCCATTCCCTCCTCCAGTGGGCCATGTTTTGTTAGGCCCTGTATAGCAAGGGCATGCCCTTCAGCCACTCCATGTAGCCAGAGGATGTGACTGGTGCCCTCGTTGTCCCACTGCTGGCCCTCACTGACTGTATAAACCTTCACCAGTCACCAGGTGTCAGTCAATGGTCACTGTGCTCTTAAGCTGGGAAGAAAAATAAGCAAAGGTAGAATCTACTACTTTATCACTGTGCTAATGGACTTCAAGTTGTTGACATTGGAATATCTCAAAATTTTTTAAAATTGTGGTAAAAGACACATAGCATAAAATCTACCATCTTAATATTTTTGAAGTGTACAGTTCAGTACTATTAAGTGTATCCACAATGCTGTGCAACAGATCTTCACAGCTTTTTATTCCTACAAAATAAACCATCCTGGAGTATCTTTTTAACGTTTTTGTTTGTTTCTTTGTTTTTTTGCATTTTGCCTGGGCCACATGGCGTGTGGGATCTTCTTTCCAGGATGAGGGATGAAACTTGCACCCTGGGAAGCCCTGTCAAGCATTGCCCATGTATGCATGGACTTATTTGTGGGCTCTCAGTTCTGTTCCCTTGGTGTATGTGTCTATTTTTATGTTAGAACCATACTATTTTGATTACTATAGTTTTGTAGTATGGTTTGAAATCAGGAATTGAGATGGCTCCAGCTTTATTTTTCTTTTTCAGGATTGCTTTGGCTATTTGGCATCTTTTGTGCTTACATGAGCATTTTAGGGGGCTTCCCTGGTGGCTCAGATGGTAAAGAATCCCCCTGCAATGCAGGAGATCTAGGTTTGATCCCTGGGTTGGGAAGATCACCTAGAGAAGGGAATGGCTATCCACTCCAGTAGTCTTGCCTGGAGAATTCCATGTATAGAGGATGCCGGTGGGCTACAGTCCATGGGGTTGCAAAGAGTTGGACACAACTGAACAACTGACACTATACTACTATATATAAGCATTTAGGATTTCTTTTTTCTATTCCTGTAAAAATGCTGTTGGAAATTTGATAGGGATTGCAGTGAATCCGTAGATGGCTTCAGTAATATGGACATTTAGCAATACTAATTCTTCAAGTCATGACATAATATACCTTTGCATTTATTTGTGTCTTCTTCAATTTCTTTCATCAAAGTCTTACAGTTTTCACCTCCTTCTTTAAATTCATTCTTAAATATTTTATTGTTTTTGATGCTATTATGAATGGGTATGTTTTCTTTCTTTTTCAGATGTTTTATTATTACTGTAGAAAAATGTGACTTTTTTTTCCATTTATTTTTATTAGTTGGAGGCTAATTACTTTACAACATTGCAGTGGTTTTTGTCATACATTGAAATGAATTAGCCATGGATTTACATGTATTCCCCATCCCGATCCCCCCTCCCACCTCCCTCTCCACCCGATCCCTCTGGGTCTTCCCAGTGCACCAGGTCCGAGCACTTGTCTCATGCATCCAACCTGGGCTGGTGATCTGTTTCACCCTAGATAACATACATGTTTCGATGCTGTTCTCTTGAAACATCCCACCCTCGCCTTCTCCCACAGAGTCCACAAGTCTGTTCTATACATCTGAGTCTCTTTTTTTGTTTTGCATATAGGGTTATCGTTACCATCTTTCTAAATTCCATATATACGTGTTAGTATACTGTATTGGTCTTTATCTTTCTGGCTTACTTCACTCTGTATAATGGGCTCCAGTTTCATCCATCTCATTAGAACTGATTCAAATGAATTCTTTTTAATGGCTGAGTAATATTCCATGGTGTATATGTACCACAGCTTCCTCATCCATTCGTTTGCTGATGGGCATCTAGGTTGCTAAATGTGACATTTCTGTATGTTGATTTTCTATCCTGTAACTCTACTGAATTCACTGATTAGTTTTAACAATTTCTAAGTGGAGTCTTTAGGATTTTCTACATACGAGATCATATCATCTGCAAATAAAGATAATTTTACTTCTACTTTTTGTATTTGGATGCCTTTTATTTCTTTATGTTACCTGGTTCCTATGGCTGTGACTTCCAGTAATATGTTGAATAGGAGTGGTGAGAGTTGTCACCCTAGTCTTGTTTCTGATTTGATCTTAGAAGAAAAGTTTCCCACCTTTCAGCACTGAGTATGATGTTAGTTGTGGGCTTTTTATATATGCCTTTAGGTACATTCTTTCTATATTTGATTTGTTGAAAGCTTTTTTTTAATCAAGAAAGGATGTTCAATTTTGTCCAGTGCTTTTCCTGCATCTATTGAGATCATCATATATTTTTATCTTTCATTCTATTAATGTGGTGTATCACATTTATTGATTTGCATATGTCAAGACATCCTTGCATCCCAGAGATAAATCCCATTTGATCATGGTGTATGATCCTTTTAATGTACTGTTAAATTTGGTTTGCTAATATTTTGTTGATAGTTTTTGTATCTATATTCATCAAGGATATTAGCCTGTACAGTTGACCCTTGAATAATATGGGAAATGGGGTGGGATTAGGTGCACCAACCCTCCTCGCAGTCAAAAATCCTTGTATAACTTATAGTTGGATCTTTGTGCATGTGGTCCCTCCGTATCCGTGGGTCCATCATATCTGTGGTTCCGCATTCACAGAGTCAGCCTACCATGGATTATTTGGTGCTGCAGTGTTTACTGTTGAAAAACATCTGCATGTACAGGAACCCGCACGGTGCAGAATCATTGTTTAAGGGTCACCAGTACTGTCTTTGCTTGTAGCGTCCTTCTCTGGCTTTGGTAATGCCAGGGTACTGCTGGCCTCCTAAAATGAGTTTTTGAAGTAAGTATTATTAATTCCACCTGATAAATTTGGAGGCTGATATTTGGAGAGGTTAGATAACATGCATAAAGTCACACAGCTAGTTAGAGGCAGAGTTGGAACTGGCTCTCAAACCCCATTCTTAAGCATTGGGCCACTCCTTCCCAAAAGAGACTTCGTGCCACTTCTTTGCAAAAAGCTGCCCAGAGAAGGAGCACTGGAGTCAGGACTTGAAGATAGGTATGAGAGCAGCAGAGAGGAGAGGTGGGGAAAGAGGCCAGGACCCAAGGCCACACCCTCATCCTTTCCCTAGCCCCATATGGGAGTAGAGGGGGATCCTCCTGTGGGTCCCCTAGAGCTGTTGTTTGTGATTCCCCAGGAAGAGGGCAGAGGTATTCCGGGCATGTGTCCTGGCTGAAGCTCAGCCACTGTCTGTACCCCTTTTCCCTGAGTGCTGCAGGTAGGAAGCAGGATGGTGATTGTCGTCGCGGGCTGTGTGCTGCTCCTGATGGGCATATTTGGGAAGATCGGGGCTGCATTTGCCACCATCCCAACACCTGTGATCGGAGGCATGTTCCTGGTGATGTTCGGGGTCATCACTGCCGTAGGGATTTCCAATCTCCAGGTGAGGCGAGGCACCCTTAGAAAAGCAGCAGCATTGCATCTCCTGAGAGGAGCCCACGGGGATGGAGATGAATGGAACAGGGCGGGGACAAGGGAGGGGAAGGGAATCCTTTAGTCCCAGCAAATGCACTGGCCCCAAATGGAAGGAAGAAGTAACCAGAAACATCCAAACTTCTGAAAAACAAAATTGCATCCGTTTGGATTGGATTATCCAAACCACTCAGCTCCCAGGGTCAAGGGGGAGTTGGGACTTGACTGAGAGCCTGTGCCCTCAGAATCCAACGTCCCCCTCCTACCTCCAGTGATGGGTGAGCAGGGGTCACTTTGGAGGGGTGCTTGGTGTTCAGTACAGGTGCTGATGGCTCCGGGCCCCTCTCCTGCAGCACGTGGACTTGAACTCGTCCAGAAACCTCTTCATCTTCGGCTTCTCCATCTTCTGTGGGCTTGCCATTCCCAACTGGGTAAACAAGAACCCAGAGAGGCTCCACACAGGTGATTCTCCGTCCTCTAGACTGTGACCATTCCAGGGGCAGAGCGGGTGGGGCCCTTGGTCCCTGGGAATTCCTGTCACTTCTTTTAAGTTAACTATAGTCACCATGTTGTACATTACATCACCATTACTTATTTCCAGTTTTGTTGAGATATAACTGGCATAAATCACTGTATGAGTTCCAGGTATACAGCATAAAGTTTTGATGTACATGCATTGTGAAATGATTACCATAATAAGTCTAGTTAACACCCATCATCTCATATAGATACAATAAAAAGAAGCGGGGAAAAAAGGAAAAAATTTTCTCCTTGTAATGAGAACTCTTAGAGTTTATTCTGTTAACAACTGTATGGTTAACATACAGCAGAGTTAACCATAGTTTTCATGTTGTGCATTATACCCCTCATACTTAACTTATCTCGTAACCGGAAGTGTGTACCTTTGGATCACCCTCCTCCAGCACCTCCTTTTCCCACTTCCCGCCTCTGGTAACCGCAAATCTGATCTCTTTTTCTATGAGTTTTTATTTTGTTTAAAGAGTCTACATATAATAAGTGAGATCATACATATTTGTCTTTCTCTCTGATTTATTTCACAGCATAATGCCCTAAAGGTCCATCCATGTTGTGCAAATAGCGCCATTTCATTCTTTTCTTATGGCTGGATAATATCCGTTGTAAATATACACCACATTTTCTTTAGTTGCTCATCCACTGATGAACACTCAGGTTGTTTCCATATCTTGGCTGTTGTAAATAATGCTACTGTGAATGTGGCTGTGCATGTATCTTTTTGAGTTGGTGTTTTCATTTTCTTTGAATAAATACCCAGAAGTAGAATTGCTGGGTCATATGGTAGTTCTATTTAAAAATTTTTAAGGAACGTCCATGCTTTTTTCCATATGGCTGCACTAATTTACAGTCCCATCAATGATGTGTAAGGGTTTCTATTTTGCCACATCCTTGCCAACACTTCTCAGTTGTTTTTGGTAAAAGCCATCCTCACATGTGTGAGATGGTATGTCACTGTGGTTTTGATTTGCATTTCCCTGATATCTGTGATGTTGAACACCTTTCATGTACCCGTCGGTCAACTGGACATCTTCTTTGGGAAAATCTCTGTTAAGATCCCCAGCCCACTTTTTAATTCCTGTCACTTTTGTCTCCACTCTAGGGATTCTCCAGCTGGACCAAGTCATCCAGGTGCTGCTGACCACGGGCATGTTTGTCGGTGGATTTCTGGGATTTCTGTTGGACAACACCATCCCTGGTAGGACTCATCTTTGCTCTGAAAACTGGCAGTTGGGGTCTGGGTGAGGTGATTTAAAGTCCCTGCCTACAAATATAGTCACATTCTGAGGAATGTGAGGAAGGGAATTAGGGCTTCAACATATGATTTGGGGGGGTGGGTGGGTGAGCACAATTCAGCCCATAAAAGGACCCTAAGGTGGGAAATATGCTAGAAGCAAAGCTCAAAAGGCACAGCCCCAGCTCTCTTAGAGCCTGCAGTCTAGTTGGGGAGGGAGAAAACACATGTATATATTCATATTCCAACACAAGCCACATCTGGTGTGCTGTGTTCCGGGTGCCCTGTACTGAGCATGCAGAGAGCAGCAGGACCTGCCCTGCCTTCTGGAGCCTCACAGGCTTGTCGGAAAGGGAGACACAACCACAGACCATTACCATACAGGGCCCTGAGTGTGGTGAGGAGCACATCAAACCCATCAGTGCTGAGGATGTCAGGGGAAGGGTGCAGAGCTGTCCTCACTGGTGGCTCTCCGTGCTCCCTTCTTGGTCCTCCTACAGTTTCTTGAAAGGACCTCTGTAATAACTCCTGCTTCATGATATGCTGTTTTCCACGTTTCTTCTCTCCACCGAATGTAAAATACATCTGCATTCCAGAAACTGAAACATAGAAAGGTCCACCCCAGAAGAAGAGGAAAGAACAGTGGTTCATAGAAGGTCACATCCCAGAACTCAGAAAATGCCTGGTGATGAGCTGAGCTGTTGTTTTTCAGTCACTCAGTCGTGTCTGACTCTTTGTGACCACATGGACTGAAGCACGCCAGGCTTCCTTGTCCATCACTATCTCCCGGAGCTTGCTCAGACTCATGTCCATAGAGTCAGTGATGCCATCCAACCATCTTGTGTTCCGTTGACGCCTTTTCCTCCTGTCTTCAATCTTTCCCAGCATCAGGGTCTTTTCCAGTGAGTCAGCTCTTCGCATCAGGTGGTCCAAGTATTGGAGCTTCAGCTTCAGTCCTTCTAATGAATATGTTTGATTTCCTTTAGGACGGACTGGTTTGATCTCCTTGCAGTCCAAGGGACTCTCAAGGGTCTTCTCCAGCACCGTAGCTCAAAAGCATCAATTCTTTGGCTCTCAAGGCTTCTTTATGGTCCAACTCTCACATCCATTGAGTTGAGTTGGGTGGAGTTGAGCTGAGCTGATTCTTGGGATGGGCTGGGGGGAGGAGAAGGAGGAGCTGCCGGCAGGACCAGGGCACTGCGAACTGGCCTCTCCAGAGGCTCCTCCCGCCCAGGTCCGCCTGCTCCCTTGGGGCCCAGTCCTGACCCCGCTGCTGTCTCCTGTTAGGAAGCCTGGAGGAGAGAGGCCTCCTGGCATGGAATCAAGTCCAGGAGGAGTCTGAGGAGACTACGAAGGCCTTGGAGGTCTACGGCCTCCCCTGGGGGATCGGCACCAGGTTCTGCGCATCCTCCTGCGCCCGCTACCTCCCCTTCTGGCCCGGGGAAGGCGAGGTGGGAGTGAGCCGACTCTCGCTCTGCCCCCGGAACCCCTCAGGAGAGCGGCCCGAGAGCACCGTGGACACCCACATGTGAGAGGGCCCCGAGTGCACCATCCCCACCGTGTGCTCCTCTGCCCACCCACGCATGGGAGGTACCCTGTCGTCCTGAGCACCTCTGCGCCCCACACTTGGTGGCAGAGTTAGACAAGTGTTAGATTAAGGCCAGGGCAAGCGTGCTGTGACCCCGTCAGTGAGTCAGCGAGGTCTGGCCTCAAGCTACATCCTTACCCCGTGCTCCAGCCCTCCCGTCTCCAGTGTAAACCAGTGCAGCCCGGTGTCCACACAGAAAGCCTCTAGGCAGTATTGATGGCTTGGGAGGCAGAGGCTTTGGGTGGGGCAGGGGACAGAGATGGGGCTGTTAGCTGAAAGGTGACAGTAACATTACTCTTCCTCCGCAAAGAAGTATGAGGCCTGCTGACCCCTCCCATCCAGGTTCCTCCCAGTGAGGCCCCTCCCCTCCAGGCCCCTGCCATTGGTAAACGCTGCCCTTGTGCTAAGTCACTTCAGTCATGGCCGACTCTGCAAGCCTTTGGACATTAGACCACCAGGCTCCTCTGTCCATGGGACTCTCCAGGCAAGAATACTGGAGTGGGTCGCCATTTCCTTCCCCAGGGGGTCTTTGCAACCCAGGGATGGAACCCGCCTCTCTTACCTCTCCTGCATTGGCAGGCAGGTTCTTTACCACTAGTGTCACCTGGGAAGCCCCTGTAAACACTGAAGGGTCTGCAAAGCTACAGTCCCTGCATATCCCCAGTGCTAGTCCTTGGAGTCAGATTGTGCATCACAGGATGGTATGGTGAGGCAGGGAGCACTGGGGGTGTGGAGTCAGATGGCACCAGGTTTGGACCCTGAGACTTAACCTGCACTTCAGGTTCTCACGGGGACATGAAACAGCCAAAGCCTCTGAAAGGCCATCAGTGGAGTGGAGCCACTGTCGTCATGAGTCATAAACTCTACAGAGCCAGGTGAGCCTGTTCTCTCTGCATCCTCAACGGATTAGTCAGGATTCTCTAGCAAAACGGAGCCAATAGGGTGTGTGTGTATATACATATATATACACATATATACATACATGTCTACAGAGAGACATATATATGTACACACACACACACGGGGAAGGCAGATGGAGAGACTGACTTCAGGATTGGGCTCAGGTGATTGTGGAGGCTGGCAAGTCTGAAGTCTGCAGGGTGGGCCATCAGGCTGGGATGAGTTGCAGCTGGAATCTGAAGGCAGTCCATGGAAGAATTCCCTCTTCCTGAGGAAGAATTAGGGCTTCCCTGATACCTCCGTTGGTAAAGAATCTGCCTGCAATGCAGGGGACCCTGGTTCGATTCCTGGGTTGGGAAGATTCCACTCCAGTATTCTTGGGCTTCCTTGTGGCTCAGCTGGTAAAGAATCTGCCTGCAATGTGGGAGACCTGGGTTTGATCCCTGGGTTGGGAATATCCAAGGGAACAGCAACCCAGTATTCTGGCCTGGAGAATTCAGGGCCATGGGGTCGCAAGCGTGGTCTGTTTGGTCCTTCAACTTATTTGATGAGGCCCACCCACACTATGGAGGGTAATCTGCTTTACTCAAAGTCTGCTGATTTAAATGTTAATCTCTTCTTTAAAAAAACACCAAAACCTTCATAGAAATATCTAGAAAAATGTTTGACCAAGTACCTGGGTACCACGGCCTTGCCAAGCTGACATGTAATAATAACCATCACCCCCCGTACACAGGCTCAGGTGCCCTGATGCACTCTGCCCAGCAGCCTCACCAAAAAGCATTCCGAGCACTGTGGACCTGGTGTGGACTCCATTCAGGAGTCTTTATTGTCAGAAGCAGCAGATACAGGTGATTCTGCCTTGGTGTCCTGGAGCACAAGGTTGAGGTCAGCACTGCTCCTGGGCTCTTAGAGCTTGCAGGATGTGGGGTGGATGCCAGAGCTCTCTAGAACCCATCAACACAATGCCCTGAATGTGCTGCAAGTACCCAGTGTCAGGGGGCAGACCCTGGCCGTCCTGTTCCTGAAAGACTCCTGGCTGGCCTGGTCCTCGGGTGCTCCCCTGAACAGGAGCACGGCGGGAGCGGGTGTGTGCCCTGCAGCAGGCCAGCACCTCATTCAAAACAACTCCGAAAGACTGACACACAACCACACTGTTCTTGAATACTTTATAACAACCAGAAACTACAACCATCAAAATGCTTTCAGGACAGCCCACTCCAAAACGCCAAGTCAAGGGCAACTTGGGCTGCCAGAACTCAAAACCAGAGACCACCACCTTCCTCCATCCCCTCTGGCTTCCAACACTCCTGCATCACAGATCTTCATCGTCAAACGTCTCCGTGCACCTCAACATTATCATCTCGTCGTCGATGGGAAGGTCTGGTTCCTGCAAAACAC
The DNA here is from genome assembly GCF_023699985.2 of Odocoileus virginianus. NCBI lineage: Eukaryota > Metazoa > Chordata > Mammalia > Artiodactyla > Cervidae > Odocoileus > Odocoileus virginianus. The sequence goes on from NC_069674.1 coordinate 19,243,777, forward strand.
AGGTAGAGGAGGATTCAAGTTTTATTTGAGGGCTCCAGGCCTCAGGTGGGGGAGATGGCCCCAACATCTCAGGCATGCCTCCCCACATCTCTTCAGTGGTATCTTCTCTTCCAGCTTCCAGCCAGGAAGTTAAGAGCAATGAGAGGCAGGGAGTCCATTTCCATTTCACTCAACTCCGTACTCTACAGTCTCCAGAAGGGCTTCTCCTGGATACAGTAGAACTAGCTTCTCTCCTCTCCTGGGGATTTCTAAGATCCCATCAGTGAGACAGGGGCAATCTTAAAGCTTTATCCAAATGCCCTCAACAAAGGATGATGAATTATACCACAATGCACCCACCCGTGGAATACCATGCAGCTGCTTCCAATAAAAGGAAAGGGATCCTTCTCTGTGGGATACTCTATCTTAAAAGAGCAAGGTCCAAACCAGTGTGTATGGTGGGCTACCAATTGTGTTTGATGTATGTGTGCTCAGCTGTGTCTGACTCTTTGCGACCCCATGGACTGTAGCCTGCTAGACTTCTCTGTCCATGGCATTTTCCAGGCAAGAATATTGGAGTGGGTTGCCATTTCCTTCTCCAGGAGATCTTCCCGACCCAGGGATCGAACCTGGGTCTCCTGCATTGCAGGTAGATTCTTTACCACTAGTGCCACCTGGGAATACCATATGTATTTGATAGATTATATAAATATCTGGAGAAATTTTTGAATGACTGTATAGGAAATTGGTCATGATAACTGCCTTTGGGAAAGGGAATACAATAGGAACAAGGGACATTGGTAGGCGAGAGACTACGTTTTCTTTGTATATCTTTTGGTAACATTTAAACTTTAAACCATGTTCATGGGTTAGCTATTTGGAGATCATTTTGAAAAGAAACAGCATTATGTTAATTTAGCAAGCGTTTCTCATTCCCTTAATGATGACACCAGCTAACCTCTCTGATTCCTCATTAACTCTTCCCCTAAAAGTACATTCCTGGGTTTGTGTTCTTCCTGCGTATCCCCACTAAAGCAGAAAAATCACCCCTGTAATTTGTTAACCCTGCTCATTAGGGGTTGATTCCCTTGGGCCTTGGGAAGCACCCCTAATCCAGCCAACCATCTCATGGATGTGGGACCAGATTGGGGGTGATTCTGAGAATGAAGCCTCTTCAGCTCCAGAGAGAACTGTCCTCACCTGCTGTGCCCTCCTGATAGAGGTGGGGCACATCAGAGCCAGGGTATCCAAGAGGGGGAAGAACTGGTCAAAGGAAAATCACCCCGACCCCTTGTTTAGGGTGAGGATGGTGGCAAAGGTTGAGAAAAGGGGGAGCTGGAACGTGGACGATGCCCAGAGGCCAAACATCTGGGGAGGGAGCCACACACTGGAGTCTGTCACAGTGTGCCTGAATGTCATTCCAAGTGTCCTACTTCCTTCAGTCAGTCAGTTCAGTCGCTCAGTCACGTCCGATTCTTTGCGACCCCATGAACTGCAACATGCTAGGCCTCCCTGTCCATCACCAACTCCCAGAGTTCACCCAAACTCATGTCCACTGAGTCAGTGATGCCATCCAACCATCTCCAGGCCCCTGAAAATGATGATGAGGGACTCTTCAGCTGCAGATCTGTGAAACTGCTAGGCTGCGAGAGGTATCTGCTGGGACTGGGTGCTGAAGTGTGTTGAGTAGCATTCCCCCCAGTTCATGTCCACCTGGAACCTATTTGGAACTAGAGTCTGTGCAGGTGTGATTAACTAAGGCTGTAAGCTGAAGTCATCCTGGATTTGGGGTGTGCCCTCGATCCAAATGATAGGTGTCCTTACAAGATGAGAGGGACAGAGAGACACACAGAAGATGGAGGCAGTGATGCAGCTACAAGTCCAGGGATCTCTGGCATTGCTGGGAGCCTACCGGGAGCTAGGAAAAGGCAGGAAGAATTCTCCCCTAGAGGTTTCAGAGGGAGCATGGCCTGTCAACACCGAAACTGGGCCTTCTGGGGAAATAAATTTTTGTTGTTAAGCCCCTGAGTTTGTGGTAATTTGTTACATCAGTCCTAGGAAACCAATACAGGTACTGTATTAAGTTTCATCCAACCACCTCCCTGAAGCCAACAGTGAGGGATGAACGGGGAAGAGAATGCAGCTGCCCTCTTTACACACCCTGTACCAAGGCCTGAGGCCTCCTGCATGAGGACATTCTTGGGCAGCTTGTTCAAGACACAGATTCCTGGGGCCACATCTCACAACACTGAATGGAAATCTTGGGTGTGGGGACGTCAGGAATCTGCATTCCAGTGAGTTCCCAAGGTGAGTCAAGTCTGCCTCTGCTTTACATGGGCTCCAGTCCTGCCAGTTCTTTCTTTCCTGCAATGTGTAGAGTAACGAAGTGGGGAAAACAAAGACTGTCCCATCCATCTGCTCTCAAAGCCTTGGTAAAGTGACCTGACTTCACTGTATCCAGAGAAAGGGACTCAGTGGTCAGGGCTGGTGGCCAAGGGTTGGTGGGGGGGGGGGGGGTGCAGAGAGCAAACTGCAGGGAAGGGTCTTGGCTCCAAGTGGTCTCAGCAGATGGAAGTGAAGGGTGAGCAGGAAAGGGGCCACACTGAAAAGCTGCCCTGATTATTTTTGGCCGTTTTCATCACTATCATGTACCTTTTAAAATAAACAGCTATATTTTTGCTAAATCAGTGGGAAAATCCATGGCTCTGAATCTGAAAGGGGCTGTCTCCTTGACAGTTCATGAATAACCCCCTCCCTCCACGGAAACTTCCAGGAATGGACCTTCTAACCAAGACCCCCACAATGCATGTCACTGTGGGCTGCACAGTCAGCTTTTTGGAAGCAAAAATTAATATCCTTCAAAAGCTGACAGCAAATATTACCCCAGGGTCTCAGAAAATGATGAACTAGTTCAGCTTCTCAGAAAGGCATCAAGGAATCACACATGTAGGAATGCCTGCCAAGGGCCAGGCCTCTGAGGTCTGGTCCCTGCCTCAAGGTTCCCAGGCTCGGATGTGCCCTGAAGAGCATCCCTCTGCCTTTTCCCTGTTTCCCTGGACATGCTCCTTCCACAAGATGCATTAGACTAAAGTCACCTATCCGTGGAAGAACGTCCCCCGTGGTGTGAACTGGGGAGCTGCAGCCAGTGCGCCCCTCCAGAGCCCACCATCTGAGGGGAGGCGAGCCAAGGCCTGACTGCACCCTGCTCCATCCTACCTGCTTGAACTGAGTGTTAACACAGCAAAGGCCTTTGAAAAAATCGATGATCTGCACGTAGAGCTGAAACATCTCCTCAGGACTTTTTGGGTTGCAGACGGCCAACATGGAACTAACGGCAGAAAGGAGGAAGAAACAGCATTTAGAATCCTAACTTTTTACCTCCGCTTTGTTGTTGCTGTTCAGTCACTAAATTGTATGTGACTCTTTGTGATCCCGTGGACTGCAGCACGCCAGGCTTCCCTGTCATTCACCATCTCACGGAGTTTGCTCAAATGCATGTCCATTCGTTCAGTGATGCCATCCAACCGTCTCATCCCCTGTTGCCCCTTCTCATCCTCCCCTCAATCTCCACCTCTGCTTGCACCCTCTAAAATATCTGGATTACAATGAGAATCAAACACTTTGAAGCATGCAGCTGAACCCTCCCGTGGCCCAGCGCCTTCTGTGGAAGGTTTGCACCACCCCAGTTCCAGCATCATGTCTGGAAGCTGCTGGGGAAGCAAGACTACAGGGAGGCTGGCCCATGGGTCCTCGTTCAGTGTTCTGAGCTGTGGCCTGGGGAACAAGGAGCAAGATCTCCTCTCTGCCCAAAGTCAGGCTCTGCTCCCACCCGTGGCTGCCCAGGCTCAGGAAGCCCAAGGCATGATCAAGTTCAGTCCCTTGACATGCCTTTGCTCAGGAGGTCTAACGTAAAACGCCAGCCCTGGCACAGACGGAAGGCTGCCCTGAAGATTTTTTTCCTGCTCTTTTCTGGGACAAGGGGAGAAGCCCACCAACGGGACCGTGAATCAGGCCTGGACAGCTGGTGGTGCTTTGACCTCACCTTACTTTTTTTTTCCCCCCTAATTGGTTGTTTTCTGTTCCACCAGCAGGGTGAGGAGTTAACAAAATTATTTGTCAAGTACACTTTGGCCACTTTTCAACCAAATTGTGTTCACAGCCCAAGCCCAACAAAGAAATAGCAATGTCTGTCTCCAGCTGGTTTCAGCAAAATCAAACTCTATACAGCCGGGAAGAGTCACCACAGAAAATCGCTTTGAGATTTTGGGCAAGTCTGGCTGGACTGGGGGTGGGGGAGGGGGTGGCAGCTGAGTTGCAAATACTGCAGTCTGATCTGCCTGCAGGCTTCCAGGGCTCCAGGCTGGAGCCACAGGCCTTAAAAAGAATGGAGATGTTCTTTGGGATCATGAGAACAAGAATGTCACCTCACTCACAAGGCAGAAAGACTACATGTTCTTGATGCTTTTTAAAAAAAAATTTTTTTTTATTTGGCTCTGTGGGTCTTACTAGCAGCACCCAGGATCTAGTTTCCTGACCAGGGATCCATCCCCAGCCCCCTGCTTTGAAAGTGTGGAGTCTTAACCACTGGATGACCAAGGAAATCCCTTCTTGCTCCTTTGTAACCAGGTATCTGAGGGGGCTGTGCCTTTAGGCTGTAAGACCACAGCTTTTCAAAGTAGCAAGGAAATTTTAGTGCTAAACTCTCTCTTTCTGAGGAAACAAAACTGTTTTTTATGTGTGTGTGTGTGTGTGTTTAAAAAAACCAAGCTGCTGCTTGTTTTAAAATCTCCCCAGATGCTCTTCTGACTTCAGGGGGTCATCCCCTCCTTCTACATCCTTCCCATCAGCACTGTGAAAACAGCTCCTCCCCTTGTGCAATTCAGAGACCCTGTCCCTCCCCGCCAGGCTCAGGCATGGGGCCTGTTGCCACGTTGGCCCAGGCTCTCTGTGCCCCAGAGCTCCCTGTCCACCTCTCAAACGAGACTGACTGCTGTAACCCACCCACGGCCACCTCACCCCAGGAGACAGTGCAAACCACCTAGAGTTGACAACTCTGGTTGATGTATCTCAGCCCTGGACCATAACGGAAGAACTGTCTATGTTGAAGAAGCCCCAGAGAAGATCCTCCCCAGGGCAATGGCACAATCCTAGAACCAGCCTCTTCTGAATCACAGGAAAAAGTGTATTTCCAAGAACTTCCACTGAACTATGCTCCCCTCTGACAGGCTGCAAGGGAGAGGGTCCTAAACACCCCAGCAGGGACACACACACACACACACACACACACACACACACACACACACACAGTCTCATACCCCTCCTTACCTGGGGATAGATGTGCCTGGAGCTTCACTTTTGTCCAGGAAACTTGCCACATCAAAGGCATCTTCAAAAAGGATCTGAAAGAAACCATAAAACTTCATGTGTTAGAAATCCGCCACACTCTGATGTTTGTTCTGGGCTGCTGAGGGATAGAAAGGCTCCCTACCCCTTGTCCCCAAAGGGATGCATGTTAAAGATGAGGCCCAAACCCAGGGTCTCTGCTTGGTGACATTTACAGGGGATGAATATTAAGTTCTTGCCCACCCAGAACACACTGCCAACCCCAGAGAGTGGCTGAGAAATGGGGAAGCATTGGGGACCATGATCTCCTCTTTTTAAAGAGGGTGGGAGCTTAGGTGGGAGAGGCAACAGCCAGAGGTGAGCCCCTGTTTACATGGGAAAGGGCTCATCTACACCGCCTGAGGGACAGATTGAGCCCAGGATCCACAATCTAGTAGTTTCATGCCAGGGGAACAGAGGTTAAGGGATCTCTGCAGTTAGGTTGCAGAGAGCCCACTCCCAGGGTGGATGTGCCACAGTCAACCCATGTCCCTGCCCCACCTCCACTCCGCCTTGGGAGTCCCTTGCAGTCACACTAGTCACCTGGGGTGCTTGTTAAAAACAGATTCTGAGCCATCCCCTTGAAGACTCGGATTCAGTGGGTCTAGAGTACTAGCCAAGCACCTATCTTTTAACTAAATTCCACTTGAGAAGCATGGGGAGATCATGGAGGGTTAACCATAAATAAGTGACCAAAGGGCAGAGATTTGAAAAAAAAAAAAAATCTGTGATAAAGGATGCAATCCTTAAAGCAGGAACTAGGCATCCTGGATAGGTCCTCCCCCACACTGGGCTCATCTGAGAGCTGGAAGGACACGGGGACAGTAGTTTCCCATGCCTGGCCCTGGAGTCTGGGAGGCCTCCTAGGGAACGTGGTATCCAGGGATGTCCACTGGATCACAGAAAAAGTTAGAGAATGCCAGAAAAACATCTGCTTCATTGACTAATTCAAGGACTAAAGCCTTTGACTGTGCAGATCACAACAAACTGTGGAAAATTTTTAGAAATGGGAAACCAGATCACCTTACCTGCTTCCTGAGAAACATATATGCAAGTCAAGAAGCAACAGCCAGAACCGGACATAGAACAACAGACTGGTTCCAAATTGGGAAAGGAGTACGTCAACGCTGCATACTGTCACCCTGCTTATTTAACTTATATGCAGAGTACATCATGTGAAATGCTGGGCTGGATGAAGCACAAGCTGGAATCAAGATTTCTGGGAGAAATATCAATAACCTCAGATACACAGATGACACCACCCTTATGGCAGAAAGGAAAGAGGAATTAAAGAACCTCTTGATGAAGGTGAAACAGGAGAGTGAAAAAGCTGGCTTAAAACTCAACATTCAAAAAATGAAGATCAAGGCATCCGGTCCCATCACTTCATGGCAAATAGCTGGGGAAACAATGGAAACAGTGACAGACTTTATTTTGGGGAGGCTCCAAAATCACTGCAGAGGATGACTGCAGCCATGAAATTAAAAGACACTTGATCCTTTGAAGAAAACCTATGACAAACCTAGACAGCAGAGACATTACTTTGCCAACAAAGGTCCATCTAGTCAAAGCTATGGTTTTTCCCAGTCATGTAGGCATGTGAAAGCTGGACAATAAAAAAGACTGAATATTGAAGAATTGATGCTTTCTATCTGTGGTGCTGGAGAAGGCTCTTGAGAGTCCTTTGGACACCTAGGAGATTAAACCAGTCTTAAAGGAAATCAACACTGAATATTCACTGGAAGGACTGATGAAGTTGAAGCTCCAATGCTTTGGCCACTGGGGTGTGAAGCGCCAACTCATTGGAAAAGACCCTGCTGCTAGGGAAGGACAGAAGGCAGGAGAAGGGGACGACAAAGGATGAGATGATTGGATGGCATCACTGACTTAATGGACATGAGTGTGATCAAACTCCAGGTGATAGTGAAGAGCAGGGAAGCCTGGCGTGTGCAGTCCATGGGGTCACAAAGAGTCGGATACGACTGAGTGCCTGAGCAACAACGAGGGCAGTTCCCCCAGCGTCAGAGGCACCTGGAGGTTCTCTGGCTCTAAGACTCCCCAGAGAGACACCTGACCTCTCCTCAAAGAAACCACCTGCTGAGGAACGTTTGAAAAGTCAGGGCAAAGCAGCGTGGTGGCGCCATGCAAGCTGAATGTCTTGCAAAGCACTAGATTAGGAGCAGAGAAGCAAAGAACTGCCCGCTCCGCTAGAGCAGGGAGAAGAGATGCGGCCCCAAGTGGGAGCAGCAGCCTTCCGAGGCTGTCCTAATTCTGGAAGAGCAGCGGAGGAGCCCACCTTGATCTCAGCGCTCAGCGACCGCTAACGCGCACCAGCACTCTGCTTGGCTGACCATGGCCGGCATTAACAGCTTCAACTTCGAGCATTTACAGTAAACGCATGGGTACCTGCTCTCTATTCCCTAACGCTCTGTGGGGTGGGAGGGAACTGACCCCCCTCAGGTCTTGACCCTGATTGGTCCAAACAGAATTCTATCTTGGTTTTTCATTGGCTCAATAACCTGGCAATCTAGCAAATTCTGACCAATGAGAGGGAAGGAGAGCCATAGAGGAAATTTCTGGAGATGTTCTTCCTTGATGCTTAAGAGCCAGAGGCAGTCTTTTCTCTTGTCTGACGTAGAGGATGTATGGATGTGAGAGTTGGACTATAAAGAAAGCTGAGCGCCGAAGAATGGATGCTTTTGATCTGTGGTGTTGGAGAAGACGCTTGAGAGGCCCTTGGACTGCAATCCAACCAGTCAGTCCTAAAGGAAATCAGTCCTGAATTGACGATGGACAGGGAAGCCTGGAGTGCTGCAGTCCATGGGGTCGCAAAGAGTCGGACACAACTGAGCGACCGAACTGAACTGAACTGATGTAGAGGAGAAGGAATAATAACTTGATTGCTACTGGCCGCCGTTCCACAGTTTTACCCTGTGCGGGAAATGGGGAGGGCGGGAAAGGTGAGATGCCAGCCTTGAGAGAAGGCAGAGCAGGGGAGAAGGGAAGTACCGAATCTACGGCCACACGGCCGGGAGACATAGCGGAAGTCCTCCTGCCGCGGGCCCTCCCGGGTTGGGCAGAGTACATCACCTCTTGGTTTAATGAGCGAGTACTTGAAGCTGAAAGAATCCTAGTGGATACAGCCTTCTAAGCCATCTCTTCTGTAATCCCCATGGAAAGGCCAGGAAGGTAACAGGAGAAAAATAAATGTTCTGTGGTTGTGCATATATGTCGGGAAAATCAGAAACGTACCGCGCCAACATCCAGAGAGCACCTCCAGGTGGCTGTGGGAACCCTGCTAACTTGCCAGGGCGTCTCCAGGCACATGATGGAGTCATTCCTATCCACCCTCCATCCCACGCGTGGGTCGGCTCACCTCCTCAGGGGTGGAGACGAGCGAGCAGCTGGCACCCTGGCTGTCAACCCCGCTGTCCTTCATGCTGCCCTCGGCGCAGGCCGGCTCGGGATAGGACCCCACGAGGCCGCTCTGTGTCTGCTCCCAGGCCCGCAAGAGGATGGTCTTCATCTCCTCCGAGAGGATCTGCCACAGATAGGAGATGGCCGCAGACACGATGGGGAGGGTCACCTCCTTGGAGGAGATGATCTTGTTCCTGGTCAGAAAGTCCATCATCTGCTTGTAAAAGTTGAGGTACCTGTAACCGAAAGGGCAGTGACCCCCAGACCTGAACCCAGCGGCCCGAGGTCCCCCGACCCGAGGCGGCTCCTCGGGATCCCGTGGTGGGGAGAGGGGCGGTGAAGAGCACAGGCCTTGCCCCGCACTGTGGTTCACCAGGGACTCAGCCTCATTAGTCTCCACCAGCCCTGACCGGCGCAGTGCAGAGCCAGCTTGGGGGCCATGGGCGACTTAGTTTTGTGTTTTGGGGTCCCTTCCTAAGTCCTCCCAGCACCCTCTGTGAAGCTCACTGTCAGACAGAAGAGAGGATGAGAGGCAGGGCAGGCCGACTCTCTCTCACCAGGGGAACACGGCTTCAAATTTAGAGCCCAGGAATGTGCAGACATGATAGGAGCCCACTTAAATTTGGAAGCTGTGGAGTAAGCCTCTTTCTGTTGAGCCAACTCCTCCAAGCCCACATACATGGATGTGTTCAGCCTTGAGTTTGCGAAGGAGCAGTGAATAGCAGGTGGAATCTGGGCTAGCCATTCACTGCTTCCCTTGCTTCAAGACCAATCATGCTGCGGGGGTGGGGAAGCACTTTAGCCCTCAAATCACACCAACAGACCCCCACAGTGTCACTCCAGATAAAGTCAGTCTAAGGAAACAGTGCATGTGCTGCGCGAATGTGGTTTCAAGACTATTTCTCTAGCCCCTCTGCCAACCCCATCCCCGAGCCCTTCCTGTGTGGAAATCTGGAGGGCCCGTGACTCAGGGCCTGTAGGGTGCTTCCGCTGGAGCACTTATCCCCTTCCCCACAGGCGCCAGGCCTTTCACACCGTTCAAATTCCAAGAGATCTGGCAGCAAGGTGACGGAGGAGTTTAAGAGCTCCACTTTCTTCTCCTCTTCCTCCTCCACCTCCTCATACTCTTCCTCCTCTTCTTGGTCTTCCTCCTCCTCCTCTTCTTCCTCTTCTTCCTCCTCAACATCATTCCCAGCTGCCTCGATGGAGCACCAAGTGTCCGAGACTTTCCAGTGAACTTTATTTGACACCAGACTAGGGAGAAAATAGAAACAAGACAATTACAGGCTAATTTCCCTCATGAACATCAAGGATGAACATTTTAATACAGTTTTAGCATATTTTATATATATTATATATATGCATAAGTGGGCTCCCCCAATAAGTGGGCAGGTAAAGAATCCGCCTGCCAGTGCAGGAGACACAAGACACACAGGTTTGATCCCTGGGTCAGGAAGATTCCCTGGAGTAGGAAATGGCAACCTGCTCCAACATTCTTGCCTGGAAAATCCCATGGACAGTGGAGCCTGGTGGGCTACAGTCCATGGGGTCACAAAGAGTTGGACATGACTGATGTGCCCGAGCCTTCAGGCAACATGGTGCTCTTACCCTACCTACCCTACCCTACATATGTATAAATACATTATGACCAAGTGAGGTTTATCCTAGGAATATAAGGTGGCTTATTCAAACTTTGAAAATCAATCAGTGCAGCTCACCATATCAACAGATTAAGGAAAAATATTAATTTCAATATGTGAAGAAAAGCATTTGGCAAAATTCAACATTCATTCATGATTTTAAAAAACTCTCAGCAAACTAGGAATAGAAGGGAATTTCTTTAACCTGATAAAGAGCATCTATAAAAAGCCTATAGCTAACATCATACTTAACAGTAAAAGATTGGTTATCTACCAAGATCAGGAACAAGAGAAAGATGTCCTCTCTTACCACTTCTATTCAAAATTATGCTGGAGATTATAGCCCATCCCAAAGGATGAACCAAAGAAATGAAAGGTGTACAGATTGGAGATGAGGAAATAAAATTGTCTTTGTTTGCAGACAATGTGATTATCTATGTAGAAAATCCCAAAGAACCTAAAAATATGTGGTCAGAACTAAGAAGGAAGCAAGGTTTCAGAATACAAAGTGGATATACAAAAACCAATAGTATTTCTGTAAACTAGCAATGAATAACTGGAAATTGAAATTTTAAAAGTAGCATTTACAGTAGCACCCAAAACCATGGTTAAATATTTGGGTTTAAACTAAAAGCTCCACCTAAAAAAGAAAGCAATGAATAAATTGGACTTTAAAGTTTTTAATTCTGCTCTTCAGAAGACAGTTTTAAGAGAATGAAACAATATAACGCAATTTGGAAAACCAGGGCTTGTACTCAGAATCTCTTCATACTGACAGGAATAATCCCCAAGGCATCAGATTGAGTCAAAAGGCAAGTGCATCAGAAGATAACACAGGAGGGGGTCTCAGTTTCTCTCTCTCTTTCTGTTTAATTTCAGAGTGGAAGAAGTCTTTCTGACTACTCACCTAACATCAGGTGCCATTGTAGATCGACAGATTAGACTTCATTTTTGCATGGACAAAACAAAAAACAGAAATGCTGAAATAGTAAAACAACCAACCAAGGTATGATTGTTTGTAATCTATAAACTAGAAGGAGAGCTGATTTCTCATGATATGTAAAGTGCTTCTACCACTAAGAAAAAGACCACCAACTGAACAGGAAAATGGGCAGAAATTAGGTAAAAAAAAAGCTTCCAGGAAGGGAAATACAAACGACCCTGAACAAAGGCACTTAAGCTTACTCATAATTTAATTAATTAATTAAAAATACAATAATTATAAAATGCAATTAATCTAGTCCTCTACTGGTACCACACTTTTAATTATTGCAGGCTTATAATAATTCTAGTGAAAAATCTTCCCTAATTAATATGATTCTGAAAGAAATTTAGCCATCCAGATGTGGGTGATACAAGTATTAATAAGATTTTAGTATGTGATAGTATTCATATGTTAAATCAGGAGGGAAAGCATGGCTTAGGTAATAAATGGGGGGTAGAGTCAATAGCTAAAGTCTGCCTCACTGAGATCGTCTCCCAGGCTGATTTCTAGGTGGGGCCAGTCTGATTTGTAAAATATGGCCACATATACCCTGCCACATATACTCAATACACACACACACACACACACCATTTGCCCCTTCCCCTTCACATGACCAAACAGTGAGGATTATGATTATAGGTGATTACACCCTTCTTAATACTTTTCTGTATTCTCACAGTGTCTACAATGTGAATTTAATTTAATCATTTCTCTCCTGATTATTTCCTTTAGGATATAGTACACATTCGCTGTTTTAAAAAACTGGAAATACAGAAAAGCACAGAGAAGACAATATAAGAAATCAGAAACCCCGCCCAATATGAAGGGAAACAACATCACTTGGCCTCCGCGGGTTCTCGGGAGCTTCTGATCACAAGCCGTGTGCAGTCCCCTTTTCAGAGTGAGTAAGACTGTTTACACACGTACTCGGGTGCCTCCTCAGAGGCCCGTCTGAGCCTACACCGTGCTGGAAACACCCTGGGGCCACCAGAGATGAGGCGGGCGGGTCGTGGTCCCCAGAGTCCAGGCCGCGCTTGAGGTAGCTGTGCGGGCTGAGGCGGTGCAGGGCGCGGGTCACCCTTTGAGGGCGCAAGGACTGAGTCTGCGCAGTGCACGTCCAAAGGTGCGAGAGCTAAATGGCCCCCGCGAGGTCACAGACGTGCGAGACGCTCCGCAGTCAGCCTCTCTTGTCTGAGTGCCATGTTATAAGTGAGGTTCCCCTTTCAGCACCCCTTCCCCTTGCAGCACCTACATGTACTACTTTTTCTTCTCTGACATCCTTTTTAGCTTTTCTTAGCTTCCTGTGAAGCTAGAAAGTAGGCAGAGATTTGGATTTCCCTTATCTTCTTATGTATCTTTCAGTAAAACCATTAAATAAGTTTTTTAAAAGCTATAATCTATATGAATACTGTGATCTCATTTCTCTACAAAATAATGTGCAAAATAAAAGAAAATGAGGATATTCTTGATGGTTAACATTGATTTTCTTTGAGTGGTGAGATAAGAAGTACTTTCATGTTCTTTTTCGGGTACTTCTGTTCTTTTTGACATTTTCTGTTAATAAGTAGGATTATTTTTATATTCGGGAAAAATCCAATACATGGGATTAGGATAACACAGAGTAGAGAACTCTCCAGCACGAAGCTGCTCTAAATCGATAAGCAGTGTCTCTCACTCTGCTCCGCATTCTGGCGGGGAGGGTGGGCTGCCGAGCCGCAGCAGAACTGTGGTAGAAGAGCGGCATGTCCTGGGTCTCCTGGTGCTTGGGGCTCTTACCTGGGGTTTCTGGAGTACATGCTGGCATATTCTTTCTTGGCCTCCTCTAAGCTGTTTGCATTCCCATCCTCCAGGTTGAAAGATTCTATTAAGGAGTTGAAGGCAAGGGTCACACGTGATAAAGTCGGGACTTGGTCCAGTCTCTCCTGCCTTTCTGGACTGCGTGGACCATGGGTGGTCGCTAAGCCCACCCAGGTTCAGGGTTAGGGGTCAAGAGCCCAGTTTCACCTCTCTTTTTAGATGGGAGGGGGAGAGGGACAGGGGAAGAGCTTCTTGAGCCGGCCCTTCTCAGTCAAGGCATGAAGAGCACCCCTTTCAGAATTCAGCTTCCACTGGCTCGTGAAAACCCAATGTCCACCCTGAGTGCCAAAGAAGGGAGACAGCTTCTGCCCTTTGCTTTCAAGTTGGACAGCCCCGGTCCACTTCTCTGGCCTCTCAAGAGGAGGTCAGGCACCTGGGAAGGAACTCCTCTTGCTCACACAGCCCGCTGACGTTTGTCCATCCTGCCAGACCCTAAGCTCGCTGAGGACAGGGGCATGGGTCTCATCGTACCCCTGGTCCAGGCACAATGCCTGGCACACAGTAGGCTCTCAGTAAATATATGTTCACTTGGCTTACCCCAATCTCTCTGTTTTCAACAGAAAAAACCAACCAGCCCTATTCTGGGAGGCAGAGGGGTGGCAGCTATGGGTCACTTACCTTTCAGCTTCAGTAGCTCATCCAAAGTTTGTTCCAGTTCCTGAATATGATTCTTCGCCTTATTCAAAACTTGCCACTGAGGACAGAGACAGACAGTGCGTAGAAGCCGGCCTCCCCTCGCAGAGTTGGTTTTGTGAACACGGAAGCCCCTTTCCTGCCCTGAAGCCACCCCCACCTCGGGTGCAAAGTCTCAGTCTTTGACATCGTCAACAGAAAGGGCAGGAGTTAGTTCCGAGCCACAGAAGGCACGACATTTACTTTGTATTCTGGAAATGGTTCTCACAGAAATATCAAAGCATTTGGAAACCATTAAGCTGTGTTCAGCAGACAGTTAGGGCTGCAAACGACTATAGACGCGCTGCGAAGTTGGGATGGACAATGTCTGCAGAGGCAGCAGAAAGCCCCCTCCTCCCCCCATTAACTTATGCTCATCGCACAGTGTGCTACAAGTGGGTTAACAGTATATGTACTAGTTTAGTACTAGTAAATGTACTAGTTAGTAAAAATACAAAAATGTATTTTTGTTTGCCAAATGCATACATTCTAGTTGACCTAAAGTCTTATCAAGTGCTCTGTCAATTTGAACTATGAATTTCCTGTCCTGCAAAAATAGAATCACAAGCATTTCCTTGCTCCCTCCTTCCCTTTCTTCTCCACTGGATGTAACATTATTCAAGTCAAAATGGTAACTGCAAGATTATACAACAATGAGAAACGCTGAATATTGTTTATTATGCAGACCGCCCAGTGCCTGTGAGGAGTCCCAGACCTTCCTCAGGCACGCACAAGGGCAAAGAGCTGTGTGCCCAGTCCGGGGTCACAGAGTAAACAAACCTGCCCAGCTTTCAGGCCGCTGACATTCTAAGAGGGAAGATGAGCGTGGAGACAACCACTCATCACACAGAACACACCACAGCCCCTCTTAATGCAGAATTCGGTAAGCACCGCAGAGGACTGTGGGAGGGCTGGCAGGGGAGGAGGAGGGACCCACCCTCCTGGAGGGCCCGACTGAATCCTGCTGGCGTGTGAAAAGGTGACTGGAGGGCAACTAAAGGCACCCCACTCTGCAGACCCACGGGACGATGACAGGACACCCAGCGGACCACGGGGATCTCGGACTGCTCCTTTAGAGCAGGGCCCCTGCCGTCCTACACCGGCTGCTGGCCCCGGTCCCGGGCTCAGAATTACACTGCTGGGTCAGCAAGGACTCTGTCCACTCTCGGGATACCCGGGGCCGACAGGCTGCCTGAACCTCAGGCTTGGGAGGCGAGGACTTTCCAGCCCTCTGGGCCAGGACGGTCACCTGTGTCCGCGCAGCACGGCCACCCCATGCCCGCCTTGCAGTCTGACTGTGTCACCTGGGCCAGAACGGAGCCAGGTGGGCCAGGGGCCGGTCACTGAAACTCTGTTTCTACAACATTTTTGGCAGGCTTATTTTCTTAGGACCTTTGTCTGAGTTGAATTATGTCCCCCTAAAAAAAGATGTGTTTAAGTCCTAACCCCCGGTCTGTGAGCGTGACCTTATTTGGAAGCAGGGCCTTTCTCGAGGTAATCAAGTGAGGTCCTGAGGGTGGGCTCTAACTCAGTATGACCAGTGTTCTTATAAAAAATTCAGACATAGAGACAGACACACACAGTGACTGGAGTGACGCCTCTGTAAGCCAGGGAATGCCAAGGATTGCCAGCAAATGCCAGAAGCCAGAAGAGGCGGGAAGTGTTCTCCCCTAGGGCAGTCAGAGAGAGCCCAGTCCTGTGGACACCTGGATTTTGAACCTCTAGAGGCCAGACCTCTGAGACATTTCTGTTGTTCTAAGCCATCTCCTGTATGGTATTTTGTTTTGGCAGCCACAGAAAACTGGTACAACCTTGCTGCCACACATGTGTGCATCTCACTCTTGTAAGGCAAATCCTTTCTGCATGGACACTACAAATGCAAAACTCAGCATTGTCCCTCCAGCAGGAGCACAAAGGAAGAACAGGACAGAAGATATTTGATTTCCAGGCTGCCCCCTGGCTGTGCCATCCCAGGCAAATAGTCTAACTTTCTGGAGCCTCAGTCTGCTCCTCTACAGAGTGAGGGTGACATGAACAGAGCTGGGAGGAAGAAATGAGGTGATGCATGGGGAAATGATACTAGCAATCTAAACCACCTAGGACCGTGCTATGTTTTTCATCCTTTTCCTTGTTAAACTCCACGGCAGGCCTCAGGAAACCGTGACTGGGGTCCCTGTTTAACCGATGTGTTAACTGAAGCTTAGCAAGGAACCTGCCTCACGTGGACTGACACCACTTAACAGCCAGGCTCTCGGCCACCACATCAGGAGGTATGGATTTTCAGGGGTGCAGAGGGTTTTCCTCTAGATTTACCTCCACTCCTTCCTGCCAGCCCCCAGTACCTGTTTTTCCTTCAGTTGTGCTGCCCGTCTCTGCACACTTCTTCACTGGCCAGTGACAGGGGCCTTGGGGTTGTTGTGCACCCTGGACGCATGTCACCCAGGGGGCACGGAGCAGAGCTGTTCTGGACAGGCCTTTTGCTGAGAGGCCCAGGTGTGGGCCTCTGAGGTCAGGCTAGTCTGCAGTGGGGAGGTAAGGTGCAGCTCTTAAGCTTTACCCACATGCAGCAGCAGCCAGAGCGCCGTGAGGCGTCCACAGCTGGGTGTCCTTCTAGAGGAGCAGGTGGGAGCTCTGTTGAGATTCTTCCTGCCCCCCTTGGATCCGGGCATAAGGGTACCTGCTCTGGAAGCAGCACCAGCCCAGAGGGAAACCCACAGTTGCGGAGCAACGGGCTGGTCCAGAGAGACAGACGGTGGAAAGAGGGCCTGGTTTGGATTCCCAAACCTGGCCTCTCCCTGGGTCCTGCCACCAACCAGCTGGCAGGTCCTGTCTGAATTCCAGTTCCCTCGTTTGTTAAAAAGGGTGAGGGGCCTTGAGGCTATCATGACCTCCCCCACATTGGAGACCTCCTGACTGCTCCCCCCAGTGATACCAACTCCATCCTTCCATCACCACCCGAACCCACGTGAACCTTCTGTGCTCAGCCAGAGACAGCAATCAGCAGTACAGTAGCCCAGTAAGGAGAAAGGCAGAATTAAGCTCAGGAAAAGACAAATGCTTACCTGGAGAGTCCTGCCACCTAGGGAAAGACCTGGTTAGTGCATGAAAACTGAGGGACACACATGCGCCTGTAGTTGGGGGGGGGTGGGGGTGGTTTGGGGGAGGGGGGTTTGTGTATGCTTACAGTGGGAATGCAGGGTCTGGGCAGTGGCTGGAGGCTCACTGTGGCCCATGAGAGGGATGGGCATCAGTGTGGCCAGCTTACCTGGCCTCTCAGCGGCTCATTTCCCTCCTGAGGCCAGGCTTGTCTGCAGGGGGTAGGTAGGGCCCAGAGCAGACAGAGCGTCCCGAGGTGTCCACTGCGGGCCGCTGACCCACCTGGGCCGCAGCCCTAGGGGGTGGGGCTCCAGGCCAGTCTCCACCCTGCTCCACAGTCTTTCCACGTGTGACAGCTTTTCCTCCCTCCCCTCGGGTCCCCATACCTTTGAGGCTGTGAGATCAGAGTGGGAGTAGACAGCCTTCCTGAGGCTGCCGAAGAGCCCCGCCAGGGTTGCTCGGTGGCGGGCCTGGGACAGGCGTCTGCGGGCCACCCGCTGCTCCTGCTTCTGGAGGGGCCGGGGCGTCACCCCGCCTCCGGGGTTGCTGCCTTCTCCTGCAGTCTCCATGAGAGGCTGCAAGGTGCTAGGCTTGGCTTGGCCCTAAATAGTAAAGGTAAAATATTAAAGAGAAAGGAAGGTAGATTGAAGCCAAAAGGGGAACAATTCCCAAGTAAAAGGTCCCAAACCAATGAGTATAATTGACAACAGATACAAAATCAACCATAGGTGATACAAAACCTGTTATCGAAACTGGACTCCTGAAAACCCAAGGTGCTCATACCTGACTTACAGTTGAAGGGCACAGCTGCTTTACAGCAGGATGTCTCCAGGACCTTGCAGGTTCTCACTGGACACTTGTTAATTGACCACAGTGGCCAAGGAGGGCAGGCTGCACCCTGAGATCTCATTCTTTACAGTCTGTGAGAGGTGGGCAGGTGTGTCCCAACTCTGTGAGGTCTTCCCTAGCCACAGAATCAGAGGCCCATCCAGCCTGACGGCTAGGTTACATCAGAGGCCACCTTTTATAGTCTCCAATTTCCAGACACAGACAAATCTTTAATAGGAAGCAAAGTGAAACAGCGAAGTGAACAGGAAGCCCAGAGAAAAACAAGGGTTTCCCAGGTGGTACTAGTGGTAAAGAATCTGCCTGCAATGCAGGAGACCTGAGTTTGAACCCTGTGTCAGGGAGATCCCCCAGAGGAGGAAATGGCAACCCACACCAATATTCTTGCCTGGAGAATCCCATGAACAGAGGAGCCTGGTGGGCTAGAGTCCATGGCGTCACAGAGTCAGATACGACTGAGGGACTAAGGACAGCACACCTTACAGGGAAAAACAAGAACCTTTCGAACTTAAGAATATGAGTCTTCTTTACCTGTTTAAATTAAAAAGAAATGCATGTGCCTGGACATCAGGGCATTTAGATTGACATTTAGGCTGAGGTAAAAACACCAAGGTCCTCCCAGAGTCTCAAATTCTCTAATAGTCTAGGCATATGAATGCCAAAGGCCTCTGGACTTGTGGGGAGTCTAGAGCTCTCCTGTGCCAATACTGATAATTTGACTTTCCTCTCAGGTTTCTTACCGGAACACATTCCTCTGGAACGATCTGCCCGTCTGTGAAGTTTGCCGCACGGGATAAGGGTGCAGCCCTCTGCCTCTCCTATAGGGGGCAGACACCCCCAAGACTTGCTGCCTCCAGAGGCTGCCTCCATAGCCTGTCTCCGTTTTTTTCCCTCCTACTTAGAATGCCCCCTCCCCCGCCCCCGGTTTATACCTGTCTAGAGTCAGCTTGTCCTTCAGTTCTCAATTTAAGCCCCAATTTCTCTGAGAAGCTTTTCAGACCCAGGTCACACTGGCTTCTCATTTGAATCTTGTTTTGTCAACAAAAAAAGATCCTTTGTCAGGATCCATGTATTCAGCATCTAAAGTGTCTCTCCGAGAGTGCATCAGTATAAATATAAGACAGGATAGCAGGTGGCAGAGTGAGGTGGTTAGATAGTGTTCTGACTCAATGCACATGAATTTGAGCAAACTCTGGGAGATAGTGAAGGACTGGGAAGCCACCTAGAGTTGAACTTAAAAAAAAAAAAAACAACAAAAACTTCCTAGGCTAAACTTTAAAAAAAACTGACTTCACCCTTTCCAAGTTTCAAAGTAACTTTCAATCATCTTAAATTATCAATCCCTAAACCATTTGAGTGTGATCCAGTTGTATTAGAGCTTCCCAGGTGGCACTAGCGGTAAAGAACCCTCCTGTCAATGCAGGAGACGTCGGTTGGATCCCCGGGTGGGGAAGATGCCCTGGAGGGGGACATGGGCAACCCATTCCAGTATTCTTTTCTGGAGAAGCCTGGCGGGCTACAGTCCATAGGATCACAAAGTCGGACAGGACTGAGGCGATTTAACACACGCACATGCGCGCGCATGTGTGTGTGTGCGCGCGCGCACACACACACACACACACACACACACACATACACAGAGTCTCTTAGCAAATCATAAGTAAATGCATAGAAGACACTGGATGTTTTGCAACCCACCAGCAGCTTCCTTTGGTTCCCTATGCTTATAAGATCATGCTTAAACAAAACCCAGAATCATTCTCAGAAATCTGTAGGGTGTCAGCATGACATGTACAAATGTACAAAAGTTTGGACCCAGGCCTAAATGGCCACCTGTTTGGATCCACGAGTTTCAATAAGTCGCATGTATTACATAAACGACCCACAAGTCCAGTGCACTATTCTGGAGGTGAATGGGTGGCGTTCAGTCGACTCACCCTCGCAGGGAGATGAACACCTGGGCACATGGGCAGCGGGAAGCCATGACAGTGGCAGTGGGTCACCGGCCTCAAGTGCCAAACACAGTGGGGACCTCCGCTCCCACTGGGCCCGACAGACTTCAGCACAGGCGCGTGGGCCAATCGCAGTGTGGCCGTGGGCCCACAGCCAATGAGGATGCGCGGTGGTGGACCAATGAGGTGCAGGCAGTGGAAGAAACAGTGTAACATATTGTCCGAAGGCGACACGCGGCGGCGGGCAGGGGGAGTGGGGCGGGCTGACCTTTTTACCTTGCCCGATGGCTCCTTTCCAAGTGAGGCCGAGGGGGGTTAGGGAGCGGATTCCTGTGTCACCACACGGCTTGTATGTGCCCACCGAGGGCTAAATGGATGTCCTTCGACTAGGTCCACTGGCCTGACCTAGAGCCCCAGTATCCTCATCCCTCAAACGGGGCTCCAGCCTGACTGGATTTCCCTGAGGCTTAGAGAACACGTGGTCAATACAGGTCCAGAGCACAGGTTCCCTGTCTCGGGGGAAAGATGAGAGCAGGCAGATGTGAGGAAATAGACAGATACAAGGGGGGACCGGGGAACTGATGTTTTAAACTAGGGAAGAAGAAAAGGGGGTGGGCCATAAGAGAGGCTGCACAGAAGAGGCCTTTAGAAGGTGGGATCAAAACAGCAAGAAGAAAAGAGAAATAGTGCTTTAGTCTCTGAGACAAGAATAAACAGGTATTCTTCCAGCTTAGACAAAAAAAAAAAAAAAATTCATTTCTCCCCCCAAGTAGAGATTCGTGTGTGGGTCTAGGTGTCTTTCTGCTTGAATTCCTGCTCCCCTGAATGTTTCGGGGATGGTCTGCTCCCATGCCTTCAGTTTGAGGCTAGGAAGTTCCAGCAGCCAGGCGCCCCTTGCTGCTCCCTATCCTGGGGCAAGCTGCTTCACCCCGGGGAGTGGTGAACCTGAGGTCAAAAGGCCTCCTGCAGGGCGCCTAGAGGCACTTGGATTTGGATTCTGACCGGGGACTTACCTCACAGCGACCGTGAGGACCGTGAAGTGACGTGAAGTCGCTCAGTCCTGTCCGACTCTTTGCGACCCCATGGACTGTAGCCTACCAGACTCCTCCCTCCATGGGATTCTCCAGGCAAGAATGCTGGAGTGGGTTGCCCTGAGATCTACCTAAAGCAGACAGACAGGGTACCTGGCCCCCTGGTGGACGCTCTTGAAATGCAGCTTCGGGAGTTTGGTGGAACACTAAATTAAACGGTGTGTTACGTGGAAAGAAACTGTCACATGGAAAGCACCCAGGAAGAGCAAATTCTCCTCCTCCTTTTCAAGATAAATATTAAATATTCGTTTTAAAACAAAATTCTGCCTAGCCTGAGGCCCTGTCCCTTCGGGCTGTCCAGGACCCTGTGACCCAGGCTCATGGAGGGTCCCTGAGGAACGGCTTTCTCCCCTCCCCCTCCTTTGTTTCTCCTCCCTGCCCCTGCTGCTCGCCTCCCAAAGCCAGTCTCAGAGTTGCTGTGAGACCCCTGTGCGGCTGCGGGCATTCAAGAGTCTGTACAGTCCTCTTGCCTGGAAAATCCCAGGGACGGAGGAGCCTGGTGGGCTGCAGTCCATGGCGTCGAGAAGAGTCTGACACGACTGAGCGGCTTCACTTTCACTTTTCACTTTCATGCAATGGAGAAGGAAATGGCAACCCACTCCAGTGTTCTTGCCTGGAGAATCCCAGGGACGGGGGAGCCTGGTGGGCTGCCGTCTATGAGGTTGCACAGGGTCGGACACGACTGAAGCGACTCGGCGGCGGCGGCAACACACCTCTGTCTTGGAGAGTTTTACCTTTGCGCTAAGAGGGCACACAGAGGTCCAGAAACCAACTGCCCAGCCCTTTGTCTAGTCATCCCTCTCCACCACTACCACACATGTCTGGCTCCCTGGAGGTGGCCAGTGAGGAGCAGGTATGCGCCCAGAAAAAATGCAGTCGTGGGGTGGGGCGTTGCTGAGAGGGTTCCTTACCTGCTGCAGCCTGATTTCTTTCTTGAAAATGAAGACCTCTGGCCCACTTCAGTCAGCCTTCCTCACAGCCTGAGGCAGAAGGCTCTGCTTATGAACTCTGGGACCTCTAGGTGGCTTCTCACCAGTTTTGGATACAATCAGAGTTCTCCCCAGCAACAGCCACACAGAGACACACCATCACCTTCTGACCCTGACTCCTCCCTCCCAGGACCAGAGATCCTGCCGTGAAATATCCCCGCTCATAGTAACATGGGTCCTGCCCAAAATACCTCCCCTGCCAAAGCAGCATAGATCCCGCCCTGAAATACCCCTTCCCTCCACCAGCCTGAGAGCATTTCTTTCCCTTGGATAAGTTCTATACCAGTCCCAACAGGGAGCTTTCTAAGATTTCTGCATAATGCCAACCCACTATGGCCACCCGTGTTCTGCATCCTCAGCCCTAACTTTCTGGTTGGAGAAACAGCCTTTTTCACTTGTTCTCCATTGTTGGGGATGACATGTTTAAGATCATTTAAAAATCAAAATAGAAGAACTGTGATTCAGACATCTAAAATGGAGCTGGTGGCAATCCCACTTCTGGGCATACACACCGAGGAAACCAGATCTGAAAGAGACACATGTACCCCAATGTTCATCGCAGCACTGTTTATCATAGCCAGGACATGGAAGCAACCTAGATGCCCATCAGCAGATGAATGGATAAGGAAGCTGTGGTACATATACACCATGGAATATTACTCAGCCATTAAAAAGAATTGATTTGAATCAGTTCTAATGAGATGGATGAAACTGGAGCCCATTATACAGAGTGAAGTAAGCCAGAAAGATAAAGACCAATACAGTATACTAACACATATATATGGAATTTAGAAAGATGGTAATGATAACCCTATATGCAAAACAGAAAAAGAGACTCAGATGTATAGAACAGACTTGTGGACTCTCTGGGAGAAGGTGAGGGTGGGATGTTTTGAGAGAACAGCATCAAAACATGTATATTATCTAGGGTGAAACAGATCACCAGCCCAGGTTGGATGCATGAGACAAGTGCTTGGGCCTGGTGCACTGGGAAGACCCAGAGGGATCGGGTAGAGAGGGAGGTGGGAGGGGGGATCGGGACGGGGAATACATGTAAATCCATGGCTAATTCATGTCAGTGTATGACAAAAACCACTACAATGTTATAAAGTAATTAGCCTCCAACTAATAAAAATAAATAAATAAAATGGAGCTGGTGGCCATTGCAGATGTGGTTTCAGACACTTTGCTGCATCAATTCCTAAATTTTCTGAACTATATCAAATTCAAGGCTGTCACCAGCTATTTTCAAAACATCTGGTAGCAGCTTCCAGCTGCAATCTTATGGTCTCAAGGTCTATGCTTGTAACTATACAACCATTTTAGGCACCAACCAATCCCTGCTTAACTGGCACCCTTCTTGCCAGCTCCAGTCCTAATTCTTGACAAACAACTTCTGTAAATTTTATAGGTTTTGTGTATGCAAGCCGCCTCTATTTTGTGGTCCTGTGGAACATAATTCAGGTGCTTCTTGAATCTGTGTCTCCTGGACTATAGTCCTTGCTTTGGCTCAAATGAAATTCTCTTCTGTCCCTTATTATAGATTGTTTATTGATTATTTGCATCAACATTAGTTCTATTCATTTCATGTGATAACAGGCAGGGGTCTCAGACTCTATCATCTTTGTATCCTCCAAACAAAATGAGAGTGATGGATTGTGTATTGAGCATCTGCTATGTTCTTAATCCTCAGGTATGATCTTGCAAAGAGTCTTCTCTTCCCCATTTCATAGATGGGAGAAGCTAGCTCAGAGAAGGGCAGTCACCTGCCTAAAGTCTAAACACTTAGAGTTCTCTCTGGTTTTCTGCTCACCATGCCTCGTTGGGTAGCATTTAGTGAAAGGAATGTTAACTTTTTTCTGCCGGAGAGAAATTTGCATGATTTTGTAAGTTTCCAAACAGAAGATTCTCAGCTGTGAACTGAAGTCTGTGGACAATGGCACGCAGAGAAGGATGAGGAAGGTAGAGGCCCACAGAAGAGTACAGTCTCTGACTCTAGTTCGGAGCTCCCAGCTCCTCTTCTATCAAAAGGAGCCTTAGATGCAATCCTAGATGGGCTTCTGCCTTTCATCTCCTTTGCATAGGGCCAGATTCTGGCTTCCAGAAGAGCCTGGGAATCGAGTAAGCTCCTTCACGAGCAACAGGTATTGCTGAGTCAGCTTGGCTGCGCACCATCTACTGTAGAAGGACAGATACATGACTCCCAAGATGCATCCCAGGGTGAGAGTGCCCATCCTCTCCTGACCTCCAGAGTAAAACTCCCAAAGGCTCAGGGCCTGTCATCATGACTCAGAACCATGGGACCTCCCTCTGGGGTTTCTGTTTTAAAGAGTTTAAAGTGTATGAAAGTGCTGTGAAATGGAAAAAGAGCAACACAAATACTGATGCAGAAAGTTGGGGCTTGAAACTATAGAATTACTAGAAGAAGACATAAGGGAAAATCTTCAGAACATTGGTTTTGGCAGTGATTTCATGGATATGACACTGAAAACACAGGCAATGAAATAAAAATATACATCAAACTAAAAGGCTTCTGCAGAGCAAAGCAAACAACAGAGTCAAAAGGCATTCCAGAATGGGACAAAGTATTGTATATCTGAGAAGGGGTTACTATCCAAAATACATGATGAACTCCTACTACCCAACAGCAAAAACCCAAATAACCTTTTTAAAAAATGGGCAAAGGACTTGAACAGAGGTTTCTGAAAAGAAGACATACAAACAGCCAACAGCAATATGAAAAGGTGCTCAATACCACCAATCATCAGGGACATACACACCAAAAACACAACGAGATGTCACCTCATACTTGTTAGGATGGCCATTATCAAAAAAAGTATGGCAAGAATATAGAGAAATTGGAACTATATGCAAGGTTCCTGGGAATGTAAAATGGTGCAACAGTTAGGGAAAATAGCATGAGTGTTCCTAAAAAGATTAAAAATAGAACTAACTATCCAGCAATCCCACTTCTAGGTATTTATCTGAAAGAATGGAAACCAGGATCTTAAAAAGATGCACACATGTTCATTTCAGCATCATGCACAGTAGCCAAAGGTAGAAACAACTAAATGTCCATTGACAGATGAATGGATAAAGAAAATATGGTACACACAATGGAATATTATTATCTATACAGTGGAATATTATTCAGTCATAAAAAGATGGATAAACTCTGACGACATTATGTTATGTGAAACAAACCAGTCACAGAATGACAAATGCTGCATATGTGAGATATTTAGAATGGTCAAACTCATAGAAACAAGAGTCCAGAGGAGGCAGTGAGGAGGTGAGGGGGTGAAGCCTGGAGGTCAGGTGCGCTCTTTTAATAACACAGGTGAGAAAATATGAGAGCTGGTGGTGGATGAGGTTAGAAATCACTGGATATTGAAGGGAAAGCCCACAGAATATTGTGATGGGTTGATGGTAGGAGGGCACCACAGAAAGAGGGGAGTCAAAGGTGACTCCCTGATTTTGAGCCTAGAGAGCTGAAAGGATGAAATGAAAGGATAGGGAAGAACATACGGCAGGCAGGCTCAGTTCTTATAAATCAAATCATTGGTCAACTCCTTTAGTCAGTTGCCACATAAAGTGAATTTTAACTACACAATAATACACATTCCCCTTGTAAAATGAAGACACCCGAGCCCACCCTGGTCTTCTCTCCACCTTTATAGATTTAGCTACTGTTATTAGTTTGATATGCCTGCTCCCAGATCCTTTGCTAAATGTTTACATACCTACAGATAGTCCCTAGGCAAATATTGTTTTGTGAGCTCTGGGAGGAAAGAACCTTTACATAAATATATCACTCTGCAACATGCTGTTTTTATTCAACCATATAAATTGGAGATGAGTTAATATTTGTATTTGGGGATCTACCTCATTTGTTTTCATGGCTGCGTAATATGTGTTCAGTTCAGTTCAGTCACTGAGTCTTGTCCGACTCTTTGTGACCCCATGGACTGCAGCATGCCAGGCTTCCCGGTCCATCACCAACTCCCCAAGCTTGTTCAGTTTAGTTCAGTCACTCAGTCATGTCCGACTCTTTGTGACCCCAAGAATCGCAGCATGCCAGGCCTCCCTGTCCATCACCAACTCTTGGAGTTTACTCAAACTCATGCCCATCAAGTCGATGATGCCATCCAACCATCTCATCCTCTGTCATCCCCTTCTCCTCTTGCCCCCAATCCCTCCCAGCATCAGGGTCTTTTCCAATGACTCAACTCTTCACATGAGGTGGCCAAAGTACTGGAGTTTCAGCTTCAGCATCAGCCCTTCCAGTGAACACCCAGGATTGATCTCCTTTAGGATGGACTGGTTGGATCTCCTTGCAGTCCAAGGGACTCTCAAGAGTCTTCTTCAATACCACAGTTCAAAAGCATCAATTTTTTGGCACTCAGCTTTCTTCATAGTCCAACTCTCATATCCATACATGACCACTGGAAAAACCATAGCCTTGACTAGATGGATCTTTGTTGGCAAAGTAATGTCTCTGCTTTTTAATATGCTATCTAGGTTGGTCATAACTTTCCTTCCAAGGAGTAAGCGTCTTTTAATTTCATGGCTGCAATCACCATCAGCAGTGATTTTGGAGCCCCCAAAAATAAAGTTTGACACTGTTTCCACTGTTTCCCCATCTATTTCCCATGTGATGGATTAGCATAACTTATTTCAGTTTTTCCCTGATGTTGGACATTTTGGTTGTTTCAGATTTCTTTTTCCTTGTAGAAATCATGAAGAGATGCCTGCCTGTGCAATTGGTGTGAACGGGTCGGTTGGAACTGTTCTTGTCATGCCCAAGGATAAGCAGGTTCTGAAAGGCTGATTTGTGCTAACCTCACTGCACAGGGACCTGAGAGAGATATCAGAATGCCACACTTACTGTCATTCAATAAAAAATATAACTACTGCACACACACAGACTGTGCATGGTAGCCCTGGTGTCAGTGATGGCCACTTTGGCCTCCATTGGAAGACTAACATCATTGGAAACTCCTTTTCAGTTTACGAGGAGAAAGACACCAGAATGCTACAACTCTTCCTGTGGTCAAAGGCCAGGGTAATCAGATGGACCCCTGGTGAGCTTGGACCTAGGAAAAGGGTAGGTTACCTCTAATGGCCCAACCTTCATGGTCTAGTCATAGTCTTGTCATAGGACAGAACTCAGGATGTCTGCTGGGCGAGATACACTTGAGGGCTTCAGTGGGCTCTGCCCTTGGTCACTCACTTGATCTCTGTGTTGTTGTTGTTTGGTCACTGAGTCATGTCTGACTCTTTGTGACTCTCTGGACTGTAGCCCGCCAGGCTCCTTCATCCATGGGATTTCCCAGGCAAGACTACTGGAGCAGGTTGCCATTGCCCTCTCCAGGGGATCTTCCCGACCCGGGGATTGAACCAGTGTCTCCTGCATTACAGGCAGATTCTTTTACCACTGAGCCAGTGGGGAAGTCCCTGATTTCTGTGAGTCTGAGTGCAAAACCTTTTCTGATGGACAGACACACTATTTTGTGAATTGATATGCTCAGTCAAGTACTGTGAGCCAGTAGCTTCCCTCTCTCTTTTCACTAACTGTGTTTCTTTGGTTTCTGATCCATCTTGGGCTGGTTCTGCAGTTCAGCACCCAGTGGCAATGCAGTTTCCTCATCCCTAGGTTCTTGGAGGACACCTCACTGCAGCCTCTAAGTACTTACAACTTCCACCATTGTAAATAACTTCCATTATTACAAATAATTTGCACTCTTACAAACAACCCATTCTACATGAATCTTGTTTTTGTAAAAATTATTCTTAAGGGAAATTTTAGAAGCAATAGCCACTGAGTTCAAGAGTATGAACATTCGGGGGGGGGGGGGGAGTAATCACTTATAATGTCATCCCTAGAAAATTAGCTCAATCTGGAGCTTGGTGAGAATGTACTCTTCATTTTATGTTGATCAACACCAGGCAATAGATTTTTCAATGGAAATTTGGTAAGGGAAAATAACATCTATTTTAATTTATGTCACTGATTTTCAGTGGGGTTGAACATCAGTGTGCAAACAGGTCATGCCAGGCCACTTCCAGTTTTCAGAAGATCCCAGGACTCTTTATGACACTGACCACAATAAGAAAAGATTTCTCTGCTGAAGACAATGGCAGTGGAAGCTCTGTACTGAGCATGTAACTTGGAGTCCTAGGCAGTACAGTCACATGGATTTCATTCATTCATTAATTCAACAAATAGCTCTTGAGCACCTCCTTTCAAGGGACTATGCTAGGCACTGGAGGATCAACAAACACACTCTCTGCTCCCAGGAGTTTGTTTATTTATTTATTTATTTATTTATTTATTTATTTTCTCCCTGGAGTTTATAATCAAGGAAATGAGACAGACAGTTACAAAGCAATGTGATACTCAAAAACAGGGTGCTAGGCTAAGGGAACAGAGAGAGGGAAACACCAAGTGTAACTGGAGTGGTGAGGGCCAGGGATGACTAGGCTGAGTCTTAAAGGATAGGAGTTCAAGGGAACAACTGCAGGCAGAGCAGGCAAAGGATGGGGGTGACAAGAAATATCAGATGCTGTAGATTAAACAAAGGGCAGCCCAGAGCATCAGGATCAGAAGTAAGGGCAGGAGGGACTTCCCTGGCAGGCCAGTGGTTAAGACTCTGTGCTTCCAATGCAAGGGGCACAGGTTTGATCCCTGGTTGGGGGCCTAAGATCTCACATGCCTCCCAGCATGTCTAAAAAAAGAAGTATGGGTAGGAGATTAAATTCTAAGATAATCCCAGAAACTTAAAGAGCTCCAGAGCTCTTATACCTTTGACCTGTTATCTGTGGTACCCAGGGTTAAACTGATTGATCCCTGTTCGCGGTAAAGTGCTCCAGCCATGAAAGAGACCCTGCGTGGTTAGTCTGAGCTCTAATACTCTTAGGAAGGGGACATAATTGTCCTCACTTAGGCACACAGCCTGTCTCACAAGCTGACTAATTCAGTGATGCTACTGTGAGCACTGGAGGACTTGGAATCAGAAGCGTCAACCTGAGAACTTGAATAAATCATTTAAGCTCCCTAAACCTCAGTTTTTTATTTATACGATGAGGAGAAAAAGACTTCATAGGGCTGAATGAACTTCAGATGAAATCAGTCAGTCAGTTCAGTTGCTCAGTCATGTCCGACTCTTTGCAACCCCATGGACAGCAGCACGCCAGGCTTCCCTGTCCATCACCAACTCCCAGAGCTTGCTCAAACTCATGTCCATCCAGTCGGTGATGCCATCCAATCATCTCATCCTCCCTTGTCCCCTTCTCCTCCTGCCTTCAATCTTTCTCAGCATCAGGTTCTTTTCCAATGAGTCAGTTCTTGCTTGGATGGTGCCTGGGAATCTGTATTTGGACCAATTTCCAAGGGATTTGTGGGAACACAGATGTCTGAGACTCACTTATTTCATGGAAATGGAGCCTACAAGGGGTTAGCTGCCAATCAACAAAGCTTCCAAGCACAAGTGACTATTTTAAGCTTAATAGTAATAGTAATAACTATAAGTCAGACACTATCTTAGGTAGTAGGGCTATGCATGCATGCTTAGTCACTCAGTCATATCTGACTCTTTGCGACCCCATGAACTATAGCCAACCAGGCTCCTCTGTTCATGGGATTTTTTTCCAGGCACGAATACTGGAATGGGTAGCCATTTCCTCTTCCAGGGGATCTTCCTAACCCAGGTATCAAACCTGATTCTCTTATACCGCGTTCTTTACCACTGAACTATTAGGAAAGCCCCAATGGGGCTATAGTAGCAAATGATTAAGACAAAAATCTCTGTTTTCATGCCGCTTATATTTTCAAAGGGGGCAGGGGACAGATAATAAATAAGTAAAATATCTAGTATGTCAGGTGGTGATATGTGCTATGGAGAAAGATATAGCCAGGCAAAGGGGCTAGGAGTTCTGGACGTGACAGCACTGCTATTTTGTACGGGATGGTCAGACTTTTCTGACAAGGTGACATTAGTGCCAATGTGCATAGCCTCCTTCCTGTGTTTGCTCAAATGAGCCATCCATATGGGTATCTGGGAGAAGGCATTCCTGGTAGAGGAAAGAGCTCCTACTAAGGTCCAGAGGAGCTGTCTTTTGTTGATCAGAAAAACAATCTTAGTTGGTTTTATACACTCTGGTCTGAAACTGCCATGGCAGTTGGAGGGGGGTGGGGAGGTGAGGGCTGTGACTTCTGGTGCCTTTTAAAGGAGAATCTGACTCGAAACTTTCCTGTAGCAGGAGGTATTGGCATTGGCTACTTGTCAGGATTTCCCAAGTTCCCTTTTGAAAATCTGACATCCCAGTCAAAGTATTAATATGACTTGCCCCAGTTCTCCTAGTAATCACAGAGGCAACTCTTCTTGCCTGCCCTGTGTGACAAGCCTGTCTGCTTAGGGGACACTTACACCTGTGGAGACAGGTAAAGCAGGCAGAGAGGAGCAAGTCTCTACCTTGTCTTGCTATGGGTTTTATGCTTTGCTACCTTTTCAAGTTTCTCTAGTGCAGATCAGAATGCCTTTGGGGCTCAATTTCCATGTAATAATATTGGAGGATCTGGGCAGAGTGGCAGTAATGTTTCTAAGTAGTACTTTGCCAAATACAGTAAGTCCCCAGCATATGAATGAATTACGTTCTAAGAGCGTGTTCTTAAGTCTAATTTGCTTGTAAGTCCAACAGAATTACCCTAGGTACCTACTAACACAATGGGCTATATAGTGCTGCACTTATAATACTGTAATAGGTTTATAATACTTTTCACACAAATAACACATAAAAAATAAACAAAAAATAAAGAAAACATTTGTAATTAAACAGTACAGTACCTTGAAAAGTACAGTAGTACAGTACAACAGCTGTCATACAGGAGGTGGTATCAAATGAAAAGGCAAAAATGAAGATATCGTACTGTTATACTCTATACAGTACTGTAAAGTACACAAAACCACAACTATTTGTAGGGGATGCACACATGTGACAATGTATGCCAGACACATGAACTAACACATGATTGGACATGTGAATACACGTTTGTATCTTTGAAAGCTTGCAACTTGAAGATTTGTATGCAGGGGACTTACTGTACAGAAAGCCATACCATTAGAGAGAAGGGAACAAACCTTGCAGTTTACTGATGGGCTGTTTACTGTGCTAAGCATTTTATGTACATTATCTTATTACATTTTCATTATTACTCTGGAAGGTAGGTGGAAAGTGAGGCTCAAAGATATTGAATATTTCCCTGCTTATATGCACGTTATGAAAATGTCAAACAAAAACGCAGTAAAAATTCGGAAGTAAAAGTCCCTTGGAATCTCACCTGGGAGAGGAAACAACTACAAGCGGTTAGTGTGTGATCTTCCTTAATTTGTAAAATATACACAAAAACACGCATCTCTCCCCAACTCCTTTCCTCAAGAAACTGGGATCATATTATACATTCTGTTCTGAAACTTGCCTTTTTTTTTTTTTTTCTTTTCTGGTAACTGTGCTTTGATTGTCTTGCGGTATTGATAAATCTTATTTATGAAAGTAGGTTTTGGGGGGAGGTTAGAGCTCCCTGATAACACACCTGGTTGTGTGATTTCACACAAGTTACTTTGCCTCTAGGACTACAGTTTCCCCCATTTGTAAAATGAGGGCAGGCAGAGCACAGAGGATTCGGCGCTGTAATGCCAACGATCAGGGCATCTCAGCCCCCCGCCCGCCTCGTGACTATCTGGGATAATCTCCAAGGTCCAGCCCTACTTGACTTGGACGGCAGCCGCCCCTTTCAATAACTCAGATGACACAGCCGCCGCCGGTGCTGCCAGTAAAACTCAGCTAGCCGTACTGCTTTCATTTGCTCTTTGAGCTGGGTGATAGTGACGGGAGCGGCTGGGCGGGCCCGGGGGCGGGCCGGGGGCGGGTCCATAGGCTCGCGGCGCGCAATGCGTGCGCTCTGGTAGGCCGGCCTCGGCGTGACGGGCTCGGCGCTCGCGCCCGGCCCCGCCCCGCGCGGCCTTAGCCCCGCCCCTTCGTCCCTCACCCGGCGCAGCCCCTCGCGGCGCTGGCGCAGAGATGGCGGAGGCCGTGGAGCGCACTGACGAGATGGTCCGCGAGTACCTGCTCTTCCGCGGCTTCACGCACACTCTGCGGCAGCTGGACGCAGAGATCAAGGCGGACAAGGAGAAGGGCTTCCGGGTAAGGGGCCGGCGGGCGCGGCGCAGGCAGAGGCGGCCCCGAGGGAGCCAGGAGCTGGCTCTCCCCCAGCACTGCCCTCCGGGGCGGGAGCGGCGCTGTCACCGCGCCAGGGGGATCATTGACATCAGCGCGTCCGGCACTCGCTTGACAGATGAGGAACTGAGGCCCTGAGAGGGGACGTTACTTGCCTGAAGTTGCCAGCGAGTCAGGAGCATCGCCGAGGCTGGAGCCCAGGTGCCCTGACTCCTGGTCCAGGGCTCTGTTCTCCACCCCAGTCTCCCAGCAGGTGCTGGCCAGTCATTGGCTGGATGGCGATGAGGTTTGAGAAGCTATGGTTGGATAGACGTTTGGGTTTTGGGAACAGATAAATATTCTAAAGGCTGCTTCTAGTGGCATTGGAAGCAAAGGGGTCTGCAGCCCGTGTGAGCTAGGTTCAGGTATTTGAAATGGCTTTGTCAGTGACCCATTGGCAGCTTTCCTTCACCTCCGAGGAAGACCTTGTTGTACATTTGAAAACATAACTTTGCTCAGACATGATTTTCTGTTGAGTTCTTGGAAGTTATGTGTGTGTGATTTGTGTGTATACCTGCTGGCTTCAGTTGGTGTTGGCAGGTGAGTTGAGAGAGGCAGTGAGCTAGCAGCAGGAACACTGGAGGGGAGTTAGGAGACCTGGGTTCTTGTCTTGCCAAAGTTAGTGGCTACTTGGTGGTGGGTAAAGCAAATCATTTCAGCTCTTTGAACCTCAGTGTCCTGATCTGTAAAATGGGGAGGGGGGAGGTTAGAATGGTATCAGTATTCAAAACATGTTCCATCTTGTGTCCTCTGATATGAGTGCTCCTCACACACAAGGAGGGGACCCCTTTTGGCTGACACTCTCAGCAGCCACCAGGGCTTTAGTGGTGCTTAGAGGACTTGAAGGAGGCAGTACATCTAACATGAGCCTTGGAATCCTGGGATGGAGGAGGAGCATGGAGATTGTCTCATTCCCTCTTTTTTGCTTTTTGAAATCTTAGGTCACTAAGACCGGAGAGTTGAAGTGACATTGCCAAGGTGGTTGAATAAATTAGAGCCAGGTCCAGGCCCTGGACTCTGTCTGGTTCCTGGGCCAGAGTGCTTTTACACCTGAAATTTCCATGCTTGCCAAAGTGTAGAAACGCATACCTAACATTAAGAAAAAAACTTGAAACCTATTATGTTACAGTGTTTTGAAAGTTTTATAGATTGCTAACTTAAAGAAAAAAAAAATTGAAGCATCCAGAAGCTGCAGCAAGAGGAAAAAAGCTGTACTAACTCTGTGGAGTGAAGAGAATTCCCTTTTCCATCACATCTTTCCCTCTCCAGGTGGACAAGATTGTGGACCAGCTGCAGCAATTAATGCAGGTGTATGACCTGACTGCTCTTCGGGATTACTGGAACTACCTGGAGCGGCGGCTCTTCAGCCGCTTGGAGGACGTGTACAGACCCACCATCAACAAGCTGAAAACAAGCCTGTTCCGCTTTTATCTCGTCTACACAATCCAGGTGTTTCTGGTTCAGGGATCTCTTGGAGAAAAATATTTAATCCAGAAATAGATTTTCTTTTAACACCTAGGAATAGCTCTTCTCTGTTACTCTGGGAAAGGGTGGAACAGTCAAGTGCAAATTATTTTTGACTGTTTTCCAATTTTTTTTTTTCCCCTTCTCATCTGTAGATCATATGACTTATCTTCCTCATTCCTATTTCTCCTCTTGTCTTAAACACATTAGCCTGGGTGGTGTTTCGAAGAATATAAGTAGTTGGGTTAAAGTTTGAGTAAAGAGGTTATGACTGACTTGGGGGGGGGGGGGGGAGTAAATCACTTAGATTATTTGAAAATAACTAGGAATTAATTTTTAGGGTGGCATTTATCACTAGGGCTTTAAACAAGCTTCTTTAAAGTTACAAGGAACTTGAGAAAAGAGTGATGATTTCTTTTATGAAGAGTTCATAGATCATGTTTGGTGACTTGTTCAGGAGGCCAGTATTCAGAGGCTCTCTGCAGTGTGATGGTGAAGAGGCTTACCTCTGGCCTTCTGTCTCTCCCCTTTCTTTGCCGCCACCTCTGTGTCTTGGCAGACAAACAGAAGTGACAAGGCCCAGGAGTTCTTTGCAAAGCAGGCCTCGGAGCTCCAGAACCAGGCCGAGTGGAAGGATTGGTTTGTCCTGCCCTTCCTGCCATCCCCAGACACCAACCCCACCTTCGCCACCTACTTTTCGCGCCAGTGGGCCGACACCTTCATCGTGTCCCTGCACAACTTCCTGAGCGTACTGTTTCAGTGCATGCATATCCTCTCAGGCTGGGGGCTGGCGGCCCAGTCTGAGGCCAACTGACCGCGAGATCAGCCACTGCTGCACTTAACACAGCCATAAGATCATCGTCCTGTTGTCATGTGAGGGGGCTGGGCAGGCTGTGGTTATTTTGATCTGGGAGGGTGGGAGTTGCAGTTCTTAGTTCTGCTGCTGAATAGCTGACATGTGTGGGTGGGGAGACTGTCCTCGCAGTAGGGTGATAGGGGCCCTCGAGTAGGCTGGGGTCTCTCCCAGCAAGCATAGCGAAACCAGCCGGCCTCCAAAGCAGCCTCTCTGCGCATGCCCAGTGGCCCCCCAGGATTTCACTGAACTTTGTTGGGACTAGGTAGCAGGTGAGAACACTTCTAGGGCTGAAACATCCTTCCTGTGTTAGTGTCTGGGTCACTGTCTTCACAGTGACCTCAGGGTCCCTCAACTTGTCAGAGGACAGGGCAGCTTTAAGAATATGTGGAGAGATTTAGGAGAGAGAGGACATAAATAATTTCCAAGCCTACCTTATGTACCCTTTTGTTGTGGAAAGCTGGGGACCTTCTCGCTCTCTTGTACTTTCTGGCAGGAACTCCCCAGGAGGAGAAGGGGGTCTGGTTTG
Organism: Odocoileus virginianus; assembly: GCF_023699985.2. NCBI lineage: Eukaryota > Metazoa > Chordata > Mammalia > Artiodactyla > Cervidae > Odocoileus > Odocoileus virginianus. The sequence goes on from NC_069674.1 coordinate 19,278,804, forward strand.
AATGGGGCTGCCTGGTGAGTCACTGATAAGCTGGGCGTTGTGGAGGCCCACCCACCATTGCCTTTTGGTCTCTGGGAGGACCATCTTCTGGTGGAGGTAGGAAGGGAGCATTTCCTTTTGTGCTGGGGTGAGTGTGAATTACCCAGGTTGGCCCTTTTTCTCCCCCTGCTGCCACTCTTTATCCTGAGGGCTTTCAGACAAAACTTGCAGGGGCCCCAGCCCAGAGGTGGTCAGGGCTTGACCTCGTGGGCCCTCCAGGGAAGCTCGCTTGCCCAACTGAGGCCTTGCCGGCTTAGAGCTCCTCTGGACTGACGCTGTATGAGGTGGCTGGGAAAGACTGACCCTGTGACCTCATTGGTGGATCCTCCTAGGTGGCTCCTAGGCTGCAGAAAGCTTGCTTCTCAGCCTGAACCTTTGCCAAGGAGAGGCTTACCCTGAGGAGGGAAAAGGCGAGTGGCCAGTCCTTCTACCCAGCTGATAGAGCAGCTGGCCCTGTGCCCACAGATCCACTGGCCACTGGGCTGGCTTTTCGCTGAATGTCGCTAAACCTTAGACTGAGTGTGAAGCCTGCGAGATAAACCCTTTGCTGCTGGCATTTGGGAGAAAGTGTCAAGTTTGGAGGTGTGTCCTCTGTGGGCCAGCCAGGCATGTTGTCAGGTGTCCGTGAGTCTGTCTGAACGAAGTCAGGCCAGACCCAGGGTCAAGGGAGAGACTGTTCATAAAGCTTTGAGGAGCCCACAGCACAGAGTCTTTACTCCGTGTCACATTCAAGGGTGTTGCTGAGGTGTCTAAAGTGTCTGAAATGGCTTTTAATTGTTTTGCAGGCAGGCTTATTCTTTTTCTTTTAAAACACGTTTATTGAATTGTGTTATTGCAGAGTTTGTGATAGAATACATATTTTAATTGGCAATTTTTCCCCATCTTTATTGGAATATAATTGACAATGAAACATTGTGTGTGTGTGTTTGTGTATATATATATATATATATATGGTGTAAAACTTAAGGATTTGGTGTATGTACGCATTGTGTCATGACCACCGCAGTCAAGTTGATTAAAAGGCAGGCTTATTCTTTAACTCAGTACACCAGTTCCCGTGATCCTGAACTTTGATGCGGAGTGCCAGAGGACCAACCAGGTTCAAGAAGAGAATGAAGTTCTGCGCCAGAAGGTTTGTTCTGAATGACGCTTGATGTTCCTTGGGGAGCACTTCTGCTTTTCATGTGTGAAATTAGGCAGTGGCCATGGAGGGTGAGTCAGTAGGGGACAGCACTGGTCTCAGGTGACAGTGAATCACCAGAAAGGCAGTGTTGGGAGCTGTGACAAGCCTTTGAAAACCAGAGGCGAGGTTGATGTTTTAAGTCATAGCATGAGCAAGGTAGTAACAGCCGTGAACTTTTAAGAGGAAAATGACTCTACGCATGAATGTCTCCTTGCAGCTAACCTGCTTGTATATCTCCGCTTCCCACTCCCAGGCCTTTTCCACCCATCTCCACCTCTGTTTTGTTTATAGCCCAGATATGATTTAATTGTTCTCAGCCTGACCAGGTTTTCCTACTTTGGTAAAAGAACAGCTCCTGGGGCAGCTCACATTTGCCTTTCCATTTCCCTGAGCATTTCTCTAACCTTGAAATTGATGCACCATCAGAAAAGGGAGGATTTTTCAGAAAAAGGAAGCTTATAAGCTGTTTCGGTTTTGGGGGTTTAAGGTTCTTAGGTTTGGGCCTGTGTGTATAATTATCTTCAGGCAAAAGGTAAAAAATGCTGACCTTCATTAAAAAAATTTTTTTTCCATCTGAGTTCCAAAGTCTGGTTTTGTAGATTCCCAAGAGGAAAGCAGGAGTGGGTGGAGCCATTTTTCTCAGTGAATTCAGGAAGAAGCAAGTCAAATGATAAAAGGGAAGCAAGTCAAATGATAAAAAGAAAAAAGAAGTAGCTTCTGTATTATCTAACGGTCTTTAGTTTTCTCACCTCTTTGTCATCAAGTCACAGCAGCCTCACCTATCTTTGCAGCCTACAGAGAGTGAGATGGGCACCCCGAGGCTGAGGGCGAGTGGCCTTTGAGTCAGTGTGGTTGGGTTTTGGACGTGATGTGTCTGATCTTCCCCAGGGGAGGGAAGGCTAGGTGAGATCCCCGTCTCACTCACCCCTACCTCTACGTAGCTGTTTGCACTACAAGCCGAAATCCATCGACTGAAGAAAGAGGAGCAACAGCCGGAGGAGGAAGAGGCCTTGGTCCAGCACAAATTGCCTCCTTATGTCTCCAACATGGACCGCCTGGGGGACTCGGAACTGTGAGTGTGTGCTGTGCCCCCTCCTCGCTCTGTCCCCAGCGTTCTCCCTCCTGGTGACGCCTCTGAATTGCCAGGAACCTCCTGAGCGCCCACTGTTCTAGTCTGAGTTTTCTGAGTCTCTGGGCCTGACCGGAGGCAGGGAAACTACAGGCTCTGCCAGGGGCTCACACATGCAGGTGTGTGCAGCCTGGGTTAATACACACAGCCATCGTCGTGAAGCCCCGGGAAGTTTCTGTGCTCTGCAAGGAGCGCCCCATGGATGCCAAGATTGTCAACACATTTCTCCATAGACGCATGCTCTTGTCTCAGGTTTCAGAGCGGTAGGCAGATTGGGAGAGAGGTATTTGAGCAGCCTTAAAAAACAGCCATTGAAAGCCAGAGACCCAGATGATGATGATAATAGCAGTGGAAGAGACGCAGGCACCACAGTTCCCAGGATCAGTGATTGGTGAATCAGGATGCAAACCCAGGTAGTCAGATCCCAAACCTGTTTGTGGCCAAGTCCTGCAGCAGATGAAACTTCTCTGGTTTCTGAGCTAGTGCCTGCTGGTGGAAGTAAAGTGCAAGCCAAAAATTGAACTTAAAACTTTCAGTAACTATCGTAAAAAAGGTAAATTTTGATGATATTTATTATTTAGCCCAGGCTTCCCTGGTGGCTCAGATGGTAAAGAATCTGCCTGCAATGTAGGAGAACCCAGGTTTGATCCCTGGGTCAGGAAGTTCCCCTGGAGAGGGGAATGGCAACCCACTCCAGAATTCTTGCTTGGAGAATTCTGTGGACAGAGGACTCTGGCAGGCTATGGTCTGTGAGGTCTGACACTCATGTCAGCAGGGTCTGACACTACTCAGCGACTAACACTTTCAGTTTTATATAGTCCAACTTTTTCAGAGTATCATTTCAACATGCAATGAATATAAATTATTCATGAGCTATTTAACAACTCTTTTTCATGCTAAATCTTGAATTCCAGTGTGGATTTTATGCCTGCAGCACTTCTCCACTTCTCCATTTGGATTGACCACATCTCAAGTGCTCAACACCACATGTGGCCAGTGGGCAGTAGACAGCTCTGCTCTGGGCTTTACTGTGGCCCTCAGAGAGCCACAGCCTTCCCGGTTGGGCCAAGTAGGCTGCGAGCTCCCTTTGTGAAAGGACACCAATCATCAGGCCGCCTCAAAGCCCAGATGTGCAAACCCGGCCATGGCCCTGGTTACTAGCAGCATCCATAGCCCACACAGTGTGTGCCCCGGGCTCTCCCAGGCCCCCGTCCAGCGCCGTGACCTGGTGCTGTGTCTGCTTGTCCAGAGCCATGGTGTGCAGCCAGAGGAACGCCTCCCTCTCCCAGTCGCCGCGCGTGGGTTTCCTGTCCTCGCTGCTGCCTCAGAGCAAGAAGAGCCCCTCGAGGTTGTCGCCCGCCCAGGGGCCCGCTCAGACTCAGAGCTCGGCCAAGAAGGAGCCCTTCGGCAGCCAGGTAAGTGCAGGTCCAGCCTCCGACACCCCACTCGTCACCCACGTGGAGACTTGCCCGCCCTCCCCTTGGACCTGCAGGTGGGAGGGTGGATGATGACAGGAGGAAGTGTGCTCTAAAGGGTCCCTTCCCTTTTCTCATCAATTTCCTCTAACTCATGAGTGCTTATGACTAAAATTTGGTTATTCAAGCATGAGTTCAAGCGATTCTGAACTTTAAAATTTTTGGTGATAGAAAGTAGTGGGTATAGAGTAAAGTTCTAAATCAGTGTGGTACTTCTTTTACTACAAGTTCTTATTTCCTGATGCTACAAAGGATTTTTGCTATTTTTTTTTCTTTCATAAAAGCTTGCAAGACAATTTCTTTTATGCCAGCATATGTCCAAAACTTGACTAGTTTTCCGAGCGGAGATGGTCAGAACATTGCTTTCAGAAATGTTGGCCAGAGTGAAGCTTTAACAGATCCAGAGTTATGCTTTATTGCTTGGGTAGGGACTGTTTCCCTCTCAAGATTTTTATTACTTGCAGATACAGTAAGTTGTCATCATCTCTGCCTTCCTCTCCTGCTGCCCTTGGCTTGAGAACAGTTGCAGGTGACACAGCAGCGTGGGGTGGCCTGGGGAGACAGGGGTCTGTCCACGCTGCCACTGGGACGTTGGGGCCTTTAGCACAGCACTTGGATTTCATACTGTTGTTCAAGTGCAGATGCTGAGCAGGACATGGGGGAAGAAAAAGCATGGGCTTTGGACTCAGGCAACTGTACCTTGTTTAGCATCCTTGCTCACATCTCCCCACCCACTTGGCCTGGGAATGATAAAAGCATTTACTCCCTATGGGGAGAGGTGTTTGAGTTGAAATGAGAGCCCATGGTATATGCAGTGCCTGACAGATGATGAGCTCACAATACATTGTAGTTATTGTAGTTGGGAAGGTATTAGCCTGTAATAGATGATGTATGGAGTGCTACATCCCTTGAAATGTACATGAAATGATGAAATTCAGTTTCATTAACTTAAAAGCACGGAGATGGGGTCTTTGCGCTTTGGCCTGTGGCCATATCTTTATGTGTTCAGACACTAAACTGAGAGTGAAATGTGATTGGAAATGTTTGTGAGGTTCCTATTCAGGAGACGAAGGTAAGAATGTGTAATCTGCAGCAAATGTTCCTTACTTTACCTTTATTACCTTTACTTTACCTATGTTCAAACAAAGCTTCTGGCTTGTTAACAGAGCAGACGTAGCACTCTTTTCATTTCCTGGGTACAGACGATAAATGCTCTCAATCTAAAAAATCCAGGGGTTGGCTCACTTGTTTTTTTAAATGATATATTTGACTCAGCAGTGATGTTTCAGCTCTAAAAATAACTAGTATATCTGAGTTTCAAGAAAATCATAGAATTTAGAGTTGGAGAAAGTTTAAAGGTCATCTGGCCCACCTTCCTATTGGCTAGGAGAGTGGGCCAGATGACCTTTAATTTGATTGATTGCCTCCTGTGGTGAGGAGCTCACTGCTTGTGTTGGGGTGGGTGTTGGCCTGTTTGAAAGTTGTTAGTTGAAGTCTCTGTGATTTTCACTCACAGATCTTAGCTTTGCCTTGAAGCTGCATAGAATAAGGCTTCTTTCTGTCTTTTCCATGCTAAACACTATGTTCATTCCTCACTTTCTGCCCAGCTATTTACCTATGTGGCATGATTTCTAGACTCCTCACCATCTTGGTTCCCTTCTTTTGGGGGGGACATTCTAATTTTTTAACTCCTTTATATGGTTGGTGGCCAAATTCGAGTTTACAATTCAGGATGCTGTCTTACCAATACCAAATGCTGTTGGTTATAGGATAACTTCCTGTGATTTTAGTGATATATTGCTTTTAAGTCAATATAACATGACACTTTTTTTTTAAATAAGCCTGGGTCAGGAAGATCCCTTGGGGAAGGAAATGACAAGCTGCTCCAGTACTTTTTTGCTTGGAAAACCCCTTGGACAGAGGAGACTGGCGGACTGCAGTCCATTGGGTGGCAAGAGTCAGATATGATATAGTGACAAAACAACGATTGTAAGCTTCAATTATATCAGCATTTTGCCCGCTTGTGACTGGTCCCTGTAACTGTTGTTGTTAACACTGAAAAGTTCACTACATTATAGATGTAGAGTCTACAGTGATACATTCTCTGTGCTTTCACTATGAATCTGGAGGCAAAATTTTAGAAGTAGCTGTAAAACCACAGTTCCCAAGCTCTTCTGGGATCTCTATTATAGAAACCCCCCAGGCACCTCCTCAGCAGGCTCCCCCACTGCAGTGTTACCCCATCATCCCCTCCAGTTACAGTTTCACTCCTTCCACACCCACTCAGTCACCTTGGGACTACGAGGGGGAATTATGGTTATTACAGAGATAACCTTTAATTGACGGTAATGTAAAGAAAGCAAAGCGTCCACAGGCTTGTGTCTTTGTAACTCTTATTAGTATCAAATTATCCTATAGCTCCCGTGACATCGGCAGTAAGAATGCCGCCCCTGGGGCTGTTTCCATGGATCTCAGCAGGATGGGGAAAAGGGAGTCCTCCTCCCCATCTTTCATTCTGTAATTTCTCTGTTACTTGGGCCTGTCTTCTGAGTGGCTTTATTTTGCCTCAGGTGAGGCCAAATTACTGGAACTTGTTTTCTGTTCCATTTGGACGATTGCTTGGTAAGTCTATTCAGGCCACCAAAAGTGAATTTAGATCCTTCTCTGGAGTGAGAGGAGAGAAGGTCAGATGATAAAGCACGATAAATGTACCTCTCTTGAACTGTAGGAGACAGGTAGATTATGATAGATTGGGACAATATAATTTGGACTGTTGGAATGTTACATGAATCCAGTAGTTAAGATTTTTATGAAGTTTGCTCTTAAAACAAAATAAAACTTTGAATTTCTGGGTGTGTCACAGTGAATATGTACTTAACTCATATGCCTTTGTAGCTGGACACAGGTTTACTTTACCTACTTATTTAGGTGTTTGGTGGATAGCTGCATTCATCAGCTTTTAGTGTGCGATTGTTTTTTGTTGATGTTTCCCCTTCTTTTGTATGTCTTGAGGATTCCCTTGTGGCTCAGCTGATGTATCTTAGATACAGTTTAAAGAGAAGCGCTCTTTAAGTAGGATCTGCTAGGTCATGTTTAGGTCTATAGCTCTCTTGGTATAAGTTATCCTATCATTATAAAGATAGTTTTTCTTATTTATATGTTAACACCTGTTTGAATTTTCATTTTGGAGTACTTTCCAGCCTGTAGTGCACTGGACAGCTTCCTTGCCATCTTGACTCAAGAAGGAAGCATTGCTTTTGTTCTTCTTAATGTTGTAATATACCTGCTGGGGAAGTGTTGCAAGTGTCTTTTGTGTCAGCTGGAGGAATTTGAAGCCTGTCCTAAGCCCCTCTATTCCATCCATTTGGGCCAATTGAATTGGGTCCTCTTAACACCACCTGTTAGAAAGGGAAAAGACAGCATTTATCAGGTGTAGCAGGTGAGTAAGGACAGACAAGCATTCCACCAAATGCCTGTGCCTGTTCTGCAGCCTCCTCCACCTTTGGCCCCAAAGTGGGGTACCCCTGTAGTCTCTGTACTTTCCCTGGGCATGCATGCAGTAGTAAATGGATGCTTTTCCCGCTTCTTCTCAAGTATCCAGTATAAAGGTTTCTTGGTCAGGCTGATAAGTCTGTCAAACCTGAATCATAGTTGTGCCAGGCTAGTTTGAGACTTCCTTGCTTGCCAGGATCCCACTATTTTGGAAAACTGCTGTCAACCCAGGAAACTGATCTTCCTCTCAGCACTGTTTTCGTAGCTAGCTGTGGGGTTCCCATCGCCACCTTTGTGGTCCAGAAAACATGGCCTTTACTGCCAGCGACTTTATCTTTTCTATCAGAATGGTAGAGCTTTTGGAGATGTGTTTTAGAATTCATTTTTAATTTTATTTATTTGAGTCCTGGTTTTTTTCTTGGTAAATCAAGCTAAAGGTTTGTCTATTTTGTTTGACTTTCAAAAAACCAGCTCCTGGTTTCAGTGATCATTTCTTTTTTTTTTTAAAGATTTATTTATTTATTTTTATTTTCGGTTGTGCTGGGCTTCGTTGCTGCACATGGGCTTTCTCTAGTTGCAGAGAGTGGAGGCTTCTCTTCTTTCGGGGCATGGGCTCTAGGCTTGTGGGCTTCAGTCATTGGAGCTCATGGGCTCTACAGTGCAGGCTCAGCAGTTGTGATGCACAGGATTAGTTGCTCCGTGGCATGTGGGATTTTCCTGGACCCAGGATCGATCCCATGTCCCCTGTATTGGCAGGCAGAGTCTTAACCACTAGACCACCAGGGAAGCCCTCTATTGACTTGTTAATCTATTTCATTGTTTTCCTTTCTGATCATTGTTATTTCCTTCCTTCTATTAACTTTGGGCTTTGTGTATTCTTCTTTTTCTAGTTTCTTGAGGTGTACAGTTAAGTTGTTTACTTGAAATCTTTCTGTCTTCTTAATGCAGGTGTTTATTATTAGAAACTTCCCTTTTAGAATCAGTTTTGCATAGGTTTTGGTATATTGTGTTTCCATTTTTACTTGTCTCAAGATACTTTTTGATTTATCTTTTGGTTTCTTCTGTGACTCATTGGTTGTTCAGTCTCCATATATTTATGAACTTTTTAGTTTTATTCTTAAAATTGACTTCTAGTTTCATCCATTGTGATACTTGCTATGACTTTAATCTCCTTACATTTATTAAGGCTTACGTTTATTAATATATGATCTATTCTGGAGAATGTTACATGTGTGCTTGAGGGTGGTATGTTCTGTAAATGTCTATTAAGTTGACTGGGTCTAATGTGCAGTTTAAGGCCAGTTTGTCCCTAGTGATTTTCTGTATGGATGATCTCTTCATTGGTGAAAGTAGGGTATTGAAGTCCTCAACTATTATTGTATTGCTGCCTATTTCTCCCTTCAAGTCAGTTAATAGTTGCTTTATATATGAGGTGCTCTGATGTCAGGTGCATAAATATTTGCAAATATTATGTCCTCTTGTTGAAATAACCCTTTTATCATTATAAAATGGCCTTCTTTATCTCTTATTTCAGTCTTTGGCCTAAAGTCTCTTGTCTGATATAGTATAGCCTATGGGGGTTTCCCAGGTGGCACAGTGATAAAGAATCTGCCTGCCAATGCAAGAGAGGCAGGAGACACGGGTTCGATCCCTGGCTTGGGAAGATCTCCAGAAGGAGGAAATGGCAACCCACTGCAATTCTTGCCTGGAAAATTCCATGGACAGAGGGGTCTGCCAGACTACAGTCTATATGGTTGTAAAGAGTTGGACATGGCTGGGCAACTGGGCATGATATAGCCTCCCTGTGAAATTCTTTAGTCTGAGCAATTTGCCTTCTGGATCAGTCAGGAGGAATAAATAGATTTGTGTAATGAAGGTTGGCACCCTTGGATCACCTACTAGGGAGTGAACTGCCCTCCACTCCACTGCCCACCCTGGGACCATGTGAGGGAACATGGTTAACTCAGGACCACTTGTTACTTTTGGGAAGGTAAGAGAAGTCATCTTTCACTTTCTAAAATGATGGGACCTATTCAGTGCTCCTTGGACCATGGGATGCTTCTCCAGAACGGCCAGAAGCACTGAGAGAGGGGCCTCTCTTGGTTGTTATTTAGATTCCAGGATTATGACATTCCTTCTTCTCTTTTCTATTCAGTGTCACTTTCTTTCATGTGCTTCCATCATGGTTTTGCTTTCTTCAGGTTTTTCAGATCATGGGGCCACTGTCAGATCTGGGTGTTAGTTACAGTTCTGTCAAGTTCATTCTGTGTAGATGAGTAATTTAACCTCTCTATACAGCTGCTCCCCATCTTAATATAATGCCTCATCTTTAAGAGAATATTTGTAAGATTCTTAGCATGGTACCTTACATATGGTAAATGCTCAGTAAGTAATATATATTGACATTATTGTTGTTGATTTTATTCTTAGTTTATTTTTTAAAGAATCTTAAGAAATTTACTGTTCCCCAAATAAGTCAGAATTCAGAGATCAACCATTCTAGAGAAACTATCTGTGACAAATACCTCCAGGTACCACTGGAGGTCGCTTTAGTCAGAAAAACAAAAATAACCAATCCTGTCAGCCACAGTTATGCTCCAGATAAACTAATAGGCTTTAAAATTTCCTTTCTTAACTGTTCATATGCCCTCAGGGTCCCAGGGAATCTATGTCAATCGTTTAAAGTTGTTTAGTGTTAACATAAAATATAACAAGCAGAAGAACTAAAAGGCCATGTGTAGACTCTGGTGGAATTTATCCTCTTTACTTAGGACTTGTGTACAAATGATTTGTGAGTAGGTTGGTCTCAAACTGAGTGGCTGTTGGTATCTATATCCCTTTGCTAAGAGTGTAAAAAAAAAAAGAGGGGGTAGGAGTGTGACCATCACAATTTGTGGGAATAAGATTAGAAAAAGAGAACCCAGCCAGATCATCTGGAAAGGTGATGAGGTGGCAGCTCCTTTTTAAAGAGCTCTAGATTAGAAATCTTCAGTCTCTGTGGGAGTGGGGTGGGGGTTATGTACTCAGTCATGCCCAGCTCTTTGTGGCCCCATGACTGCAGCTCGCCAGACCCCTCTGTCCATGGGATTCTTTAGGCAAGAATACTAGAGTGGGTTGCCATTCCCTCCTCCAGGGCATCTTCCTGACCCAGGGATTGAACCCATGTCTCTTGTGTCTCTAGTATTGGCAGGCAGTTTCTTTACCATGATTGCTACTTGGGAAGCCCTGGTTAGTTGCTCAGTTGTGTCTGACTCTTTGCGATCCCATGGACTAGAATTCTCCAGACAAGAATACTGGAGTGGGTAGCCATTTCCTTCTCCGGGGGATCTTCCTGACCCAAGGATCGAACCTGAGTCTCCTCCATTGCAGGCAGATTCTTTACTGTCTGAGTCACCAAAAAAGCCTGGGGTAGGAATTACTGAGTTCATTTGCTGTAACGTTGGTTGACTTTATCACTTGTTGCTATGAAAAGGAGCCAGAAGATGCCAGTTTCTCTCTTGTCCAGTTTATCCTGCCCCAAAGTCCTTGAGTTTCCAACTATTTCTGTTAAAAGGCTTTCTGGTTGCCCAATAATCATTTCCAAATACCTCAATATTTGTTAACTTTTGACTGGCTTAGTCATGCACTTGGCCCAAAACAAGAGAGGGTATTGTGTGTCTTTTTCCCTTGTAGAGGGGTGATTATATTTTGCATAATTTTTTTCCCCTCTCTTTTGCCCAAACACATTGTTGCTTTTAAATATAACACCAGAGTAGGGCCTGATCTGTCTCATAATTGTTGCTTCGCTAAGTGCTAACTAAACTAAATAAAGTTAACTATTGCTGAATAGATCAGGAGGATATGTGTGTATCTACCTCCAGGCAGTAGATGTGGCAGGCAGAGAAGTGCTGGGGAGTTGTCCTCTCAGGATGGGGTAGTGGAGAACAGGAAGGAGGAGGTACAGACTGCTGGTGTTTTGCCCTTGACCTTGCTCATGGGCTGAGATAATAATATGTTTTTTTTAAAAATTTTCTTTTATTTAGGCTTGGCTGTGCTGGGTCTTTGTTGCTGTGTGGGCTTTCCTCTAGTTGCAGAGAGCAGGAGCGACTGTCCAGTTGCAGGGCACCGGCTTCTCGTGGTGGTTGCTGCTCTTGTTGCGGAGCACGGGCTCCAGAGCGTGCGGGCTTCAGTCCTTGCAGCTCCCGGGCTCTAGAGCACAGGCTCAGTCACTGTGGCACACAGACTTAGATGCTCCCCAGCATGTGGGATATTTTTGGACCAGGGATCGCACCCGTGTCTCCTGCATTGGCAGGCGGATTCTCTACCACTATAACAGCAAGGAAGCCCGGGGTAGTAACTCTCAGCCTGGACAGGGAGGAGCCTTACTCAGCACTAAAGGCAGAGTCCCTTCCTTGGCTCCTGCTTCCCTCCTTGCCCGGGCCCGCGTGGGACAACACGTTTCACAGCCTGGTGTCTCGTCCTCCAGACTGCCAAGGGCAGGGAGCTGGCCGGCGCGCCCAAGGACGGGAAAAGCCTCTTCGGCGGGCTGGCCCCGGGGGAGTCCAGCTGGTCGCAGCACCGGCAGCGGCGCCTGCAGGACCACGGGAAGGAACGGAAGGAGCTCCTCTCCATGACTCTGCAGGTGCGGCTTGGCCTCAGTGTCTCGCGAACGCCCGCGGGGACACCCCACAGGCCCTCCTCCATGGTGGACAGCCGTGGGATACGGTGGGGGGTACGGGTCGCGAAGGGCCTGCTCTTACCTCTCTTGATTCTTTCGCTGTGCCTTGTGTGGTTTTGCCTAACTGGCTTTAACTGCTTGCACTTTGGTTGTTTCATTCCAGAATAATTGGGCTTTCCAGGGATCGCTTTTCCCGGTGTAGTGTTGCCCTAAACAGGGGCCATAAAATGCTGGCCTTTGAAGATGTTTCCCAGAAGATGAGCTCTGTGAACAGTTGGTTTGGGACCCCTGCGTGCTCTGTCCTCCCCCGAGTTTAACTGTGCCTTAGTGTGCTCATGTCATGGATGCTCGGAGTCGGGGGAGAGGGTCCCCTTGGTGTAACCCAGCATCGCGCAGACCTGCTCAGTCACGGGCCTTTTCTCCTGCACTCCCTGCTGGAGCGGCCATGTGGCGGCCCGGCCCTTGCCAGGCTGGTTCAGAGACGCTTCTCACCAGTGAATGTGGGTTGAGGTTTTCCCTTCCTGGTGGTATAAGCTGCTGCTGCTTCAGTGAAATACTCGGGATTGAAGGCAAAGTCCCAGGGGATTTACTGCCTTAAGTCACCTTATTGACCGTTTATCTCCTAATCCAGGCTACTTGCCTGTTTTAAAGGCATTTTGGGGATTAGCATCCCTGAACGTGTTCTGGTCCAATGGCATAGAGCCTTACAGCTCACATCTCAGATCCTTCTGGGCTATAGAATTAGAGGTATAATCCTATACCTCTAGAGCTCAGCCACTCCTGAAAGCACCTCTGAGCTCCAACTTCTCTTTTCCTTTATTTTGTTACATTTTATTTTTTCTGTAAAACTGCTCTTTCTGAGTCTCTGAGGAGAGCTTCCAGGAGTCTCCAGAACGAGGGGGGATGGTAGAGAGCACCCTGGCTGAGGCTCCGTGGCCTGGGTTGTCTGGGTGAGCAGGTGGTAGTCGTGGTGGCCAGCACCCAGTGCCCCTGAGAGGCAGAGACGGACAGCAGCCCCCTGGGTGGCAGTGTGTGTGGGTGCCATTTGGTGCCCTGCCTTGCGCTAGCTTAGCTGCTGTCCTCGGACCTAGCCCATCACCCCAGTCTCCCAGGAGGAGGTGCTGGTGGGCGGACAGGCTTACCTCAGACGGACCTGGCTTCACATCGGTGTCCCACCCCCAGGGCCAGCTCTTGATCCTAGGCAAGGTTACTTAACTTCAGCTTTCCGTCTTAGTTTTCACAGCTGTAAAATGGGGTTAGTAACAGGATCACAGATGGTTGAGGGAGCATAACATGAGACAGTCCATCATGTTCACAGTGCCTGGCGTGCAGTGGGCAGTCCCTCCCTCACTGATTCTTGGCCTGGTCTGTCAGGGTCGTGCGTGTCCTGGGTCTCGTCAGCTGGGACCGGGAGTCTGTGGCCCACACTTCCTTCCTCATGGTCTCTAGGATGGGGCTGCCGGTGAAGCAGGCTCTTGGAGTTCAGAGTTCTTTCTTTAAGACCCCATGACCACCAAGATCCTCCCCCGAGGGCTGTGGCCTGGCATCCTAGACACCCCCAGCATGTCCCCAGACATAGGGAGCAGCCGGGCCCAGCGCCGACCCCTCACTGCTGACTTGTGCCTGCTTTGCTTGGCGCAGTGTGCGGAGAAGAAGCCTGAAGCTGGTGGCCCAGAGGCAGAGCCCTGCCCGGAGCTCCACGTAGAGGCGCCGGAGACGCTGACGCGGGTGCCCACGGCAGGCCCTGAGGGTGGGGGTGTCCGCCCCGAGCAGCCGTTCATCGTGCTGGGCCAGGAGGAGTATGGGGAGCACCACTCTTCCATCATGCACTGCAGGTGGGTGCTGGCCGCTGGGGTGGGGCCTTGGGGGAAAGAGGGGTGGGCTCCCTGGGAAGCCTGTGGTCTCAGGCTGTGTGTTTAAAGGCCTGGCAAGCAGGATGATGAGGGATAACAGAGATGCAGGTGGTGGGATAACCCCGAGGGACCGTGAACTGTCAGAGGAAGGCTGGACAGCTGCCACTGGGGCTGTTGTTGGTCAAGACAGCTCCTCCACTCCTTCTGATCCTGGAGAGTAATGTCCAAAGGGTAGGTGATGCCCACTGGGCCCAGCACATAATGGATGCTTTGTGAGTAGTTATCAGATAGATGAATGAATGAATATTTCTAGAAGTAGTCCACACCCATCCTTGGAGCATGGGCATCTCTCAGCAGGAGAGTCAGAAAAGGCAGTCCTCTGGGCCTGGGCTGAGGAGGATGGCAGACTCAGGCGGGGATGCTAATGGTGTGGCTCTCTGTCTCATCTCAGGGTGGACTGTTCGGGGAGAAGGGTCGCCAGCTTGGACGTGGACGGGGTCATCAAAGTGTGGTCCTTCAACCCCATCATGCAGACCAAGGCATCCTCTATCTCCAAGTCACCGCTGCTCTCTTTAGAGTGGGCCACCAAGCGGGACAGGCTGGTGAGTGGTCTTGCCCATGGCTGGACCTGTGGTCTTAAGTGAGGACCTCCCAGGGTTCTCCCCTGCTGCTCCGGCACCACAGGCTTGGTTGGGACCCCAGGCCAAACCCCTCCCCTCTCTTCTCACTGCGCACTCGAGCACCGCACCTCCAGAACTGTCCTGAAGGCAAGGATGGCCTCCTCTATTTTTCCTGGAGGCCTTTATAGGCCCAGAGCCAGAGCTGTGCCCAGGACATGCAAATGGGGCTATCACCCAGACCCATGGCCAGCTGAGGCCTCTGCCCACAGAGGTGGTGGTGGGCCAGGAGCCAGAGGACAGGAATGGGGCAGCTGGCATTGAAACTGGAAGACAGGAGAGTTGGAGGGCAGAGGGTCTCTTTTCCAGTTCTGCCTGTGGTGATACCTACCTCCCATTCCACAGATTCCTTCAAGGTCAGCTCTAGTGTCTTTAATTTTTAAAAGAGGTCTATTTTAGCTGGTTTCCCCTGTCCTACCTGCGGGAGCGGGGGTGGGTCACCCCGCAGCCTGCCCTCCCCCTCACAGGGGTGGGCCTCGCCCTCCTGTGAGCCTCTCTGAGCAGGCCTGACCCTGAGCTGTCCCTCTGCTTCCAGCTGTTGCTGGGCAGCGGTGTGGGGACAGTGCGCCTCTACGACACAGAAGCCAAGAAGAACCTCTGTGAAATCAACATCAATGATGATATGCCCAGGTGAGCCAGACGCCGCTCCCCCCGCCACTGTGCCTGGTGGGCCGGCCTTGACCTTGGCCGAGCCCCCGAGCCCAGCCCCCGCTTCCTTTGTGGGCGGGCAGAGTGCTGGGCTGCCCCCCCTACCGACACCCCCTGTGTGTTGCAGGATCCTGTCTCTCGCGTGCAGCCCCAGCGGGGCGTCTTTCGTCTGCTCGGCTGCAGCTTCGAGCCTCACTGCCCACGTGGATGTGTTGGCACCAGACATCGGCGGCAGGGGCACCAACCAGGTGCCGGGCAGGCTGCTGCTCTGGGACACGAAGACCATGAAGCAGCAGGTGGGAGTTTCCCATGGTGCCCTGGGGCTGGGCACCCTCCCGGGCGGGGAGCACTCAGGTTACACCGCCCGCTGTTTCTTTGGTCTCTTCCCTCTGCTTTGGGCTCCTCACATTTTGATTTGTGAGATTTCAGAGCGTGTTGAAAAGTAGTAATACTCCAGTGGGGCAGATTGCTGGCAACTGAAGTCGTTTGGAAGGTGCAACAAATTTAGAATTCACACACAGCCTTCTAGTGGGCCCTTTTGGCTTATTGAAAAATTTAAACATTTTTTTTAAGATTTAAAACTTTTTTTTTTAGTAGCTTTGAAAGTGAAAGTCACTCAGTCGTGTCCAACTCTTTGGGACCCTATGGACAGCCCATGGAATTCTCTAGGTCAGAATACTGGAGTGGGTGGCCTTTCCCTTCTCCAGGGGATCTTCCCAACCCGGGGATCGAACCCAGGTCTCCCACATTGCAGGCAGATTGTTTACCAGCTGAGCCACAAGGGAAGCCCCAAAGCCTACAGCACCCAGTATTCCCGGGCGGTCTCCCATCCAAGCACTAACCAGCCGTGGCCCTGCTTAGCTTCTGAGACCAGACGAGATCGGGCGCATTCAGGGTGGCATGGCCATAGAAAGGGTGGTATGAGTAGTTTTAGGCTCACAGTAAAACGGAGAGGAAGTTTCAAAGATTTCCCCATGCACACTGTCCCCACATGTGCCCAGCCTCCCCTGCTACCAGCTTCCCTCACTGGAGCAGCACACTCGTTACAATCGATGCACCTAAACGGACACAATGTAATCACCACAGGTCCACAGTTGACATCAAGGTTCACTCTTAGTGTTGTGTGTTCTGTGGGCTTGGACAGATGGGTAATGACATGTACCCTCCTGCCCCATTCCATCCAGCAGACATCTGTACATCTGTCCTCTGGCATCTTGTAGGTGTTCTACCTTATCCCACCTAGTCTGATCAGGTCCTTTTTAATCTTGTTATTTCCGCCTGCAGTGCAGGAGACCCTGGTTCAATTCCTGGGTCGGGAAGATCCCCTGGAAGAGGGCATGGCAACTCACTCCAGTATTCTTGCCTGGAGAATCCCCATGGACAGAGGGGCCTGGAGGGCTGCAGTCCATCGGGTGGCAAAGAGTCAGACACAACTGAATGACTAGGCACATTTTCTGCTGAGGGCCTTTCTCGGGATTTTTAATTTTATGTTTATTTGTTATTTTCCAATTTTTTCATTGAGTATTGAACCCATAGAAGAGAATACTGAAATCACAGGTGTTTGGAGTAAAGAGAAGACTGTAAAACGAGCACCTGTCTACTGTCACGGTTTAAAAGTGGGACACTGCTGATCCTTCTGTGCTCTGGTGTGTCACTCCTCAATCTCGGGCTGCTTCCCCCTTTCAGACAGAGACTGTCTTGGGATTGGTTTCTAATTGTCTTACATTTTAAACGTGGTTTATCCTTTTTACAGCTCCAGTTCTGCTTGGATCCAGAGCCCATTGCCGTGAACTGCACGGCCTTCAACCACAATGGGAACCTGCTGGTCACGGGGGCAGCTGACGGCGTCATCCGGCTGTTTGGTAAGCGAGTGTGCTCACAGCAGTCCTGGTCCCCTCCTCCATCGGCCCAGGGAAGAGAGCTGGGTTTTTGCCAGCGGGACTAGAGGCTACTGCGAAACCCCGGTTCAAGATTCTCTTAAGAGAACTTAACTTTGGTCAGCGTCTGCTTCAGGGCCCCCCTAATTACCTTGTTCCTGATCTGAGCCAGTGGACATGGGAGGGATGGGGCTTAGCAGTCCTTCAGTCCTGAGCTCTTGGATCTGAGTCATCACGGCCCAAGTGAGATCCAGGAGTGATGCTGTCCTGTCCTCTTGGTGGGGCCATTTCACAGTCCCTGTGAGAGCAGTAGGAGGGTGGGCTTCAGAGTCAGCAGCATGCTCTTTAAAGCTCCTCATGCAGGCCTGTCCCAGGAGACCAGAGCCAGTGCAAAGGCACCCCTGGGGACTGTATCTTTAACTGATCTCCTGGGCATCCTGGTGGGAAGTTACAGTGCCTTCCTGGGAAGGACTTCTGTGTCCTCCTAGACTTACAGACTCCACCCCAGGATTCTTGAACCTCACCTTTGATCAGTGAGAGAAGCTTTCATTTAAGACAGGTTAACAGAAGACTAGGCACAGTGGAGGAGAGAACTAGTGAACTGAAACACCCCGTGCAGACTCTTCACTGCGGTCAGCTCTGTGACTCCTGTTGGGTCCAGGGGGCCCTCTGCCTCCAGAACGGCTCCTGCCCAGCAGGCACAGGGAGGGTGAGGTGCCTCTGCCTGCGGGCAGGTGCCCCCCAGGGCCCGGGTGGGAACCCTAGCCGCGTCTTGTTGCCTCAGACATGCAGCAGCACGAGTGTGCCATGAGCTGGAAGGCCCACTGCGGGGAGGTCTACTCCGTGGAGTTCAGCTACGATGAGAACACCGTGTACAGCATTGGTGAGGACGGGAAGGTAAGTGGGAGCGGGCTTTGGTCCGGAAGCTCCCCTCCCCTGGCTTAGTAGACATCTGAGATTCTGGAGGGCCCCGCAATAGCACAGTTCGAGTTCAGTCCTGACCGTACCTTTTACCAGCTCTGTGACCTGGGCCTCTCTCTACTCAGCTCTGTCTTCTGTAAAACAGAGGTGATAATAGTAACTGGTCTCATATAGGACCTTTGTGAGGTCCCACTGAATATGAGTTCAGTGGGAGTCAACTGTTATGAAAGGGAAGACCCACATCCTTTCTCCTGGTTATAGCAGAAAGGATGCATCTCCCTGACCCACCCTGCTCGTGGGTCCCAGTGTGGCCAGGGTGTACTTGAGTGAGTTTGGTCACCGAGTGATCACAGCATGGGTGGGTAGAACTTTCTAGGCCGGGGGGCTGGAGGCAGCTGTGCCCAGAGTCAAGAAACATAAAAAGGGAGCTGGGGAAGAAGGTAAAAATAAGCACCTCCTTTTAGTCTCCCTGGAAGAATTTGTTAGGATCCCTGGGAAGGGAGCTGGGGCAGGCAGAGCTGGGATAAGGTCTCACTTTTCATGTGTCCCCTCCTGGGCCTTCGGGATTGTATCCTGTCCACCTCTCTTATCCAGTGAAGATAGCCGTTACAAAGTGAATTCTTCACTTGAAAACTCTTGAGAAGGGATTTTTAAATCAGAGCTTGGCTTGCTGTTCATCTGAGTAGAGTTCTCCGTCGGGAGGAGGTCACAGCAGGCAGCCTGGCCCTGAAGCAGGCCGAAGGGTGTTTGCAGTACAGTCCCCGAGCTCAGCTTGTGCTCCGCCGCCCATGTTCCATCGGCTGCACTGCTGAGGAACCGGAAGTGTATTTGGAATTTAAGAAAAACCTAGCTGGTTTCTAACTTCACGAATAATACAGTTACAACAACAGTAGTAATAACAATCGTTGGAGTATTGCCCCAGCTTGAGCGATGGGAGTCCAGGCCGGTGCCTAAACTCTGCTCCTCCTGGAGTCAGGCCAGAGAGAAAATTCTGACCTGGACGTGATGTGTCTGATTCTTTCTAGATTTTCTTTCCTTCAAAAAAAAAAAAAAAAGCTTACATTGTGTCGGGAGGCATTGGGACTGGATGGTCATCTCCCTACCTTTTCTGGGGCCCATGGACCCCCCACTTCCTGGGGGCCGCCTCACTGCTCCCCACACCCGTCCCCCGGGCCCCGTGCCCTGGCCACCCCGCTGAGAGCGCTGCGCTTGTGCTTTTTGGCTGCAGTTCATCCAGTGGAACATCCACAAGAGTGGCCTGAAGGTGTCCGAGTACAGCCTGCCCGCCGACGCCACGGGCCCCTTCGTGCTGTCCGGTTACAGCGGCTACAAGCAGGTCCAGGTGCCCCGGGGCCGACTGTTCGCTTTTGACTCGGAGGGCAATTACATGCTGACGTGTTCTGCCACAGGTGGCGTCATCTACAAGGTACCTGGGGGCCGCTGGGTTTCAGGGAGGTTCCTCCCCAGAGGTCTGGGCCTGTTTGAGTTCGAGCCCCTGTCCCTGCCTGGTGGCCATGGAGACGCCTCTGGCCAGGGATGGACACCGTCTAGGCCTCCCGGCTGCAGGCCGGCTCGGGGGAAACTGAGGGGACGGAAACCCTGAGGGTGACCTGCCTGTCCTCCTCTCTGCTCACCTGTCCCTGTCCCTTCATGAGACTCTGCCCCTTTTCTGCCTGCTTCCTTGGGAATAATAACAATTATAGGACATCCAGAACTAGGGAGAAGGGCTGTGTGTTGGTTTGGGTGAGTGCCCAGGTGGTCTGTTCCAGTTACTCTAATCTGGCGTAGATTTATTGTTTTATGAGATGTCCTGTGGGTCAAGGACATTACCAGCCATGACTGGGACAGAAATTCAGGGGTGTGATGAGTCACGTGGCAAGTAAGTTGTCCACTCTGTTCTGTCCCTCAGTTGATCTGCTTGTCTTAATCGTCTCGTCACAGCCTCTCTGGTTCATGTACCTTGTTTGTGTATATAATCGAGTGAAATTCTAAACCTCTCCATCTGGAGTCGTTTGACCAAGTAGACGAGGGGGCGATGAGGCTTTGTGTTGCGGCCTGAGCGTGTAGTTCCAGTTGCACATGAATGCGGTGGCGCTTTGTCTGTAGGCAGAAGGAGTCACAGAGTGGGATGCTCTCTCCCGAGGGCTCACCGTGCACGGGCAGCCGTGCCCTGGGGGGCAGCCGTGGGTGGGTGTGGCCTTGGCCCCAGGCAGTGTAGACTGGGGACAGTGTGGCCCCTCCTGGCGCTAACACTCCAGTGAGAATGAGACGCAAGCGTCAGCAGTGGGGGCAGTACAGAGCTGAGGGCTCGGAGGGGAGGGAGCCAGGTGGGGCCCAGTCCTCGGGGAGGACGGGAAAGGGGTGCTCGTCTGTGGAGTCACGGCCTTTGGAGGGGGAGGAAGGTGGGCCTTGGGGTCCCACGGGGCAGCGGGGAGCAAGGGGCGAGGGGAAGGGCCTGCAGAAGTGGGCAGTCAGGAGCCTCCCGGACCGTAAGAGTGGAGCCGGGAGCCTGGGTTGCTCTCACCAGGGCTGCTCTTCCCTGTAGTCGGTGACGGCTCGGGTGGCTCTCGCCCTCCCCTTAGAAATGAATTCCCGTTTGTGCCTACTTATTTATTTGTTTCAGTGGTATTTTAATAAAAATCGTTCTTAAGCTTTACTGAGCTACAGTTGACAAATAACTTAATAAACTATATGTTTAAGGTGTACAGTGTGATGCCATCACATAGAGTTCCATAATTTCTGGTAATTGTTATTGGGAGATACTGTAAAGAGCTTTCTGTTTAAAGCCTAATTTTATTTCATTATTTAAAGACTTGGTTGACTTCCAGGTGGGCTCTCCTTTTGCTCTCTGTATGTGTGTATATTATTTTATTTTTGATCCTGTAGGCTTTGTCACTTGTCCTGATCAGTTCAGATCAGTTGGTAGTCAGACTTGCTCTTTAACCAATTGGAGAGTTGAAAGCTTCCCCCCCATATCCTTTAAAAATGTCAGTTCAGTTACTCGGTCGTGTCTCCCTCTT
Source organism: Odocoileus virginianus (assembly GCF_023699985.2). Taxonomy (NCBI): domain Eukaryota; kingdom Metazoa; phylum Chordata; class Mammalia; order Artiodactyla; family Cervidae; genus Odocoileus; species Odocoileus virginianus. The sequence goes on from NC_069674.1 coordinate 19,299,775, forward strand.
TGTGACCCCATGGACTGCAGCACACCAGGCTTCCCTCCTGGAGCTTGCTCAAACTCATGTCCATTGAATCGGTGATGTCATCCAACCATCTCATCCTCTGTCGTCCCCTTCTCCTCCTGCCTTCAATATTTCCCAGCATCAGGGTCTTTTCAGACGCCCACAGCAGGTTAAAGGTGGCAGAGAGAATTCTGCCTCTTAGAGCATGTTGGGGACTTATTTTCCACTTTGGCTGAAGGAGTAACTGTAGTCAGGAAACTGAAGGTATCGCTGGTCCAAGTGGCGAACCTGACTTTCTGGCCGGAGGGCTGTGTGTGCCCGGGCATGTCCTGGGTTTGGGGTGGCAGCCCCCGGGCTCAAGGCAGCTTGGCCCCCGGAAGTGAATGAACTGCATGTGTCTGTGAGCAGTGCCTGATGCTGTTGCTCCTGTCCCCTTGCAGCTGGGCGGGGACGACGAGGCCCTGGCGAGCTGCGTGAGCCTGGGCGGCCACCGCGCCCCTGTGGTCACGGTGGACTGGAGCACAGCGGTGGACTGCGGGACCTGCCTCACTGCCTCCATGGACGGCAAGGTCAAGCTCACCACCCTCCTGGCCCACAAAGCCTGACGGGGCCCGCCCCGAGGGCCGCCCGCAGCGGCAGCGTTACCCCAGGACGCGGGCAGAGAAGACACAGGAGAGCGGGACGCTCCCCCCGCGGCCCCGAGGGCCGCCCGCAGCGGCAGCGTTACCCCAGGATGCGGGCAGAGAAGACACAGGAGAGCGGGACGCTCCCCCCGCGGCCCCGAGGGCCGCCCACAGCGGCAGCGTTACCCCAGGATGCGGGCAGAGAAGACACAGGAGAGCGGGACGCTCCCCCCGCGGCCCCGAGGGCCGCCCACAGCGGCAGCGTTACCCCAGGATGCGGGCAGAGAAGACACAGGAGAGCGGGAAGCTCCCCCCGCGGCCCCTGCCGGGTGGGCAGTCTTCGGGGAGAGGTTGCCCGGAGCGCTTGGGCACTGTCCAGATACCCAGCTGGAACAGGAGCCACGTGCAGTGGCGGCACGTGCTCCCCAGACATGGGCTCACTGGGTCTGCCAGGAGCGGGCTCCAGATGGCAGGGGAAAGCTCAGGAAGAAGAAGCGCTGTGGTGGCTGCTCTGTTGGCCCAGAAGAGATTGGAAGTATTTTGTATATATTTGCTCAGTTTTCTTTTTTAAAAAAAGAATACTCTTGTGGTCACCGGGCCTCTCTTTCTGGAATGTGTGTGTGCAGCAGTGTGTCTGCCTTCACCCTTTTCCCTGGTGACGGTCATGGCGAGCCCGGGCCCCGCACCCCAGCTCTGACCTCACCAGCCACGGGGCTGACCTTTATCAGAGGGTTGCTCTTGCTTCGCCATAGAAGTAGAACATCTCTCTACTGTTCCACCCGCCAACCAAGGTCTGTGCCGTTCCTTGGTCTCTGGGCTTGTGTCAGGAGGCTTCAGGATTCCCTTGTGGCTCAGCTGGTAAAGAATCCACTTGCAATGCATACCTGGGTTCGACCCCTGGGTTGGGAAGATCACCTGAGGAAGGGAAAGGCTCCCCACTCCAGTATTCTGGCCTGGATAATTCCATGGACTGTATAGACCATGGGGTCCCAAAGAGTTGAACATGACTCAGCGACTTTCACTTTCAAGGAGGCTATAGTGTCTCTTCTTTTCCCTGAGAGTTGGCAGCTTTTGTTCCAGAAGCTTCTCGGCACAAGGGCACGGTCTGAGGTGTCTGCCCCTTCCATCTATGTGACCGTGGTTTCCTGGGACCTGTCAGGGGGCTCCTCCTGTCCTGTGAACTTTGCATCCTTGAGTTTGAGCAGAGCCAGCCACCAGCGCCCTCTGCTGGTGAGTGGCCAGAGGACAGGAGCAAGTCGGCCAAGTGCTGGCCTGGAACCTAGGGTCTCGCCGTCCGGGTGTGTCTACAGCCTGGCCCTCTGCTTCCTGGCTGGGTGGGACCTTGAAAAGGCAGATGTCCTCACAGGGTGGAGAAGCAGGAGAGGATGACTGCCTTCTCCCGCTTGCATTTCCATCTGAGGCGCCCGGGTTTCAGGCCCGGACCTCATGCTCCGACCCTTGACAGGACAGCCTCGTCACCAGGCTCTGCTCAGAATAGTCGTTGCAGAGGCTCTCTGGGCTCCAACCCAGATCTGGGGTGCAGGCCTGGTGAGGGGGTGCTCCAAGTTACCTCCTTTTGGAAAATCATGAAAAGATGGGTATTAAAACTTTGGCTGTGATCTACTGGGAGTTGGTAGGAAAGCAGGGAGGCTCGATTATGAGAAAACATGAGAGACTTAGTCATAAGTAGTTATTTAAACATTTTTACCCATTTCCACCTGGTAATCCTCTTTCAAATTAATATTCCCAAGACTTTTCCACCTATAATTGTCCCCAGCTTTTGCACTGAAGCAGCAACCTTATTTCTCTCCCCCAGGGATTCTGTGGGCCATTTAAAAAGTGGTCATGTGTTTGGATGAGAGAATTCATGATTTAACTTTCCCTCTCTCCATCTCGAAGTTTCTGTCTTAGTGCCCATTGAGGGCATGTGGGCATCTCCTCCATACATATGGTCTCCGCAGCTCGCCAAAATGTCTTTAAGGTTTGTAGAAAAACAGCACTTGAAAAGCTGTCTCTTCTCTCATTTCCTTTATGCTCCGTCTCCCTCTTGTTTTGAGCTCTGTTCACAGCTGATGTGACCCAGGCTCCACCAGGAGGGATGGGGCAGGGGATTTCCACATCACTTTGAAGCTGCCTAAAAACACAAAACCAAAACAACAATAGCCTCTGGCCTTTTGAAATCAACAGGTACAATACGTGCTGCGGGCCACCCTGCCCCTCCTGGCCTGTCTCTTTCCGACCCCCACCCCATTCTGAGTGCCTGTCAGCGTGCCTTCTTCCTGGGGTTCCTCCCTGTCCCTTCCCGCCCCCTTCCAAGGTGACTTCCCATCTTCCAATAAAGCATGTCAAAACTTAAATTTACCTCTCCTTCACGATGCCAGCTTGGCACCTACCCGGGAACCTCAGCAAGGTCCCTCCCCTGGTGCGGGCAGGGCCAACCAGATGAAAACCATGAGGTCAGTCTAGCCCCAGTGCCTGGCCCCGCAAGCCCGGTGCAGCGGTGGCCCTGGCTCTGGGCTGGGCTGCGTGAGAACAGTGAGGTGCGTTTCCCTCGTTATCCTCGGGGCCTGTCTGCGCTTGCCTGCTCCTGCTCCGAGACCTCGGGACCCTGCGCTCAGCATTCAAACGGCTTCAGGAGCTGACTCCCACCCATTCAAATCCCTCCGCTTGGGTTTCCTACTCGGGCCTTCACACAGAAAGGTTTTTATGCAGATGGGCGTCCTACATTTTTCAGCTGGCTATGGGAAGAGGTTTTTAAGGAGAAAAAGGTAGAGGAAGTGGTTCTCACAGTAAGTGTTCCCCATTCCTTTACTCACAAAATGATGCATCTCCACTGATTAGACTTGGGTTTGTCTTGGCTCATAACTTGTGGGAACAGAGGTTAGTGAGGTCACTAGCGGTCAGTGATGTTGGAACCTTTGGGAACCAGAGAAGCAGGTCCTGCCTCCTGAAGAGGCTGGAGGCAGAGCCCAGGTTCAACCCACAGCTAAACAACTCCAGTGCCCAGCAGGTTGGTTTTGTGATTTGAAATCCTTGATTTATCTCCTTAATCCTTGACTGAATTAAACTTTCCTGGACCAGCCTACCTCCCTAGGATTGAGGATTAGTTATGAGGTGAAAGTGCTTTGGAGAAGCAAAGTCACCACGCAGTTAGAAGCGAGATCTGGCTCTGATTTTCCAAGCTCTGGATCACATTCCCCTATCCTGTGCCTCTAGTATATGGAAAGTAATTATTCTATTATTATCTGCTTTGTTGGAAGTCACATTTCAAATGGCTGTCTTGATAATTTCACATTTGCGGGGTAGATGGTTCTGACCATCCTTTTGCCTCCAAAACACAAATGTTTGTGGTTTTAGTCATGTCTGCCACTTGGGGGTCTTTTTCTGCCTGCCTTTTTGAAGCTATTTCAAGCTGTATGATTTTATGTAAAGTGAGATGCTAACTCCACGTGTGAACTGCAGCACTCGGCATCAAGTTGAAAGCAGAGTGAGGACACCTGGGCAACTTTGTGGCGCAGCCCTGTTCTCAGAGGGAACACCTCAGTCGCCAATTTGAGTATTAATGATTAGTAACTCCTACTTTCTAGATAACACATGTAAACGATGTTTTTAATTTCTCTTCCTGCACCCAAGGGACTCACCTTGCCACCACTCCCCCTACCTGGGGGTGAGTGCCTCCAGCAGGGAGCCTTGAACTTGGTTTCTCTGGGGCTTCACCTCTTCCCCCTCTGCCCTTCCCCATCAGAGCTTTCCAAAATGAAGCTCCCCCTTCCCCCTCTCCTTAATTTCTGGTTGGAAGAAGGGGCCTGGGAATTGCCACTGTAACAAAGTCCAACCAGCAAGCCACAGGACTGAAAAAGATCAGTTTTCACTCCAATCCCAAAGAAAGGCAATGCCAAAGAATGTTCAAACTACCACACAACTGCACTCATATAACACGCTAGCAAAGTAATGCTCAAAATTTCCCAAGCCAGGCTTCAACAGTATGTGAACCGAGAACTTCCAGATATTCAAGCTGGATTTAGAAAAGGCAGAGGAACCAGAGATCAAATTGCCAACATCTGCTGGACCATTGAGAAAGTAAGACAGTTACAGAAAAACATCTGCTTTATTGATTATGCCAAAGCCTTTGTGTAGATCACAACAAACTGTGGAAAATTCTTAAAGAGATGGGAATACCAGACCACCTGACCTGCCTCCTGGGAAATCTATATGCAGGTCAAAAAGCAATAGTTAGAACTGGATGTGGAACAACAGACGGTTCCAAATCGGGAAATGAGTACGTCAAGGCTGTATACTGTCACCCTGCTTATTTAACTTAACTGCAGAGTATATCATATGGAATGCTGGGCTGGATGAAGCACAAACTGGACTCAAGATTGCCAGGAGAAATATCAATAATCTCAGATATGCAGATGACACCACCCTTATGGCAGAAAGCTAAGAACTAAAGAGCCTCCTGATGAAAGTGAAAGAGGAGAGTGGAAAAGTTGGCTTAAAACTCAGCTTTCAGAAAAGTAAGATCAAGGCATCTGGTCCCATCACTTCATGGCAAATAGATGGGGAAACAATGACAGACTTTATTTTTTGAGGGCTCCAAAATCACTGCAGATGGTGACTGCAGCCATGAAATTAAAAGACATTTGCTCCTTGGAAGAAAAGCTATGGCAAACCTAGACAGCATATTAAAAAGAAGAGACATGACTTTGCCAACAAAGGTCGGTCTAGTCCAAGCTATGGCTTTCCAGTAGTCATGTATGGATGTGAGAGTTGGACTGTAAAGAAAGCTGAGTTCTGAATTGATGCTTTTGAACTGTGGTGCTGGAGAAGACTCTTGAGAGTCCCTTGGACTACAAGGAGATCCAACCAGTCAATCCTAAAGGAAATCAGTCCTGAATCTTCATTGAAAGGACTGATGCTGAAGCTGAAACTCCAATTCTTTGGCCACCTGATGTGAAGAACTGACTCATTGGAAAAGACCCTGATGCTGGGAAAGATTGAAGGCAGGAGGAGAAGGGGTCAACAAAGGATGAGATGGTTGGATGGCATCACCAACTCAATGGACATGAGTTTGAGTAGACTCCAGGAGTTGGTGATGGACAGGGAGGGCTGGTGTGCTGCAGCCCATGGGGTCATAAAGAGTCGGACACAACTGGGCTACTGAACTTAACCAGCAAGCCTCAAATGGAGCCACATTTGGGAACCGTTAAAAAAAAAATACTGTTAAAATTACCTGATTAAAGAACAGTAAGGAAACTATTAGAGGGTGTATTAGGTAGGGTTTTGCTGTAGGGGAGAGGTTGAACTCAACTCCCAGTACAAGGGAAGTGGCTGGGTGGGGGTCAGTGGATGGATAATTACTAAGAGGAAACACCAGGGTGAAGTGGGCTCCTGGCTACATCGACCTAATAAGATTATTGCTGGGAGCGGCCGGGTAATCAGACATGACCTGGGGGGATGGCATGGCGGTGGATGAGAATCAGGTGTGGAGGGTGGGCGGACTCCGGCTAATCCAGTATTAGCAGTATTCTCGGTAAAAATGGACAATGTGGAGACGCACGCGTAAGTCCAAAAGGCAGGGCCTCGTTGAGAAGAGTTCAGATCCCACCTGAATTTGGCCAAGGAGAGACTTGGTCAGGACCCGGGTCAGCGGAGGCCCGAGTGTCCGCCCTCCGTCTCAGCGGGCGAGTCCTGCCCCACCGCGGAGGGCGCAGACCACGCGGCCCGCCGGCAGGGGGCGCGCCGTGTCCTCCACGCCGGCGGGCGGCCGGGAGCCGGAAGTGCTGGAACGTAGGGGAGCGCGGGGCGGGCCGCGGCGCGCGTGGGGCCGTGGCCCGGCCGGCGGGGCTCCCCGTTCCCGACCGCCGTCTGGATCCGCCTCCCGGGCCCTCCCCGGAAGCCAGGGAGGGGGCGCGGGCCCAGAGGTAGGAAGCCCGGCCTGAGGAGTACCGGGAACGCGGGCGGCTGGGTCGCGCGTCCCCCCTCGCCCTCCTCTAGCGGGCTGGCCCCGCTCTCGTCGCGCCTGAAGCGGCGCGGGGTCCCCGAGAGCGGGGAGGCCGATAACTAGGGGCGCCGGGCGGGTCGCTGCGCCCGCGGGGCCACCCCAGGCCCTCACCCGCCCCCCGGCCGGCGGGGCCCAGGGCCAGGGCCTGGAGGGCCCAGGTGCGAGTCCTGACCGGCCGTTTCAAACTTTTTTTTCTGTGACTTTGTGCGAATTGCTAAATGTCAGTTCTTCGTCTGTAAAATGGGCTTCAGAATATCCATCTCATGGTCAAATCAGTATATGCACGGAGCACCGCAGCTGTGCTTGTGCGGGGCGGTTATCGGTGCTCATTAGATGTGGCAAAGATTGAGGGCGGGAGAAGGGGCCACAGAAGATGAGATGGTTGGATGGCATCAGTAACTCAATAACATGAGTGTGAGCAAACTGGGAGTTGGTAATGGACAGGGAAGCCTGGCCGCTGTAGTCCATGGGGTCGCGAAGAGTCGGACCACACTGAGCGACTGAAAAACAGCCTTAGATGTGGGAATGACTATTACCACCTCGAATTTTCACAGAACGCGCGCGCTGAGCTGTTTTCAGGGTTAACTGATCAGTGGAGGGTAGAGATCTGCACCCTTTGAGTCACAGGGTCGGGGTTGACTTTCAGGAGGAGGGGCAGGGCAGGAATCCAGTGGGGGTGGGTGGGGAGAGGCCAGGTTAGATGAGAACCGGCCCCTGACCCCCAAGCCCTGGCTTCTGGATTCTGCACATTCAGGCGCAGTGATCTCTGACCCCCACCCCCCACCCCCACTGCTGGCTGAAATCTGACTGGTCAGAAGTATCTTTGGATTTAAGGGAGTGGGTGTTGGCCAGTGAAACCTCGCTGTGAATCAAAATGGCCTTAGGGTTTCTTATAACCACTCCCAGATAGAGGGAAGGAGAAATCTGTGATGGGAGGAGGGGAGGGAGAGAGCATTGAGAGATGTGTTAAGGGTAGGGTAGTCTGGACACCCTGGGGACAGTGAACATCTCCCATGGAGAGGAGGAGGGGCGCCTGCCTTCCTCCTGTGTTGAGGGGCTCAGTGCAGAGGCTCCTGGGAGCCTGGGGCCCCACTGCTGGTGGGGGCCCTGGGCCCTGAGTGGAGGGCTGCTTTGCCCTGACCCCCATTGCCTGCCCACTCCACACCTGCCTCTTCATGCCCTGTGAATGACCCATCTGAGTCTCCTTGGCCCTGCTCACCTCCGGCCTGCCCTAACCAGTCACTGTGGCTGATGCCTGGGAATATTCTTATATATTAGAATTCACTGGACTTTGTTCTTTGTAGGAATTAAAGCTGGACTCCTGTTGACGACAGACGGACCTACAGTTCCTGGTGTGTGATAAGACAGTGGGATTTGATGTCCTGAAGTCACTAAGCTTGGACCCTGGTTCTTCTTCATGAGAGACTAAAGAGATGGAAGCCTTAAAGTCTGAGAATAGAAAGCGGGTGCTGCCCACATGGATGACAGCCCAGGTGTCTGAAAAGAGGGCGGCGCAGGTGAAGACCCCCAAATGGAGACCAGCCACGGTGCCAGCGGCTGCAGCCAGGTGGGGCAGCTCTGTCCTCCAGGGGACTAGGATGGGGAGCGATTGAAGGCCTCAGTTGCTGGGGCCCAGTCGTCCAGTGTTGGTGGAACAGTGAGGAGGGGGTGTTTCAGTCCACAGACGTCTCATCCACTCTTAGGGGGGTGCGCAGGCTGCAGGTGGCTGTGCCCTGGCAGGCTGGCACTGGCTTCTGCTCTGTTGGTGAATCTCCACCTTCAGGCCCGTATGGGTTAGCTCCCAGATAGCAGCTCCAGCTCTTGAGTTAAACACACATCAGCCAAGCTGTCAGACACCAGTTGTCCAAACTGCCAGTATCTTCATTTGCTGCAGAAATTGTGACCATCCAGTGAGGGGGTTGGTGGACCAGGTGATCCCATGTTCCTGCAGATACATTTTCAGGGACAGGCAGACGAGCCGCAGGTTGCTGGGCCGGCCGGAAATCAGAGGCTGTGGGGGGTGGGCGGGGAGGTTGGTTACATGGTAATATTGATGGGGTCTCCAAGCTGCCAGGGAGGGGGTACCCCTGTCCTCTCCGGGCCATAGTCTCAGGCGCTCACTGTCCCTCTCTGACTCTTCCTTTTCTAAGTTTTCTTCAGTGACCAACCTTGCTTTCTGATCTTTGCTGTATTCTGCTTAGTCACTCAGTTGTGTCCGACTCATTGCGAACCTGTGGACTGTAGCCCGCCAGGCCCCTCTGTCCATGGGGATTCTCCAGGCGAGAATACTGGAGTGGGTTACCATGCCTTCCTCCAGGGGAATCTTCCCAACCCAGGGATTGAACCCAGGTCTCCTGCATTGTGAGGGGTTTCTCTACCACTGAGCCACCAGGGAAAGCCCTCCTTTATTGTATGCACGCATGGGGGTGAGGGGTGGCATTCAGACATCTCTTGGTCTGTTTGACCTTCTTGTGCGCGCACGTTTGTGTCTCTCTCAGGAGCCGGCCGTCTCACCTTATTTCTTAGCAGAGTTGGTGGATGGTGGGAAGCCCCCACGGTTGCCCCAAGAAGCCCCTGTGCCAGTCACTGGTTCCAGGGATGCAGAAGCCACGGCAGTGCCCTGGAGAGGCTACTGCTCTCAGCCCTGGCAGACAGGCCCCGACATGCCACTCTGGGTCTCATTCTTTGCTCCTGGTGATTCGTGCCTGTCGCTAACTTCATGCTTTTCTCTCAGATTTCCTGCCGTGAGGACCGTGTACTGCATGAATGAAGCCGAAATCGTCGACGTTGCCCTGGGGATCCTGGTTGAGGTAAAGTCAACTGTGTCTTCTGTTTTGTTAATTTTGTTTACGTATATATTTTGGCCGTGCTGGGTCCCCGCTGCTGCTCGGTCTTCTTCTCTAGTCACGGGGATCGGGGGCTCCTCTCTGGTTGCAGTGAGAGAGTTTCTCATTGCCGTGGTTTCTCTTGTTGTGGAGCACGGGCTCTAGGGCGCATGGGCTTCTGTAGTTGACAGAGCACAGGTTCAGTAGTTGTGGGTCCTGGGCCCAGTGATTGTAGTGTGTGGGCCCTGGTCACACAGGCTTCAGTAGTTGTGGCACATGGGCTGAGTTGCCCCGAGGCTTGTGGGGTCTTCCTAGACCAGGGATTGAACCCATGTCTCCTGCATTGGCAGGCGGACTTCTCACCACTCACCCACTAGGGAAGCCCAGCTGTGTCTTTTCTGATGACCAGAGACTCCTGGCGGGCAGAAACTAGACCAGGCCCTGTTTCGTGCTGATAAAAGAGGCACCCTGCCTGTTGGCAGCCGGGAGCCCCCTTACCTGCAGCCCGCTCCAGGGGAGGGGTGCACCCGCCGGGCCCTTGGGGCTGGAGACCTGGGAGGCCGTGGCCGTGTGAGGGAGGGTGGCCCTCGCTGTCTGGGTGACTCTCTGCTGGTGGCCGGTGGAGGGGACAGGAGTCGTGGACTGCTTGTTCTCTGAGGGTCTCCATCGGGCAGGTGACTTCTGAGCACCATCCTTAGCACCTTGCGCCTAATGCCCTGGCTTCCAGAAGCGGCTAACGGTTGTCCCACCTTCGAGTGGTGTGGTCCCTGAGAGTTGCTCGGGGCCTTTTATATATTCCTGTCCCATTTAATGCTTGCAGTAACCTGCCGGTCGATGCTGTTGCTAATCCCAGTGAGTGAGGCCCACACTCAGGGTTCGCATCCTGTGCTCCTTTCATTCTGCCAGCCTGCCCTTCCACGTCCGTTGGGTCCAACTGTCTTCCCTGCGCCGCTGTTCCTCAGGCCCCTGCCCCGCTCGCCCTGCTGGTCCTGATTTCTGCAGCGCCTGAGAAGGAGGGTGGGGAGGGGCGGAGTCGGGTGAGGGGTGGGGGGGCCCGGCCCCCCAGCGCTGGCTTTACAGATGCTACTGGGTACGTTCTGTGTCTTTGCACGTTAGGGAAGTAAAACCCATCTGTTTTGCCTGCCGTTTCTTCTGCTCAGGAGGACCAAAAACAGGAAAAGCCGTTGGAGCTGCCACCTCTGGCAGGCGCTGATAAGCCAGAGCGCTCCCCGGCCAGCCCAGCGCCACCATCCCCAAGTGCCCCCTGGAGCGGAAGTGAGGACAGTGAGGAAGAGGACCGTGGGGCCGACGGGCCTGCCTCAGGGCCTGCCTCAGGGCCCGCGGGTTCTGACGCGGCCTGCAGCAGAAGCCTCGAGGAAGACCAGGACGAGCTAAAATACGTCAGGGAGATCTTTTTCAGCTAAGGGACAAAGTTCCAGGACTCTCTGCTCAGAGTGGCTGAAGGAAGCTGGGTTTCCCCTCTCAGCCTGGGCGCTGCCTGTCAGACTGTGACAGCTACTGCCCCCAGCGTGGAGCCTCCCTGGACTGGGTGGGTTCACTGGGGGAGGTGAGCAATCAAAATGAGCTCCTCCCAGAATTCCTGCTCTCTGCCCTCCTGCTCAGGGGACTGGGGGCTCGACACTGTCTTATTCAGGTACCTGGTTCCAGAGAAATGAGATCATGGCAGTCAAATTTACTGGAACTGGGAGTCAACTTAATAATTTTCAAGGAAAAACAAGTATGGCTCCTAAGTACACTGAAATTCCTATGGTTTGGCCACCCAAGGAAGAAGCCTATTTTTAAAATCTCTTCCGTCATGTGTCAGTCAGTCACTGAGCCCTTGTTGGTCCAACCCTGAACTGGACACCTTCTCCCAGGGCTGGGCTGCCCGCTGAGAGCCTGCCTGCGGTCCCATGTACAGGTTGGGAGGCCTGCCCACCAGCCAGCCCTCCTCCCCTGGGCCGCCACCTTTCTAGGCCTCGGCCTTGGTCCCTGGGCAGTTAGAAAGGAAGAGTGGGATAGGAGCCCCAAAGAGACAGTGACGGCAAGACATCACACTGGAGTCCATGTTTCTGCTTCTATTGAGTGTGGCTCTGCACAGGGGTGAGCCGGTCACGTGATGTACAGATTGTCAGTGTAACAGATGCTGAAGAATACTCAAAGCACCCCCGTGCGTGAGCGGTGCTCGTGTCCTTTCCAGTGCCGGGTGAGAGGGGAGGGGATGCGGCGTTTACATGGACGTGGGCTGGTTCAGTCCCATTCATCTTCCTCTCCTGACCAGGGATCTGGCCTATTGGGCTCCTGAAAGCCCAGGTCGCATGCTGGGAGAGGTCTGTTCATACATAGTGGTTAGACCCTTGTTCTGTCTTCAGGCCCAGGAGCCTTTTCAGGGGAATGTTCAAAACCGCCAGACTGTTCTCTGTGCATTTTTGTTCTGTGAATCCCTCAGATCACTCCTCGGCCTTTGGGAGCATTGTCTCGAATGGAGATGGGGAGCTTGCTAGGCTGGGTTCCTGGGAACACCGAGGCGTTCCTTCATAAACCATCACCGGTTCCCGTCTGGCATTTGGCAGCTTGTCCTGGAAATCTGGCCCCAGTGACAGGAAGCCTTATCTCCCCATTGTTCTGAGGATCAAGTCAGAATGGCTTGCTCAGGTCACTTAACTAAAGCAGGAATTCTTGCGACAATGAGCTACGTGGTTCTCGGGTGTTCTAAGAAGTCCCAAAGGACAGACCACCCTATCCTAAGAAGCCGAAGGGGCGCTGGCTGCTCTCACTGCGTCTTGTCCTCCTTGACGTTGGGCGCCCAGCCCCTCCGTGGGGGGTCCAGCCTGCTCCAGCTGGAGCTCAGGACTGGCTCTGAAACAGGGTGGCCGAGAAGACACACCAGCCCGTGCATTCTCTGGCAGCCTTCTCTGAGCACAGGTCAAAGCGAACCCTTGCGATCACGTAAGCCTTTAGACGGAGCTAGCAGCTCCCCAGCTCCTGTCCTCTGCCCTCTGAGGGAACACAGCTGTGGCCACAAGCAAGAGGATGAGCAAGGCCTGGGCAGCACCCAGAGCTAGAGACCCAGGTCCCAGAAGGGAGAGCTGGAGCCACTTCCAGGTGTAGGTGAGGAAGAGGCCCAGACCACTGGCCAGCAGCGCGGAGGACGTGGCCAGGAAGCCCACGGCCAGCTGCCACTCCCCCTCATTGTTGTTGCACCAGGCCAGGAGGAGAGGCAGGGGGACGAAAAGGGTGAGGACCAGGGCGCCGTACACGCCGAGCCTGGCCAGGGCCAGGCCCACCCGAGGCACGCCCAGGGCCTCCAGCTCCGGGAACTGGTAGCACTGCAGGGCGCCGGCACCCTCGTGCCAGAGACAGAAGTTGTAGAAGCCGACCCTGAGGTTGGGCAGGTCCACAAGGTTGCCGGCCTTCCAGAGGAGAGCAAAGAAGAGCAGGCAGATGACCGTGATCGTTAGGGCCATTGTGCCGAGGAACAGCAGCTGGCTCCGCCGCTTTGACTTCAGGACAATCATCTTCATGCCCTTCGCAGGGTGCCTCCTGGGTCCCTGTAGGGGAGGTCACACCGTGAATGTCCAGCTCGCCCTGCCTCCCTCCCAGTTTCTTCTCAAGGTCCTGTTCTGGAATTCCACAGAAACTTGTGCCCTACTTCCTTCAAGACAAAACCAAACCCAGCCCCGGCCACAGCTGCCCATCGTGGTGGGCAGTGCAGGGAGTGGTGGCCAGCGGTGGCCCCTGCGGACCGCCCTGGCGATCAGCTTCTGGAAGCCCCCTGGGAGGCGCAGCCCCTCCCCTTCCCCATGCTGGCTGGAGGGTCTGCCTGACCACCCCACACTCGTCCTGCCCGTGGCAAGACAGAGGAAAGCCGTGAGGGGCCAGGATGTGGACAGGCTGTAGGGGAGGGTAGCGTCCGCCCGCACAGGCTGCTGCCACAGGTTACTGTGGACGGGGTGGCTCGTCCGCTGCAGAGATTTATTTTCCTGGTTTTGGAGGGTGGCAAGCCCCAAATCAAGGCACTGGCTGATTCAGGGTGTAGTAGGGGCCTGATTCCTGGTTCCCAGACGGTCCACCTTTTGCTGTGTCCTCGTAGGGTGGAAAGGACGAGGGAGCCGTCAGGGGCCTCTTTTTTTAAGGCACTGATCCTATTCAAGAGGGGATAGTGTGAATCCCTGCTCTAGCCCTAATCACCTCCTAAGGCCCCACTTCCAAATGCTTGGGGTTAGGCTTCAGTGCACAAATTTGGAGGGACACATGTTCAGTCTGCAGTAGGCGGCTGATGAGAATAAGGATTTATCAGCAACTCCTTGGCAGAGACAGAAAGATGTATCAAATATTAGAATGATGTGTTTAGTCCATGTTATTAGACTGGTAGGATGAGAAGTTTTTAACCAGTCCAACCCATGGCATGAGAAAAATTGCCAACAGGAACATAGTTTGCACAATTTTGCATATTAACAGATGTTTGTAAAAGCCTGTATCTAAATTTTTGATGAATGTAGGAATTTCGGGGTGTCAGATGGACTTCCAGGGCTGGAATCCAGATTTATACCACTGTGTAGTGGGAAATAAGATTCCACTTGCCTCAGTGGTCCAGGAACCAGTAGGCTGGGAGTTGGGTTGCCTGTGTATAAATGCTCCGTCTTACTTCTCCTATTTCAAGCCTGTTCCACTTGGGCTTTTTGAAAAAAAGGTTATTATCAAGCTTAATGCAAAAAGATTCCTGGGGCTTCTCAGAGGAGATTGTACAGCTGCCTCACACAGCAGCTCCCCAGGCACCCAGAGCCTTTGTTTTTGACTTCCTGTCCTCTCTGGACTGACCTTTTGGAGGTTTTCAATAGAGAATGAAACAAAATAAAACTGGAGCCGAGAGGCCGGTGAGCAGACATGCGGGTGGCAGTCCAGGTTTCCTTCCTCTCAGCCCTTTGTGCAGATAGAGTCCAGTCCCAGCTCCACCGCCTGGGGCAACTGAGAACTTGAACCTGGGTTCTCCAGGCCGGCCCTGCTGCCTTCGGTCTTCCCTCCCTCGCTTTGCCCCTGCCCACCGTCACCCTTCCTGACCGTCCACCCCCTCAGCTGCTGCCCCTCCTCAGTTCAGTTCAGTCCAGTCGCTCAATCGTGCCCGACTCTTTGTGACCCCATGGACTGCAGCACGCCAGGCCTCCCTGTCCATCACCAACTCCCTGTTTTCTGCCTCTCTGGGTTCTGCTGATTTTTCACCAACTTTCTCAGGCTACTTCAGCCCACATTCTGATGTAGCTGAAGGCCAGGTTATGTGTTCCCCCTGCTGTAATCTTTCTGGGGAACAGTCTGTCTATTTTATCCCCAGAATGGTGCCTGATACACAGTAGGAACTTCTGTTTTTTTGAATGAGTGAAAATGGCACATAGCATCCTTTAGGTACCGCACGTACTGATCTGTCGGACCTCTGACAAGACGCAGAGCTTCGTGAGGTGAGGGGCTGTGCTGTGTGTCTGCTCCGCGCTTCCCGGGATGTGGACAGAGAGCTTGGGGGCTCGGCCTAGCCTCTTTTCTAAACATGTCACAGTGAAAGGATATGGTTATTTGGTTGGAAAACCCTAGGGCACCCTTCTCTGCCTTCCTAAGAGCCTACCCCAGTTTTTTGTTTGGTTTTGGCCT
Organism: Odocoileus virginianus; assembly: GCF_023699985.2. Taxonomy (NCBI): domain Eukaryota; kingdom Metazoa; phylum Chordata; class Mammalia; order Artiodactyla; family Cervidae; genus Odocoileus; species Odocoileus virginianus. The sequence goes on from NC_069674.1 coordinate 19,314,864, forward strand.
TTTAACAATCCTTGTAATCTTCTTCTCAGCACAGTGAGCTCTTTAATTCCCTTTAATGA